>NC_036839.1:15660676-15999039 GCF_002910315.2 Salvelinus sp. IW2-2015
AAGAGGTAACAGAAATGGCATGAAAGAAAGGTTTACATGTAGTCTATGCAGTGCAGACAGAGATGCGAGAGCTATTTGTCTGATCTTTCGGCTTGTTCAGATAATCCCATTACTGTGTATGCTGAGTGAAGGGGCCCTATTGGGAGTACAGTGTATGGAAATACCGGTTTTGATTTAATGAGGTTGCTCGCATCAGCGTAACATCAGCAATGTAAGAACGGAAATATAACAGGAAAAGTGTAAAGGGCGTTCGTCCAAGTTCAGAACAGAAACGAAGATTGGAAATGGGGCTCTAAGGAGTAATATAAATAAATAAAAACGTCTCAGGTAACGAATATCACATTTAAAACTGTACAATATATGCACCAAGAACAACGTTCTATGTTCCAGGTCTTTTATCTGTCTTGTCTAATGACTTCCCTCAGCGGGTTGTTAGCACTTGACAGCGGGTCTCAGAACGAGGAACTTTCTTACAATTCTGCATTCAAAGAAGGTCCATCAAGGTACATGATTGGCAATTTTCGTCATAATCCTCTCATTATTAACATCAGAATTGACAGCATAGAAGAGGTGCAAAATTCTATACACCTTACTTGAAGATTAGGAATGTCCCTTGAGCTAGGGTTTTACAATAAGGTCATTATACAGTAGTATCAGTTGTTGTGGCACATATTGTAAATATGATTCTCACCATAACCTACATTAAGAACGAGACTACACGGAAAAATATTTATTAACAGAGAAAAGCAATGCCCAGCATCTATTTGATAAATGCAGACGACAAGAAACAATGGTTACTTTTACAGTGCCTTAATACCAAGATATAACTGGGTATTTTGAAAAATGTATAGGCTATTATTAGAATTTAGATCGCCTACTTGGTGAAAATATATTGACATAAATTGATAAATAACGAATTTAGGATGTGGCTTGATTTAGATACGTTTGTGTTCATTGACATTAATTTGAAATTTTGATTAGCCTACGAATCAAAAAATTGAAAATGAAAATAACTATTGTTTTAATTAATGACGAACAATAAACATTAGTTAGTCAATCACAGTCGATGTGATAAGCCGAATTAATAGCCAAGTACCGTGGGCCGAATTAATAACCAAGTACCGTGGGCCGAATTAATAACCAAGTACCGTGGGCCGAATTAATAGCCAAGTACCGTGGGCCGAATTAATAACCAAGTACCGTGGGCCTATCACTGAATTAGATAGTTATGTCTAGGTTTTAAGGCACAGGAATCCAGGTGTGAATGAAGAAAAATAAAGCTTCATCACCACTGCACTAACAAAATAGTCCTTTCAATTATTGTAAATTTAGCACTTACCAATGTTCACACTTTTGGCAGTTTAAAACGTCTAACATTATATTTCTGTTGAATGCAACATTTTTGTATTTTTTTCCCGAATAGCCTAGTGCCTAGCAAATCTTTGTTTATTGTAAAAACAAATATTTAAGTGTTTGCTAATTAAGTTAGCCTAATTGTTTTGGAATTACCGTTATTTGTCCCCCAAATATTGGAGTCATAGATGGATGTATAAACTAACCACAGAGCAGAAAACATGAGCAACTGATCTTGTTTTAGAAGTTCCAGTGATGAGTTATCTGTTTAGTGAAGATTCCTCTCTCTGATCTGGTGATGGAACCGAGGTTTTACTCAGGACAGCTGCAGAATACGGCAAAAATCCACTCTCGGATCTTTGCCCAGATGCTGTGCAGGTGAAGTCAGAGTTGGTACTTCTGGAGCCTAGCGCACTGGCCGCTTGGCTGCTGTGACAACTGAGGCACGAGCATGGGCCAGTGGCTGATGGCGCGCTGACCGCGGCTGCACATGCTGCTGCTGCCGCTGCTGCTGATGCTGCCGCAGAGCTATTGAGGCCTGCGGGTGACTGATAAAGTCCTGGGTGCCTGAAGCCACAGAGAAGCTCTGGGCGTGAGTAAGGATGGGAGAGTGCACGGAAAGTATCGAGAGGGCGAATGGAGGTAGCGAAAGGTGACGATGCAGCACCAGACGCAGCTGCGGCAGCGGCAGCTGCTGTGACACCAACGTGCGGGTAATAGTGCAGAGGCATGTGGGAATGGAAAGGGTATGGTAGACTTCCGGTGGCTGCCGCGTGCGTCATCATGTAGGTGTAAAAGCTTGGATCTGCTGGATGGGGCCAAGACATCGCCAAACGTTGCCTCTTATCCTTCATCCGCCTGTTCTGGAACCATACCTACAGACAGAGAATTATCATTCATGTTTAATGGGACCCTATTCTATCCAACCCGCCTGGTAGCACAGTATTTACGCATTACAAAATACCGGGTCGACTCTCCATGCATTCTCCCAGTGTTCAGAATAGTCGTGTGTAGTATAACAAAGAAACTGCGTAAACATAGCTAATGTGCGTTTGATAGAATTACGGGTTTTAAACGTATAGGCCAATGTACATTTTTTTGTGAATGTTTATTTTTAGGGACCGCTCAACAAATCAGCAAGTTGAAGAAATGAAGTCCAACGAAGTGCCTCTGACAGTGATTTTTCAGATTCATAGATTCATTGCAGATTCATTTCAGACTATATTCGAGTAGGCCACCTGCTCACATTGTGAATTACCAACGGATTAGTTTATACGGGGGGGCTGTGTGTGTGTGTGTGTGTGTGTGTGTGTGTGTGTGTGTGTGTGTGTGTGGTGTGTGTGTGTGTGTGTGTGTGTGTGTGTGTGTGTGTGTGTGTGTGTGTGTGTGTTTTGATACATGAATGTTGATCAGCGTGTGTATCTGAATGTAGTGTGCATCTGAATATAATTGTAGCCTAGTCTATAGTCCTAACTATTTGTAAAACAATATTATTTGAATGAATATATTACGCACAGCTATATACATTAAAATGTGCATATAAGAGAACATACCTTTATTGTAGTTTCAGGTAGATTCAGTGATGCGGCCAGTTCACATCTTCTGGGTCTTGAGACATAATTTTCCCTGTAAAACTCTTTCTCCAGTCTTCCTATTTGTTCTCTGGTGAATGCAGTCCGGTACCTTCTAGTCTCGGCATTTGACATGTTTGAGCTCATTCCATTGCCGTTATGATTGGAAAGGGAGGATGAACTTGTGTTGGAGCCTCCAGAATTATTGTCAGAAAACCCTTTAGGAAATAAATATGCAAAGTTATTTGATAGTTTCATATAGGTTATATAAGAAGTTGTATTGTGTATACATTTCTTGATGTAATGTTTTCACGCGAGATGATGCCTATAAGATAAATGACAAATTAACAAGCAATTTTTTTCTAGCAATATCTGTGAAATATTTGAAAATGAAAGATACAAATATTAGCTAGTATTAGTTGTTGTATAAGCCTACATTATTATTATTGCTGTTGCTATTATTATTATTGTTATTACGATTATGTGTTCATTCTAATCCATTTTCGGTTTTAAGATATCATAGAATATACATTTCTCTGAAATGTTTATTTCGTCAGTAAATCTTAATTCAGAGTAAATGTTACCTTTGTTGTTGTTTTCCTTGTGTTGGCTCGGAGAGCGATGCGATGGGCATCCCACCTCCACATCACTGTTCATATCTGAGTCTTGAGAAACTTCTGGGTATAAGTGAATTTTCTTTCTGCTTTCTGAGGATGAAATCTCCGCGGAGGAAGTATTCTCGCTGTTGTGGTGGGTACCGAAAATACTGTCGATTTCGAACTTGCCTTTGGTTGGAATATCCCCTAGACTTCCATGAAGCGAGGCGGAACTTATTCTCGGGCTTAGGCGACCACTGTGCTGAGAATTTTCGAGGGCCTCCAACACTGAATTTCCAGCGGAGTCTGACAGGTTCGAGAGCCTTTTCCCAGGCACGGGACTGTGCAGACCTCTCTCCATCAGAATCATCTCTTTTCTTATCCTCTCCATCATTAAGCCTTCTAGAAAGAAACACAATTTCCAGGGCTGGTGCTCCGATGAGTTGTGGCGGAGCTAATCCGCATTCAGCTCAGCAACTGTCTCTAAATAATATAACACCTTTTTATGAGCGAGACGGGGGAAAAAATTGAAGAATGCCAATGCGAGCAATGAATGACTGTTTAAAATGACCCGTGCATCCTTTCTAGCCCAAAATGTCATTCATCAAAAAGTGGTTGCTGCTCGTCGTTAAGGTGCGCGTGACGCTGCTCGAATGATCATTTATTGTAACAGGTTTATAAGCAAATAAATACGAGAAGGCTGTCAGTTGATGATGGAGGCGGCCTGCGGTCAGACGAATATATATCCAAGTGGAGAGGAAGAGGAGAAGTGAGGAGTGGAGCGCGTGTCCCTGGGTTGATCTGAGTCTGCTTAAGATTGCTCTTGGGTTTGGCCTCTGGGGTGAAATTGACAGTCTGATTAATAAAATGAGCGCGGCAACATTTCCCTCTTCATTTAGGAATATCATTATGCTTTGATTCTCTATTGTTTCTCCCTTCTGTTCTCTTTGCCCCTCAGTCTGTTTGTCTTTCTCTTTTATTCTCACTTTCTCCATCGATAATTTCACTGAGGCATTCTCGAATGATACATTATTACTGAAAGTTATTTTGTGAAATCCATTTAATAGCATTTAAATGCGAGATATGATAGTGATAATTCTGAACCGAATTTCACTTTTATGATCATGTGAATTTGTTCTAATCATTTTTGCATGTTTGTTTTACACTCCTCACTGTAATAAAAATACATTTTGACATCATCATTACACTATATTTTAAACAATGCAGATAAAATAGGAAGTTATAACATATGCTTGGGATGTTAGCAGTTTCTTTAAAGGGGCAATATGCAGTTGCTACATGCATTTTTATACGTATAAATTAATTATACTGATTCTTGAAGAATATAACTAAATGCCTCATGAGCTTAGTTCAACTGTCGTACCCCATCATAACCCAAAATATAAGCTTGTTTTTTTTACTCCACTGTTTGTAAACAAATCAAATTTAAACAAACACTGTATAGCCTCAAAACATGGTTAAAAATATAATTTTTATATTATGGATGGTTAGTCCTTGAACCCATAACTCTGTCTGAATTTGAGAGTCGTTAAATTTTCCATCCCCATCCTTCTGCTTTTTACCCAAACAGTGGCAGGGAGTCGCTTTGTTATTGTTTCAACTGCGAATTGACCCTTTAAGGTAGTCTTATATTATCATCATTGCTTCAGTAGGCCTACCGAGTTAAATTATGCCTGACGAATACTTGTTTTTTTCTCATGTATTTGTTATTTTCAATCGTGGAATAATGATGTGTAATTGTGCTAATTTAAACCCCTCCTGATAAAATATTACCTATTTTACTGCAGATTTGGAGTTGTATTATAATCAGGCTTATTTTATATTATTTGGTGTCGTGCATATTTTAGAAATGATCCTATAGTCAAAGGTATATGTTGGACAGGCTGCAATTACATTGTGTTTGCTGTTATCAAAGATTGTGGTATTAGCCTAATATCGTGATGATTAGTCTCTCGATGTGCTGCCTGTAGATCTCTATTATTTGAAAAACTCGATTTAATGTTAAGAATACGTCGAGGTGATGCTCTGTCTCCTGAACAGTCTCAGATTTAGAGGGAGAATGCTCTTATAGCTAAGGTTATCGGGAATGGATATTGTATTCGGTAAGGTAATGTACCAGTGGGGCCTGGAAACGTCGTCTACCCGTCCTTTGGCGCCCCCCAGAGTTTCCCTGGATTATCACAACACTTGAGGCGGAAGTCCTTTCCGTGATGTACAAGGCTATACACTGTGTGATCCATCTCTTGCTAAAATCATATGGGCTAACCTTTTGGAGTCAATATGACGGGTTAAAAGAATTGTAGGCGCTCTGTACTGTGATCATTTTAAGCAATAAGGCCCGAGGAGGTGTGGTATATGGCCAATATACCACGGCTTTGGGCTGTTCATTATATAACGCAAATAAACGCAAATATAGGACGCAATGCGGAGTGCCTGGATACAGCCCTTAGCCGTGGTATATTGGCCATATACCACAAACCCCCGAGGTGCTTTATTGCTAGTATAAACTGGTTACCAACGGAATTAGATCAGTAGAAATAGGTGTTTTGTCATAACCATGGTATACGGTCTGATATACCACGGCTGTCAGCCAATCAGCATTCAGGGCTCGAACCACCCAATTTATAATGACAACTGTGTCATATGGGCTTCTTAAATATTTGTAGAAGTGGAATGGGAATTAGGGCATTCATTAAAAAACACAAACATTGTGGATGTTTTGAGAAAAATAAAGTGGACTAGCTCAATCGTTGGAATTAGAATACCGTTTTTTGATCTTAACAATGAACAATGGCCGATTTCATTGATGCATGAATAGGCTATTATATCACCTGATATAGCTGTCATTTTGTCAGTATAAAAGCCATGTAGCCTTCGTGTTTTTCCTTTACGATCCATGAATAGACTATTATGTCACCTGAAATAGGCTAGCTGTCATTTGTTAGTAAAAGCCGTATAGAGTATTGTAACAATACTCAAATATAACAATTATATATTCATGAAATTGCCTACAATGAAACAAATAGTATAATTATTGGTTGATTCATATTATGATGTGCTTATACAATCTGTAGTATTTGAATTTGTCAGACCAGAGGCATATTTATATCTAAATATATACTCGGTGTCAGATTTATTGTAGGCCTAGATGCATTAGCCACCATGATACTTAGGTGCTATCATTGGAATAATTCAGCGTTATCTATTTTATTTTAGACCTATTTAATTAACTTAAATTAAGGACCTCTATTCCCGAAAGCTCTTCATCAAGTATAATTGTTACACTTGTGACTCATTTATGATGTCCTTGAAGTTAGGTGGACAAACTCTGCTGTCTCACTTCTCTCAAGTTTTACAGTGAGACACCCGTTTGAGTAGAAGTCAAAGACAAAACCGTAGGTTGGAAAGCACAATTCGAAGTCGTTAAGGGATTCGTTTAAGGCCAGATGTGGCTAACACGCTGGAACTGGCTTTTGACTGGGGTGGATATTCAGTCTAGTCTCCACAATTTATGAATTCCTTTTCAATGCAAACTGATAGAGCCATCTAGTGATAACTTTATACCATTGCAGGCTACCACCCTTAAGAGCGGGGTCTGTGTGGTTGAAGGTTTAGCCGTCTCCTATTCATTAGCTTAACAGAACGCAACCATTGTGCCCCAAACGGGAGACTCACATCCAAAGCTCACATTCGACATTGACTGAGTTGACCGGTTAGGAATTCAACTAGTTTTGAATATTCATAGACACGTATATTATGTTTGTGACACTGTTGTTGCCTTCAGAAACACGGGATATATGAAGGAACTATAACCGTCTTCACTTTTGAAGTGCAGCTACGATGTGTGTTGCATGATTCCTGTTTCAGACCTTTCCTTACACTCTTAGAAAAAAAGGTTCCATATTGAACCAAAAAGGGTTATATCACTTGTTTCAGATATGGAACCATTAAAAGTTCTATATAGGACCCTTGTATATCGTTCTTTGATCAGAACCCTAGGGATCCTTCTTCACTGAACCAACATTGGTTCCAGATAGAACCATGTATGGTGTCATTCATGAATTGTGGCTTCTAATGAAGAGTAATATTTCTAGCTAAGAATAGCCTACAATATATTAAACAATTAAACTATGGACAAAATAATACCAGCATAGTTTAGAGATTGTAATTATATAGATGCGGTAAAGAGATCAATGGAACGCAGACCCGTGGGATTGAAAAAGGATGGCGGAATAACGCACATTCAAAAAATCTGGGCCTCGTTTCACATAGCCTTTGTAGCGTTAAGACCATCGTTAGAACCATATTACGATGTATATTTAGTAGTCGCTGTTTCTCAGAGCCTTCGTCAGTAACGTTGCTCTTAAAAACCTTCGCACATCTACGAGTGAACCAGGCCGCTTGTAGAGCAGCCCAAATGCATCGTTTTTTGCCTTTCTGCGTCACTTTATTCATACATGAACAACGCTAAACATAGAATCAAGATGTTTAGGCTAGGTAGGCTATCTGTCTGACTGTGACCGCGGATAACTTCAGAACGAAGTTGACCACAAATACAAAGTTGCCAAAGTATTTGCAATTGTTACAAACAAGTGAAAGATAAAACGATGTTTGAAATAAAAAATTTGAAGACTGCTTTAAAATGTAAGTACATGGCCCTATAGACCTATATTTAAATCATATTGAAATCATATTGCGTTGTATTTTTCCACGGGGGTACTGTTTGTAATAGGTTTAATGATGTGTGACAAGAGTTGGGCAATTACGTGCGCAATCTGTGATTTAGCCTAGTGAATTATTATTGGGTAAGCATAATAAGCCACCTCCATATTTGCAGCTACAGGTAGTAATATCTCGCTAGGAGCTGATCCGTTTTCAGTGTTGTGGAATAAATCTAATGTTAAGGTAAAATATGAGTGGAGAAGGCTGGGCCCAGTTTCCTTATAGTGACGGAATTTAGGCATAGAAGTGTTCTAACCAGTAGAGGTGCGTGGGTAAAATCACTTGAGAAGCCAAG
The DNA here is from genome assembly GCF_002910315.2 of Salvelinus sp. IW2-2015. Classification (NCBI taxonomy): domain Eukaryota; kingdom Metazoa; phylum Chordata; class Actinopteri; order Salmoniformes; family Salmonidae; genus Salvelinus; species Salvelinus sp. IW2-2015. The sequence goes on from NC_036839.1 coordinate 15,669,235, forward strand.
TCCCCCTCCAAAAATATATTACAACCTATGTGTTGTGATAATTGCGTTGTTTGCTCCATAACCTGTTAATTCATATGCCTTGCGATTGTGATTTATAGGCCTAAAGGCCGAGACAATAAGAAGACACAGTGGCAGAATACATTCAACCACACCCTTGTTATATCACAAAACCCGATAGCAACCTCTGTCAAGTGAAGTCCACAAAGCATATTGCATGTACAGTAACAGACAGTTACATGATCTACAGCATGGTCAAGCAAGTACATTTTTCAGACGTTTTTGGACCACTAAACAACTATTGATTTGGAACCACAGAGAGTTACCGTAAGTCGCAAAGAAAACAGGAGCTGCACCCACTATTCCAGTACCATTTCAACTTCAACAATTCAAAATCATGCTTAGTCGAATACAGTGACATCTAAAAGATACCCAATACAATTTAGTTCAATCAACGTAAGCTAAGCTAAATATGATGTGGTTGTCCATGGTTCTGATTTCTGTGTGCATGTGTGTGTGTGTGTGTGTGTGTGTGTGTGTGTGTGTGTGTGTGTGTGTGTGTGTGTGTGTGTGTGTGTGTGTGCGCGCGTTCGTGCAAGTAGAAAAACATGTTGTCTAACCCTACATGCAGAGAAACGCCAATGTCATCCTCCTCTCTTTCATGTTTATGAAACTGTTTATCACTCTGTCATACAGTACACGCTTTTATTTTTTGTTGTCCTAGGCTACCTAGCTAAAATTGTTACTCGCTAGCCTAACTTCCATTCATGGGCAACATTAATAGTTAACATTAGCCTTCTACATCTAGCTACATATTGAACTTCCATCCTCTCAGGCCAGGGGTACAACAATGTATGAATTAACTCTTAATGGTTGGATCAGAATCACCATTATAATCATTGACCAGTATGGACAATTAAGTATTCTTATATTCTTATATTCTTATATTCTTTGGACACTGTGTTAACAACCCTCCAGGCGAGCTTCAATGCCGTACAACTCTCCTTCTGTGGCCTCCAATTGCTCTTAAATACAAGTAAAACTAAATGCATGCTCGTCAACCGATCGCTGCCTGTACCTGCCCGCCTGTCCAACATCACTACTCCGGACGGCTCTGACTTAGAATATGTGGACAACTACAAATACCTAGGTGTCTGGTTAGACTGTAAACTCTCCTTCCAGACTCACATCAAACATCTCCAATCCAAAGTTAAATCTAGAATTGGCTTCCTATTCCGCAACAAAGCATCCTTCACTCATGCTGCCAAACATACCCTTGCCAAACTACCAATCCTCGACTTCGGTGATGTCATTTACAAAATAGCCTCCAATACCCTACTCAATAAATTGGATGCAGTCTATCACAGTGCCATCCGTTTTGTCACCAAAGCCCCATATACTACCCACCACTGCGACCTGTACACTCTCGTTGGCTGGCCCTCGCTTCATACTCGTCGCCAAACCCACTGGCTCCAGGTCATCTACAAGACCCTGCTAGGTAAAGTCCCCCCTTATCRCAGCTCGCTGGTCACCATAGCAGCACCCACCTGTAGCACGCGCTCCAGCAAGTATATCTCTCTGGTCACCCCCAAAACTAATTCTTCCTTTGGCCGCCTCTCCTTCCAGTTCTCTGCTGGAACGAACTACAAAAATCTCTGAAACTGGAAACACTTATCTCCCTCACTAGCTTTAAGCACCAGCTGTCAGAGCAGCTCATAGATTACTGCACCTGTACATAGCCCATCTATAATTTAGCCCAAACAACTACCTCTTTCCCTACTGTATTTATTTATTTATTTATTTTGCTCCTTTGCACCCCATTATTTCTATCTCTACTTTGCACATTCTTCCACTGCAAATCAACCATTCCAGTGTTTTACTTGCTATATTGTATTTACTTCGCCACCATGGCCTTTTTTTGCCTTCACCTCCCTTATCTCACCTCACTTGCTCACATTGTATATAGACCTGTTTTTCTACTGTATTATTGACTGTATGCTTGTTTTACTCCATGTGTAACTCTGTGTTGTTGTACATGTCGAACTGCTTTGCTTTATCTTGGCCAGGTCGCAATTGTAAATGTGAACGTGTTCTCAACTTGCCTACCTGGTTAAATAAAGGTGAAATAAAAGTAAAATGACCATCAAAATCACTATCTCCATCCATGGCTAATTTAGGAAAGGGCTAATTTGAGCTAGCTTGCTAGCTAGCCAACGGAGGAGAACAACACAATGAGATGCAACAGTTCAAGTTTTTCTGTGAATGATTTATGCTCTCAATGGGATTTGATAGGAGTGACGCCAAATCCAAGTTTGCTTCCCTTGACACTTTTTTTTTGGTGGGCCAGGACCATTCGCAGCTGAGCTCGCTAAGTTTAGCTCAACGCTGATTGTCAAATTGTTTATACTTTTTTTGTCAAGGGAGGCCAGATGCTCACTTGCTTCCCTTGCCTTCAATGCTGCGGACGGCAACACTGTCATACTCGTTTGGACCAGACAGCATCAGTTAGGTGGCCTACACATAGAGAGACATAGGGGTGCTGTTTCGCTCGCTCGGGTGTTTTCTCCAGTGAGATACATTCAGCCTCTAGCAAATTGAAGGAAAAATATGAAACACAGAGAGACAAAATATATATTTTTGTATGTTTGTATTGGTCAATTTTTTTGGGAAGCCTGACTTCCCTCGGCTTCCATGAATACACGCTTACAGAAATCGGTGGTGGTAGTCAGTCGTTTTGAACTGTAATGCAGTTAATTGGCGATGATGACATCAAATCGAATATATTTTAATTTGCCACATGCACCGAATACAATAGGTGTAGACTTTATTGTAAAACGCTTACTTACGAGCCCTTTCCCAACAATGCAGAGTTAAAAACTAAGAACATGAGCACAAAAAGCAACAACTAAATAGAAACACAATAAAATAACAATAATGAAGCTATATACAAGGAGCACGTGTACCGAGTCAATGTGCTGGGGTATGAGTTGTTGAGGTGATTGAGGTAATATGTACATGTAGGTAGGGGTAAAAGTCACTAGGCAATCAAGATAGATAATAAACAGATTAGCAGCAGGGTGTTTGAAGAGAGAGAAAGAGTGTGTGGTGTGTGTGTGTTGTGTGTGTGTGGTGTGTGGTGTGTGTGTGTGTGGTGTGTGTGTGTGTGTGTGGTGTGTGTGTGTGTGTGTGTGTGTGTGTGTGTGTGCGTGCGTGCGTGCGTGTGTGTGTGTGGGTAGAGTGAGTCCGCAAAATAAATAAGGGGGTCAATGCAAATAGTCCGGGTAGTCATTTGATTAACTGTTCAGCAGTCTTATGGCTTGGGGTTAGAAGCTGTTCAGGAGCATTTTGGTACCAGACTTGGTGCTCCAGTACCGCTTACCATGCGGTAGCAGAGAGAACATTCTATGACTTGGGTGGCTGGAGTCATTGACAATTTTTAGTGCCTTCCTCTGACACCATCTGGTATCGAGGTTGTGGATCGCAGGGAGCTTGGCCCCAGTGATGTACTGGGCCATACACACTACCCTCTGTAGCGCCTTGTGGTTGAATACCAAGCAGTTGCCATATCAAGCTGTGATGCAGCCAGTCAAGATGGTGCAGCTGTAGAACTTTTTGAGGATCTGAGGGCCCATGCCAAATCTTTTCAGCCTCCTGAGGGGGAAGAGGTGTTGTCGTGCCCTCTTCATGACTGTGTTGTTGTGTTTGGACCATGTGATGTGGACACAAGGAACTTGATGCTCTCAACCGCTCCACTACAGCCCAATCGATGTGAATGGAAGCGGGCTTGGCCCTCCATTTCCTGTATTCCACAATAAGCTAATTTGTCTTGCTAACGTTGAGGGAGAGGTTGTTGTCCTGGCATCACACTGCCAGATCTCTGACCTCCTCCCTGTAGGCTGTCTAATTGTTGCCTGTGATAAGGCCTACCACTGTAGTATCGTCTGCAAACTTAATGATGGTGTTGGAGTCGTGCGTGGCCACATAGTCATGGGTGAACAGGGACTACAGGAGGGGACTAAGCACGCACCCCTGAGGGGCCCCAGTGTTAAGGGTCAGCGTGGCAGATGTGTTATTGCCTGCCCTCACCACCTGGGGGTGGCCCATCAGGAAGTTAATGATCCAGTTGCAGAGGGAGCTGTTTAATCCCAGGCTTCTTAACTTGGTGATGAGCTTGGAAGGCACTATGGTGTTGAACGCTGAGTTCAATAGAGATTGCGTAATCTGTGGAACTGTTGAGGCGGTATATGAATTGCAGTGGGTCCAGGGTGTCTGGGATGATGGTGTTGATGTGAGCCATGACCAGCCTTTCCAAGCATTTTATGGCTACAGATGTGAGTGCTATGGGGCAATAGTCATTTAGACAGGTTACCTTGGCTTTCTTGGGCACAGGGACTATGGTCTAGGTATTACAGACTGGGTCAGGGAGAGGTTGAAAATGTCAATGAAGACACTTGCCAGCTCGTCAGCGCATAGTCTGAATGTGTGTCCTGGTAATCCGTATGGCCTTGTAACCTTGTGAATGTTAACCTGTTTAAAAATCTTACTCACATCGGCTACGGAGAGTGTGATCACACAGTCGTCTGGAACAGCTGATGCTCTCATGCATAGTTCAGTGTTGCTTGCCTTGCAGAGAGCATAGAAGGCATTTAGCTTGCGTCACTGGGCAGCTAGAGACTGGGTTTCCCTTTGTAAAAGACATGAACGTGTATTGGGACTGACACAAGCATTATACTCAGATTTTTTACCTCAACATAGTGTGGAATACACATATAAATAATAGCCTAAATGTAGACAAATTTTGCTGGGGGACAACAGAGGTGTCATGCCCATAGGTGGCACAGGTGCACTTGTCCCCTCAGATTTGTCCTGTTAAAATAATAATAATAATCATTATCTTTTTGTAATACTACTAGCCACTTAGCAATTTTATGAAGTTGGCAATCTCCCAACACTATAATTAGCTACCGAAAAGCCATTTCAGGCTATCAATCAAGTTAGTTAGACAAGCTAGCTACTCTATCTTAGCTGGCATGCCTGCTGGCAAGGTTGGTAGACTTTATAAAAGCAAGCAAAAACTAAATGTACTGAATAAGACACATTCCTTTCAATCTTTTACCCAGATTTCAGCAGAGATGCAGAGAAGCATATTTAGTTTATTTAAAATAAAAAAAAGAACCACCCATCAGGAGGATACAGACAGCTCAAGAGGTATGCAGAGATATGCAGAAAAATATAAAAAATGTTTTTACATAGAATTAAATCGAATGAGTATGACTCTAGATTGCAGGAAGAAGCTGTTTCAGGTTTTTGAAAAATGCAAAATTCTCAAATTTACGGACCGGGGGCGTAGCCCCCCTACTGACTACCCCCCAGTCATCTTCACTTACTTTGTGCCCACTCAGAGTTTTGGGGTGCATGACGCCCCTGGGGGGCAATGAGGAGATTTGGGATCTTTCCCCCACAGCATCTTTCCCACACGCGTTTTAATGGCATTTCCATTGTTTTGGTCGAGTTCCGTTGACATCTTTACCGCATCTATGCAAACATACTGAAGTTTGGAAATATGCACTGATGGCCAGGGAGGGATCTTTGTTTGAATGATGACCTATGTCAATCTTGGTACCAACTCTGGCAGACTTCTTTACAGAACAGTACGCCTACAGTAGCTTATGGGTTGTTGCCTGGCTGGTTCCTAAGAAGAAGAAAAAAGGAGCAAAATCATGAGTTAATCTGCTAAAATGAAGACAAAATGCTACGCAGATACAGTATAATTATTAGGATGTAGAAGAACAATTTACATGCAGTTGTTGTCAGCAGCAGCAGAAAGAGAGATCCTCTGCCTCTGATAGTTGGGTTACTGTCAGACAGTAAAACATAGATAGTATTTTAAAAGTAATGTAGGCTAATGATTAACTAGGCTATTGAATCACCAAACCTTATTATAAATAATTTATTATAAATAATTTAGATAGCTACGTACCTCCTTTCAGTCAGCCCACTGCCCACCACGTGCGTTCAACAGAGGTCAGCAACAGCAACAGAGGTCAGCAACAGTAATGTCTTCATGAAACATCTGCCCTCATCTGGCTCAACACTGAAATTCTGAAATAAAATAACAATTAGACAATTGACAATGTCATGCTGTAGTCTATAGCTCTATTTGGCATATTCAATAACAAACATGTACATTTATTTGTAATAGCTAGCTAGCTATCTTCTGAAGTGGCTAATTAAAGTAGCCTATCCCATAAGCTTTTTCCTGTCTAGCATTAGCTGATTCTGAAATAACCTTATCTACCTAGCCTTTAGTTCATTATATGATTATGGCCCAATGTGTTTCAATTAAATAATCAACTTTGCTTAACTTAATAAATGTAAAAAATGACGTGCATTTTGGTAGGGTATTTGCAACAACCTTGCTCCTGCGTCTTCATGCTGGAATGGCCGTTGATGCCTATATAGAACGCCATTATTTTTGTTTTAATCTAAGAGTGTATACTTTTATTAAACGCATTATTTCCACTTGCTTCTATGTAGCATTTAGTTTGCAACAGCAGAGGTTTGTATGAACCTTGCTTTCTGCCACTTAGACCTCGGCAACAATGTTGCAAAATATGATTTCGATCTCCCCCTGCCTGTTTCCGGACGAGACAGCTAGCCTTTTTTCTGACCAGGCGAAATCATGCATCAATATGGATATACCTGACAATGCTAAAAAAAAACGACTAAAACAAGTGAAAATGCAGCTAGTTAGCTGTCATTTCAGAGTTTGATGTGACTGTGTTAGCTCCTGTTTTCTGTTGTTGGCTTAAATCCACATTGCACTCTGGGAAAGGGATAGAACCCTCAAGCCTCTTTGCCTTCAGGTTAATATATATAACCTTTTTTAGTAAAGGGTTCTTTCATCTCGTCAAAATAACCGAAAGGTTCTATATATAACCCCAAATAACCTTTTTTCTAAGAGTGTACTTTATTTGAAAAATGCAACTTTGTGTGTCCACAGGCTTTTAGATGGGGGAAATGTCTACCATCAGGCCTACATTGTTAAGTCCAGACAGCAAGTTCAAGAGTGATGTTCAAGTGCAATAGCGTTTCCATTTTGTGCTAATTTGTCAATAGGCTTTTGAATCAGTTGAGTGTCTTTACTGACTATTTATTGACTATTTACTATTTGGTGTAACCTTGAGCAGACTTAGGCCTAGGGTACTGGTTTCTACTGAAATTGTATATTGCCTAAATTCATTTCTAAGACTTAATTTAAATGATTAGCTGATTATTCATTATATAGTGACATGAATGGCAAGGTTTGTATAAGGATTCAATAATTGTTTAAAGGACATGATTATATTACTAGAATTTTTTAATATGGGCCTATTTATAGAGGAGTGGTAGACTTATATTCTTGTTAGACTCCTATTTCAATCAAATGTTGGCACCATGGTTTGTGGAGTAGGAGAAAACTACCCCCAACGAAAGAAAACTACATCCAATAGCCACTTTAAACATATATTATTAGTGGTAAAAATGTGAAGGCCTATATGTGATCATTGTAGCCTATAACAATCATTAATTGTATTTAACAAGTTAAAAAGGTGTTAAGTCCTATATTGCTAAATTATGGAATTATTTTAAATATACCATAGTGACGTTTCTCATTATAATTACATGCAAATATGTTGATATAAACATTTCAAGAATAACTAAGGAAGTCGATACAAAGCCTGCAACAGTTTTCAAAAGTAGACTCCTCCCTGCATGTTTAACAAGTGGGCATATGTATACAGATATGCGTTGTCAGATAATAATGTCCGTTTTTTCTGTTCTGGTTTTGTTCTTTTGTTCAATTTAGGATTTATTTCACCCGTGAAAATGATTGGATTGGTTCACCCGTGGGAAAATATCAGGAGTTGGCAACTATAACATTATAAATGGAATTGTAGGCCTATATTTTCAGTGAAATAAAAGCTGACATTGTTACAAAAACATTGGCTATTGTTATATTTGTTAACAAAACCGTTGTTAAGAAGACATTTTTTGACGCTATAAGCATTGCCTATTTGATATTCAAATGTATTGACGTTTTTTTCTTTCATTGATCATTTTGGAATCCTGCGTATGCTGTTATATGTTTAACATTCTCCTATATTTTACAAACATTCTTGCCCAAAACAAAACCACAATATATATTTGCATGTCACGTGAAAGCAACCGACCAACCACATTTAGTTGTCACAGTTCTGTAATCAGTCAGGCAACAAAAAAACGAAAGGGTTATTTGTATTCATCCTTGCTTTGCATTCATGCACTGCAAAGCAATATGTTCTGGATCTGAGGGGACTATGTGAGGTTTTCACCGAGAAAAGTTGCATTGGCAGTTGGTCAAACTGAAATGGAGGGTTTGGGAGATAATATCACTTCTGTCCATCGCAGATGTTTTTATTCCTCTGCTCCCAGGACTAACCCAAGCCGGTCTGTACCAGGAGTAACGGTATACACAATTTCGGACAAACCAAACTCTTTTGGCTTAGAATCTCTTAAACCATATTCACCTCTTTCTACAATAGCCAGAAATGCGTCACTCACATTTGACTGTCATTTGGGGAGCAGTTGTTATGGTTGCACAATCCCCGACAGCAATCTATTCCAACAGGGTGTGATGAAACCAACTTCTCAGGCGTCTCTATCTGGACACTCATCAGATAAACCAATGCATTTCTCCGGGTTTTCAAGTTCCAACATACACTGCAGTGAAATGCAGTCCAGACTGAAAGACGTTGGAAATGTTTACCAAGGCTACACGGGTCTTTACCCGAGAATCTCTGGATACATTGATGTACCTGTTGTGACAAGGGCTGGTCCTGGAGATCCGAGGCATGAGGACTGTCAGCAATTGAACTGGGCTAATAGTTGGAGCAATCCGCTGTATTATGCCAGAGAACAGAAGCAAGGCTCACAATTCTGGAAGTCATCCCTCACAGGTAGGTTATATCTTCTGTAACCTCTTCTTTGAACTATTATTTCACCCACTTGAATTTTAGTCTGTTTTTAATTGACTTGTTCAGTTTAGCCCAACCGAGGAATCCAGAAGAATAATAAACAAAGTCTATGCATTAGCCTGAGAAAAAAAACTGCGAATCAAATATTATGACTTTCGATGTAACTTTAAGTAGCCTATGTAAAAAAAAAATGTCAGAAAACGTCCTACACATAAAGACCACACTATTAACTGTAAATTACGTTTAGTGGTCATTTGTTTTCGTCTTCTCGAAACATGAACTGTCTTCTTGTTCCATACTTGTGTAGAGGAAGCAGTAATGAACCAGCCAGATGTCTGCACTTCATACCGACGTGGGAGGAAGAAACGGGTGCCCTACACGAAACTACAGCTCAAGGAACTTGAACGAGAGTACACCATTTGCAAGTTTATTACCAAGGAGAAAAGACAACGGATAGCTTCTTCCACCAACTTGTCTGAGAGACAAGTAACAATATGGTATCAAAATCGTCGTGTCAAAAACAAGAAGCTTATATCAAAAGATAGAGACCTTGAAACTTTCTCTTGATTTTTTAATTTCACCATTTATGAAATGCTGAATTGTCTCAGGTATTAGTCTCACAATATTTTGGTAAATATTTATATTCGTGTGTTATAATGTGTGCTGACTGATAGACTGAGCTGCTGTCAATTGTTTAGAGCTATATTAAATCATATATTCTGATGTTGAATTTGTATTTGTGCAATTCTGAAAAAATATTTTTCCTGCTCTTTATTTAAACTTTTTTTGTTGAAATTATAGGCCTGGGTTGGGTTATGTAGGTCAAATTCCAAGTATATTGTAAGAATATCATATCACCTATATGTATTTTAAAGATTGGTCTACATTTGGGGTCCGTTTCCCCAGACAAAGATTAAGCCTAGTCCTGGACAAAAAAAACATTCTTAATGTAGAATCTCTATTGACAGTGATTCTCAATGGAGAATCTCCGTTATGGATACATTTGTTTCAAGGTCAAAGCTTGTTCGAAAAAGTGACCCCACATTTAGTCCTACAATTACGTACATTTGTGTTGATAAGGTAAAATATGTTTGCCAAAGCAAATGGTGAATTAGGTATGATTGGGCCAATAAAATATAATAATTTCCCGACAATCATTGTTTTTTTCCTCATATTTCTAAGACGTATCAAGTCCGTTCTTAAACACTAAGTGTGCTTGTCATGTATATAGTCTAACAACATTCCAATTTTAGCAATGTGGCTGTGAGGGTATGCAGTCCTATAGGCCTATATACTTGCACGTAAGCCTACTTAAAGTTGTGCGATTAGGCCCGTATTTGATCATATCATTTCAAATATATAGTCATATTTTATTTGTCGACGAGAATGTTGTGTAACGGATATAAAGCAAACATTCAACTCAAAGGAGACATTTCCACCACGCAGAATTAGCTGAATGTTTACAATCAGGTCTTACTAATTACACATAGGCTACTATATAGGTTCTAAGAGAAAGTCATATCGGTATGTAGGCCATCGCGAGGGAACCAATTCCATAATTCCACTAGAACTGCGGGTGTTTATCAGTAGGTAGGCTTAAGGTCTATATCAATCTAATCTATCAATCAATCAAAACATTTTCATGATCATTGTTTATGACAATGTTATATACATTTTCATTCTGACCTATTGTAAATACTATGCTCTCACTCAAAGGAATGAATGATACAATTGCAACTATTCATGGACTTGTTTCGCCATCTACTGGTTTCAGCACGCAATTTCTCCACAAGAGGGATTTTCTTTAAAACAAATAACTGAATTGAAAAACAATTTTATTGCGAATAAAATGAACAAAGTTGATTGAAAATCGTTATATTCTATATGCTGAAAAATCATAGTCGGTTTGGGGACATTTTTTATGAAAATATAACAACCTACCATTTGGTGTGAGCGCAATATTTACCCACCCACGGAGGCACAGAAAACGACAAGAGTTCATATAAAACATACGTCTGAACTTAAGTTTTAGTGCTGTTGGCTATTATCTTACGGGAGTGATCCACCCACATCAAAAGTTGCATGCATTATCTTTCAAGAAAGGACATCAGAGGCGATTCTTTGTTTTAATCAGTGAACAATCGCCTCTGCCAAGAAACTACACCAAACATGCACTTGGACTTGTTTTTGCTTAATCTGAGCTCTCTGGACATTGACCTTGAACTATACCAATATGAAACGCTTTCAGTAAAACGTTGGCTTTTGCAATATGCGTACGATATATTTTGGTCCTCAGTTTCTATGAGTGGCTAAAAAGAATGTCGTTTTAGGGTATTCTTAAATTTACTAGACTCGTAAAAGATGGGAGGCCACGCTGTCGCCTTTCTTTCCGGAGACGGAGCGTTTACAAATGTCATTTCTCGAGTCCGAAGATCCTGACTGTCTAGCTTTGCTGGGAAAACTAAAGGATAAGTATTAGTTAGCCTAGGTAAGATGACTGATCTAGATATGTGTCAAAGGCCAGTATGAAAACAATTGTTTAGAGTATGCTATGCTAATATCGATATTATAGGAATCAGGAAGCTAGTAATTTATCTGGTGAAATTGATAAAAATATATATATTTATGTAGGCTAGTCTAATCCAGTTGCTTACATATTTATAACCAGGGTTGTAAATTAAAAGTATAAAAAGGGGAAATGTCTTTACTGTAGGCTATATTGTCAAGAGATAATAGCCTATTATTTAAAAGTGTGAACAAAAAATCCGTTCATATAATTTTTTATTTATAAAAAATGATTCATAGCGTATAGGCCCAAACATAATTTGTATTTTTCAGATGGCACAAAGGGTAGGCTAAATAAGAGTATAGTAGGCTATCTATTATTATTTCCAATATAGTTATTCGTTCGTTATCATACTATGGTCTTCTCAGAAGCAATTCATTTAAAGGTAGGCCTATGCGAGGCTACCGTTTTGTTTTAACATTGCAGGCCTATTTTTTTGTGTTACTTTTCTATACACTAAACTGTTACTAAACTGTAGAGGGGTATGTGTAGACCTATATCCATGAGTTGTGAATGGGGGACGAATCGTTCGTTAGTGGGATTAGTATTATTGCTTTGAGATTGTATGAAAAAAATAATACTGCATAGACTATAATATAGTGGTGGTTATTGGACTTGTAGCAACCATACCTGTCTGTCAATCGTCAATGACTTGTGAGCCCTATAGATTGTTTTAGGAATAGCCTTCACAGAAAACTATCCATATGTCTATGTTAATCTTGGTTATTTTATAGAAATGTTTTTTTTTTTTTACACTGCTGCCTTATAATTGTAGCTAAATCTTAGTCACCTCACATAAACCAGCCTGGCTAGCTATATTATCTCTCAACTTGAGCATGTTTTGCGTAAATTACATTGTCTTGCATTGAACATATAGCCAATTGTTTTTCAATTATAACAATAATCAGTATCATCATAGTTCAGAAACCTAGCAACAGTACCTTATAATAATATATTGGCATTGAAAACGGTCTCTTTGATTTTGATAGAGCCATCTAACCAACACCTTTCCATTTGACGATTCTGTATATAATTTCTCTACGAGAATAACACTCTCATTTGTATTTCTCATATAAGGCTATGCATTTTTTATTTTACTCTTGCATAACATTACCTTGTGGAATATCTTGCCTTGCAGTATTAAGGCCAAGGGTGGGACTGAACAACATGTTTTGCATATCACGTGACACTGTATGAGCAAATCAACAATTACCTTCCCTTTATTCATTAGGAGTCTCTAAAAAGGGTTGTAAGAAGCGTTTGAGAGAGCTCCATGGAAATGTGTGAGCGCAATCTTCTGAATTCTGGCTATGTTGGTTCTCTGTTGAATTTTCCTACCCCGGAGTCGTTATATTTTTCCAACCTGCGGGGCAATGGAGCTCATCTCTCTGGGCTGCATCAGATTTCCTACAACAGGCGAGAGGTGTGCTCGCTCCCGTGGACTTCCCCAAGTTCGTGCACATCTCCGCCTCAGAGCCGCGCCTTCAGTGGCTACTCTCCGCCGTTTCTATCCAATTCAGTGCCTGTAAATACTAATCCCAACAACCACAACAAGGGACCACTTGACGAGTCCAATAAATACTACTTTCAGGATGTAAACCACAAGCCAGAAGAACCTGCTAGACATGCGCAGGCCTTTTCTGGTGAACATGGAGTTATCAATTTCGGTAGCTCGAAATATGAATTTTCGAACTTGGACAGACGGTCCCATAATTCCGGTGCACAACACGAACTGAATCCCACCAACCAGGCAAGTGCCGCCGGCTTCAAGCAGTCGGCGAATTCAATTCCCACAATTCAACCATCTTCAAGTAATGCAGGTGCCAGGGCGTCATTTTCTCATGGTAAGATACTTCTAACGGTTTCTAAACTGTATGTCGAGACTATTTATTTCACCTCCAAATCATAGTTCTTGTTTTGTTATATTTTATGTTTACACAGTGATAATTGCAGACCATGCCTGCATGCTTCTGGATTCTCGAAATTATATATATATATTTTCTTACCAAGTGTGGGAGATCCACAAGTGTATCCACAAGTTGCTAAGGACTGTTTTTTTTCTTTCTCCAGATGCACCCTGGTGCTCTTCACAAGTGAAACCCAGAAAAAAGAGAAAACCATACACAAAGCCACAGCTCGCTGAACTTGAGAACGAATATATGATGAACGAGTTCATAAACAGGCAAAAAAGGAAGGAACTCTCTGAAAGACTGGACTTGAGTGATCAACAAGTCAAAATATGGTTTCAGAACCGCAGAATGAAAAAGAAGAGGCTGATGATGCGTGACCATGCATTTTCCATGTACTGACAGCCTTGGGTCTTGATAATGACCTCGTGTGGCTTCGGTTCAGACAAGCGCAGCCACTTCAAACCTCTGTCCTGAGCCACTGATCTTGGCAATATAGTTATAGGCCTATAATTTTTTTTAATTTTAAGAACGATTTATTGTATATTTTGGATGGTTATACAAACAACTGAGCTTGTGAATTGTTGTTACTTTTGGCCTTGTATTATTAGTTAGTTGGTGATAAAGAAAGCATAATTTATTTTCTGAAAGTCACGTATTGAACTTGTGTTTGAGTGTTTGTAAAGCATGCGATTTAGGTCAATAGGATACTTCTTGGCCTAATGATTTTATTCAACGACTCACACACTATATCTAAGCGTATAATAAGGTATGGTCATGTCAATGGATGATTGTTTTTAATATAGGTAAGCTATTTACATTTACATTTACATTTAAGTCAGCTATGCAAGCGTTCATTTATTTGATTTGTTTCTGGGACATGAATGTTATTTATAATTGAATCTTAATACATGTATAAGTTATGTAGGCTTATTGTATTGACGAAATACACAATGATTATATGGTTAGAAATGTATATTGCTCATATCTGTGATCAGTCCTGCTACTAGGCCTTCACAATTGCTCGTCCAAGCTCAAGTTCGTGTTTTGTCGGTGGAAAAATGAACCATGAAATGTGTTTTGGATTTTTTTTTTTAAATGTGTTTGCATGTCTATCTAATTCAACACAATAAATGTGTTTTTGTCTTGTTTTTTTGTGTGTTTGAGTTTGCGTAATGGTCCATAATGCAGCCTCCATTTTTCTGCTGCATTCAAAGCGCTTGGGTGGCTCTAGTATTCTCTGTAGGCCTATAACTGCATTGGGGGTCCAGTTTATGAATAATTAGAACAGTTTACTGGCACATATCATGTGTGATATTGGTATCGACGTTATATCGAAAAGCTACATATTTTACATCAATGCATACAATTCCATGACGACTTGGTGTACATGTACATGCAGGTACATGTGCACATTTGTGTTGACATTTGAGGCTACATACATTGCTCAAAATGCCACTATAACACTTGTGGTGCTATTTCATCATATCTGTCCAGCACGTACACGTAGGGTATAATTTACTGCATAGTTAGGCCTATGTGGATTCCACTTAGTATACCGCAGTACCTACTGCTACGATTACATGTTTGTATTATCTATTTATTCAAGCGGCACATCGACACATACAGGCTAGGCTATTCCGAAACAGACCTACAGGAATTGACTACTTACTGAATATGATCGCTCTCACTCCTTAGCCTATGATCTTTACCGTTTTGTTTGCTTGTAAATATTCAATTTAATAGCCTACCTTACATGAATTCATTGATTGTTAAATGTATAAATGGTTTTGGGGTTTTAGAGGGCGTAACTTGTAGGATATATTCAGTGGTGGAAAAAATACCAATTTGTCATACTTGAGTAAAAGTAAAGATACCTCAATAGAAAATGACCCAAGTGAAAGTCCCCCAGTACAATACTACTTGAGTAAAATTCTAAGTAGACTTTTGGTTTTAAATATAGCCTACTTAAGTATAAAAAGTTAATGAAATTGCTAAAATATACTTAACTATCAAAAGTAAAAGTATATATAATTTATATAAATAATTTCAAATTCCTTATATTAAGGAAACCAGATGGGACGATTTTCTTGTTTTTCTAATTTATTTATAGCCAGGGGCACACTTAAAAACTCAGACATCATCTACAAATTAAGCATTTGTTTTTAAAGATTCTGCCATGTCAGATCCTTCAAAGCATTCGAAATGTAAGGACTGCTTTTGAGTGTCGGGGAAAATGTATGGAGTAAAACCTACATCATTTTTTTTAGGAATGAGGCAGAGTAAAAGTGGTCAAAAATATACATAGTAAAGTAAAGATACACCCCAAAACTACTTAATTAGTACTTTAAAGTATTTTTACTTGAGTGCTTTACATCACTGGATATATTGTCATCTTTGGTTGGCTATCAGGGACGCAGGAGGCTATAGGCCTAACTGTTAGAAAAAATCTACCATTATTCCCAAAGCACACAAGCGCTTGAAGTGCTTCAGAATGGCCTATAGCTAAACATTTGTTGTTAATGTTCCGTTATTTACCTTATGACTCTGAAATTATATTTAGCTAGTTTACAATCCCATTGTTTTAAAGCGATCAAAGGGGAATGGAGTGGGTTTTTGGTCCAGCAAGGTATTTTTATGAGAACTCTGCCAGATGACGTCTGCTCATGCTCTCAAGATAGGAGGGCGCCAAAACAAAGTTAAGGTCAAGTTAGTGTGTAATCTTGCGTTGCAAAATACGCACTCAAACTCGTTTTGGCATGAAAACAACAACAATCAAATTATTTTTGTTTTTGTGTGCTTTAAAGACGTGGTATTTGCAAGAAGGAATCTATCTATTTGATGACACATCCGCATGAGACGGGCGTGAAAACAAGGCCCAAATCGCCCATTTTGTCTACAAGGACCGTTTTGCAGGTTACTCATTGTTGCGTTGTCAACCAACCTGTACTCATTGCCAATGCAATTTATTTTGCATTATGCTACTGTTGGTAGTATAGGACTAGATAATGTTGTTTTGATATAGTTAGTACATGGGTAGCATGTACAGTACTCTCTGCTCTTTGTGTAGCTCCTAGTTTTTGGGAATTCTTTCTGGGTAATTTGTGCGTAATTACTTTTTAACATTGTATTAACTCGTGTGTTTCACGGTTTATTTTTCACTGGAAGATTAATAGAAATAATGATAATATAATCAAGTGTTTTTTCACATTCATTGTGTGTTTAAGATTGAGAATATTTCACTGTAGTACACTATATAGAAAAATAACACGAGCTAAACGCATTTCGGGGAGACTGAGGGGAAAACGTGTCATTACAAAAACATTTGCATTTGGGCCAAGTTTTTCAGTCCAAACAGCAACGCTCAAACATCATGTGTTATTATTGTTCTCAGGGTTGCACGCAGGGTTATTTATATATGCTATAGCCTACTATGCTTTTCCTGTGGGTTTGAGGATCTAAATATATAACTTGTTACTTTTAGTGCCCCAAAAAAATAATTCTGTATTGTGTTCCTGTCGAAAGAAACGTAGATTTTTTTGTGTGTAGATTTTTATCCGTGCAAATAATACTAGGGATGTAATAGAACATGGGACGTTGGGCCCACAATTACAGATCTAATTAGTTAGGGATTTGCTATGGTGAATGCTATACTGTTTACTTCCCTTTCACGTTATTTATATTATGTAATAGGCATATGTATTTCTATAAAGTGAAAAATGGTGTAACTTGAAAATTAAACTCCTGTAGACTATCTTCTAAAATAGTGTTGAAAGTAGACTAGACATAGGCCACGGTTTCAAAATGTCTAAAGCACAAAGTAATCGCCACCCACCATAGTGTTTTTCCTCCAACAGCTACAAGATACACTTAAACTAGAACACTTCCTTTTGTCTGTGCAATAAAATGATTTGAGTGCCGACGTTATTGGTGATTGCTTGGTGCACATCGTCTCAGACCGCAGACGGTCAAAGCCAGCAGAGATGTTTTGTACTTGGCAGTGCAAAGCCTTCCTGCAGCCAATCATGCTGATGACGCTTCTATTTTTAATTTACATTTTGGAAGATCTTATCCGGAGAACCACTAATTACATATGTACGAGGAAAATGAACGATTCTGGATTTGGGGCGAACAACCAGGTAAAGAATTTCCATGTATCCCTTTGTCAGGCCTGGATGTTTTTGAAATCGGAAAATACAAAAAATATGAATGCTCGGAGAAAATATAGGGCCTGGAAATATAATGGAAGCGAGTCAAAATATAGTTGATGTTGAAATCAGAAAAGTATATTTCCCCCACATAGTCCTAATCTTTCTCTATAATTAAGTTGTCTTTATATGTCTCTCTTTCTTGTTTTCATTCTCTTCATGTTTTTCTTTTCTACCTTTCACCTTTTCTGTGTTTTTGGTATCCTATGTGGATTATGTAATATAATTTGAGATTAGGTTTGTGAAGATTGTTTTGGTGCATTTTGTGCATTTGTTTTTGTATTGTTGAGGCACGAGCGTTAAAAATGTACGTTTGTTTTATCTATCCGTCCAAGTTATTACGCGCGTAACTTGTGCGTAATTGTAGGCTAATGTTAAATTTGTGAGTATAGTTTTGGATGCGAAGTAGACTGTGCACGAGGGAACATTCTGTGCCCTTTAACTTGGACTCCAAGGGGAGGTCAACTACAAGTATTTCTTAATATGTATTCAACTACCATGATACATAAATGTCATACTTTCATAATAGTGCGCACATATAGGGCTTGCATGGAATACATACAAAGTTGTGAGTTTGTCATTCTATAACTCGAATTCTATTGCAATAACCCATTGATGAAATATCTCAGGGATTGTTTAGTAATGTCTATTTCGGAGGGCGAGCGCAGATCTACATAGGAGTTGCTTCTGAATCCAGGCAACCAATGAACTGTCGTGTGCGCTCACATGAGTTGCTCTAGACAGTTCTTAATGACTGATATTGATATATGGTAATTCCTTAACCGGATCACATGACACAATTACCTCGAGAATCGATAAAGATGAATTGCACGTCAGCCTACGTTTCCGATTTTTTCTCCCTCGCGGGTCCTTTCCACGCGCCTATGGTGCAATAGATAGACAAAGTTTAACACACTCAAGCTGCCAATTCTATTTCGCTATAGCAAAAGGGTGAAGGGGAGAGATGGCGGAGTACGATGAGCGTGGCAACTGTGCGTCAAATATGTATTTACCGAGTTGTACATATTACGTTTCGGCGCCTGATTTTTCTTCAGTCTCCTCGTTTTTACCCCAGACTACTTCGTGTCAAATAAATTTTCCTTATTCTTCCAACATAGCTCAAGTCCAACCTGTTCGAGAAGTGTCTTTCAGAGACTATGGACTGGATCACTCAAACAAATGGCATTACAGGGGCAATTACGCTTCTTACTATTCAACGGACGAGATAATGCACCGAGACTTAATCCAGTCGTCGAACAGGGCGGAAATGATATTCAAAAATGATTCCTTGTACGGCCATCACGGCGGTACGAGCTCGCCATGCAATTTCTTCACAAATGTCGGCCGAAATGGGGTTCTTCCACAAGGGTTCGATCAGTTCTTAGAGACTGTTAACTCTGAGAAGCCCAACCCTGACGACTCAAAACAAAAGACACACTCCAGTCTCCCCGGAGATGCTGCGTGTAATAAACAGACTTCAGATAGGCCTACATCTGAGGAGTCTAAACGAGACCCAACTGAGGACATGGACGAAGATGGTTATTCGATATCAAACTGCGCTGGGGACAAGAACAACGGCCCAAGTAGGTACAAGCATTAAATGGGGTTATAGTAAGTCCACTACTTTTGTCGGTCCGATTTTATGTGCCCCTTTATAAGCATGCAAAGGTTTTATATACCCCAATAAGATGTACTTTTCTGTTGTTAAAATATTTACGATGGGAAGGCAGTTTAGGTGAGCTGTACTGCAATATTTCTGATGTGTTGTGTTTTCTGAATTAATTAAAGTTCTCTGATTCGCTTGCATGGTGTAAATTACAATGCAAGCATGTTTATTAGGCCTATTTGTTTATGACAATGCATTTACAAAGTAATAAAATAATGATATAAACAGAGAGGTAGGCAATGCTGCAATATTCGAGATAGAGGAGAGCCTACGTAGGCTATAGGCCTAGGCTATGGGAAGAGGTTCTCTTTGGCTGCATAATAATGGTTTACCTATAACTTCGAGAATAACCGTGTAGGACAGACATGGACTCAAAATGTGTGTGTGTGTGTGTGTGTGTGTGCGCGCGCGCGCTCACTCGCGCGTGCACGAGCATATCTGCTTGTGTGTTTGTGGATGCATGCGGGACGATCATCTTTTCACTCGGCTAACTTGTTAATTATGTTCTTTACTGACTAACATTGAGCCAACTTTGATCTGAACTACATTGTACTACATATTTGTCGTAAATAAAATGTTTTGTCTTTGTTTAGGTTCTTCAAAGTCCAGAAAAAAGAGATGCCCCTACTCCAAATACCAGATCCGAGAACTTGAACGAGAATTCTTTTTCAATGTGTACATAAACAAGGAGAAGCGGCTCCAGTTGTCAAGGATGTTAAACCTGACAGATCGACAAGTGAAGATTTGGTTCCAGAACAGAAGAATGAAAGAGAAAAAGCTCAACCGGGACCGGCTTCAGTATTTCACTGGGAATCCCTTATTCTGAACCCTACGCATTTGGAGTCAATAGTTGCTAAATGCTTCACAACAGATTGAATAAAGAGTTGTTTTTTGGGGGGGACATCTCATAATCTATCAAAACAACAGAAGGTGAAACACCGCACAGCATAATGAACATTGCAAACAGACTGGATCTATCTATGCAAGGCTCTTGGCATCTGCCACTTACTTACCTCAATGAACACATGAATCCTGTTATTTAAAATAAGATTCAATCCAGTGAAGAAATCATCCAGGAGACCTCGTCATAATGTCCATTTGTATATCATTATACTAATTAATTATAATCTCTAGGCTATGCATATCTTTTTTATTTATTTAAGTTTACATGGTGGCGTTTGGGGGATTCTAAAATATTGCAGTAAGCAACGCGTACTTTGAGTAGATTAATCAATCAAGTAGACTACAATAAGTAATTTATAATAGTAGAATTGTGTATGCATTTAGTAGACGCATGTGATGTATATTGTGGTTATGTGATATCAAAATAAAGTAAACATGGCAAATGTAGTTATGCGTTACCTCATATAATTGCAATCACAACGAACTAATTTCGTATAACTTTGGTCAGGATCCACATTTGGCATCGAAAAAAAGTTATGCATAATTTCATACAATTCAACAAGGTTTTTAATACTCCACTATAGAGATGCTCTTGTCAAAGCAATCTGATATATTTGTAAAGGACCAATTGCACTGGCACTAGTAGTTATATCAGTAGGCCACAGGACTATACAGCGAATTTCCTGTTATTGTAGCCAAGCAGTAGTGTCTCTTACTTGCTTCAACTTCAAAGTTTAGACTAGACCTTTTATTCCCTTTATTTTGTCTTACACTTAGGCGGTTTTCTAAACCTTGAACCGTCTAGACAGTATACTAAAAACTAGCTGTAAATGTCTAAATTGGGGGCTATTGGACCCTCTGGCCACTCCAAATGCGGCCCTACCCCAAAATAGTCGAGAAGAATGCAGTAGGCTACTGTTTACTTGTCAGGCTATTGAGTTTAAAGGAACGCAAAATGTACACGACCAAAATGATCTATTACGTTATATAAGTCTTTATAGTATATATTTTTCATATTTAACTTCAATTGGCAAGACCATGAAAGCGAAGAAAACCCATACCTAACAAGGCCTATGATTTGATTTGGCAGCTTTAAAAAAAAAAGTGGTGTATTTATTATAATTGTTTTAATTATTTGTATCAAATAGCCTATTGTTAATTGAATTAATAAATGTTCTTTCCTGCCTTTGAATTTCCCGTATAACGTCAATGTCGTCCCCTATCACTTTTTTTTTAAATAACTAGGCTATAGGCGCCTTTGGGCTGATGTCTTGAGAAACGACGCCTTCTGAATGATATCTGCATTGCAGTAGGATTCCAATATGGCTGCGAAGCAGTGAGTTTTCCTTTATGAAAAGTAAGCAGATACAGGGATACAGTTTCTTGTTTGAAGTTGATAACTGTCTTCTACATACTAACCAATTAAGATGTTGCATTACATTTAGCCTTTATGCAATATTCATGAAATCATCCGCAATCTTCTGATGTGGTAGCATTACGCACGACTTCAACAGTCTTACAAGAGTATAATATAGTTTAGCTTAAGTAACAACACTGAAACCAAAAATATGTGTCATAATCAAGGGTTTAATTCGAATCCACGGATAGGTCCCTCGTGTGTTAGAATTTAACAAAGTAAGGCAGTGCACTGCAGTATACTAAAAGTGAACCAGTCGACCAGTGTGTCATCCTAAATAAGCCTAAATATTTCTGTGACCAATGCTTTTTCACTTTTAGCATCGCGCAATGATTTTCTTTTCGATGAAGAATGTAGGCCTATGTGGTCTAATAGGCATGCCATGTTGGACATGTTAGTGTATCTGATCATTCGAATTGTGTTCCTAGCTGTAGGAAATAAGTCACAAACACACACATATCAGTCAGTCTTTTGATTGAACATTTTTATTGGGTTTTTGGTTCAATAAATAGGCCTAGTTGGGAAAAAACATTGTGCAGACATGGTGAATGCTCGTTCCTATTCTAACCACACGAGGGCAGACGTGTAGCAAGTTTCGGTCTGAGTTTGTTCATGAAAACACACATAGGTTGAATTACAGCTGTGGTCTGGAATATTATTGAAAGGCTTGTAAATGTTCTTGTTTGTGGTTTGGTGATAGAACATAGCATATGTTCGGTGATCTGGCTGTCTTTTTTGACTTGGCTTCCTTCTGGTAAACGTAGCTTCATTTAAAAAAATTAAAAACACAATAGCCCAAGCAGACTTTGTTTCGTTCATGCATTCCATGCATTGCAATCAAAGGGGCACCATCACTGTTCCTAACGCCACCATTTTAAAGTGGATTAAACAGTAGCCTTAACTATGTGGATTTGTATATCATAGGCCTATAGAAGACACCAAGTCCAACTTAACCCTGGCATATATTGGACATGACTTGAAATGTTGCTGGGTTAAACTTGGTTTCCATTCCAAATAACCCTAAAGTAATTAAATACTTGTTAAATGATGGAATAAGGCACATGACCTATCTGGATTCCTCAATCAACCCTGGTTAGACTGAAATTATCGTGTGCATTATCGATGCATTAAACTATTTTGATTTGGACGGCCGTTAAGCCTTATCTAGTAAATATGTTGTCTAATCATTTCAACCGATGTTACCTGATAGGGTAAAAGGATGATTTAAAATGGGATGTGTAAACCTAAGATGTTGAATAGACCATGGGTTTTTATATTTTACTGAATTATTTGCTGAATTATTAAAGGCCCTATAATCACGGTCAGAACACCTGGATGGTTTTGATGTTGTATTCCTGGAGGTAAAAACAACACATGGCACACTGGTGAATTCGTAACGTGTCCTAAAACGTGATTTTTTCCTTTTCTACGTTTAATAGAAGCATATTGTATGTCTGCATTTTTTTGCGTAATTGACCATTTGGCATGTATATCCGTATAGGACATTTATAACTTCAGAAATATTTTGGAGAGCAAATTCTGTTTTTAGGCTATTGTTCATTTAGACATATATTGAAGCAGCCTATATATCGCACTTCTAATTAATTCCTTATATTGACATCTTTCTCACTCTTCTTTCGATCGAGCTTATATGTTAGATTTCTCAAACGTGTTTCTGAGGCATCTTCATATTAGGGTTGACCTGAAGCATTGTTTTGGCCTACAACCTTGAAGGTTAAGCTTCAGACGTAGGGCTATGCTAGTGTTGGACGTCCTTGGATGTGCACTCGCGCTCTCATTGTTGAAATCATGTTTAAAAAACAATGCTCCCCTTACGCGTGCATGTATTTGGGTTCTTTTACAGGCATGTTAGGGTATCATAGGTTCATTTACAAAGATCGATGCTTAAATTTAAAGAAACATCATGAAACAAATGTACATAGGCCACATATAAATATATAGCCTATTAGATATAATCTATAGGCTGATATTTTCCTCCCATATTTATTTTCTTTAGTAAATCTACGTGCACAAACTTGGCTCATTGAGGTAGGCCTATTCAGCGTGTCATTAATGGCATCCTCTAAATACAATTAGTAGTATTATTCAGCAAATAATCGGTTTATGTATACTTGTTGATTTGTTCATTCATTGCTATTTCTCTGGGTAAAAAATCCACATCATCTACCTATTTCAAAACGTGGACCTGCTAAACCGATGTGAGATGATGAATTGAGAATAGGTGTATGTTTAGCGCTGTAGTGGATTGTTATTAAAACGCATTAGTTTCCTATTCCGTCATATAGGTCACAAAGAAACTAAGTGCGCCATACCCAGAGCAGGCATTCAAAGGCTATTACAATTGTTCTGAAAAAATTAGAACCGGGTAATCGATATCACCTCTGTGTAGGCTTTCCTTGTATTTTCATTTTTAAAGAATAACATCCTACTTAAACCAGACGCTGTTTAATTAAGAATCCAATGACAACAAAAAAAATATAGGCCTATAATAGCCATATTTGCTTTTAATTTTGGTTGTAATTGTTTAATTACCTCCTGTAAATTGATTTTTCTTTTCAGTTAGGATTAGATTACGATCACTACACCGTCATTATTTTAGTTAATGTCAAAGCATTGGCTTTAGTAGTTCTATAGCCTATAAAAGTGAGTAGATTACCTATTGGTCGTGAACTTAAATTGTGTTAAAGGTGTTCAAAGTGGTCAAGGTATGGGCATTGGAGCTTGATGCAACTGTACATTATTTTCAGGTTAAGACCATGCACATCAGCTTTGATTTTGTTTCATGCCAAGCAAAGAGAACAGGCTAAATATTCAAGATGTCCTTTGTCAGTCTTGGAATCAATTTCAAGTCCGTGTTCTAGGTGTCGCTGTTGACCACGTCTGCCTCCCAGTCATGAGTCAATTCGTCCATGTGATGGGAAAAGAGGCTGCGTCTCAAGGCCATTTTCAAATTTCATTGGTGAGCTTGTCATGTGGTAGAGAGGCATCCTGAGCAACACGGAGATTGTTGTGCTAGATATGTCAGCCTACAAAGAACATCTCTCTCCTTTTTAAAACTTCTCCAAAAATGTCCTTTCCCAACAGCTCTCCTGCTGCAAATACGTTTTTAGTTGATTCGTTGATTGGCGCTTGCAGAACAGACAGCTTTTACTCCAGCAGCAACATGTACATGCCGTCCGGTGCAGAAATGGGAACTTATGGAATGCAAACCTGTGGACTCCTGCCGTCTCTCGGTAAACGAGGGGACGTCAACCACCAAAATATGGGCATGAATGTCCACTCTTACATACCTCAAATTGATAACTGGACAGATCCGAATAGATCTTGCAGAATAGAGCAACCATCCAACCAGATGCCCAATTGCACATTTTCACAAAACATTAAGGAGGAGAGTAATTACTGCATGTATTCAGACAAGATAGCAAAGGTCAACTCGTCCGATGTCCCTGTATATTCTAATATAATCCCCGAATCGTGTTCAGTTGATGGCCCCGAGATCCCTGTTCCGGGCTATTTCAGACTGAGCCAAACTTACGCGAGTGGGAAACACCAGGACTATGGCCACGAGATGACGAGTCCAAACACCACATTGATGCAGCTCAACAGAATTACTCCCAAACCGCAGTTGTCTTCCTTTGTCGAAGTGGAAAAGAAAACGGCTGATATACCGCATAACCGGGAGATCAGCAGGACACCCATCCCCGCGGAAAGCCCGGATCCAAAGTCGAGCGCGCAGGAGGAGAAGAATTGCTCCACTGAAGCTTCAGTCTCCAGCCCAGAGTTGCCAAAGAAGGAAGCGAAAGGTAGGTACAATACAAGGATGAATCGTGTCATGGTGTAATATGAACGCTCCAGCATCATAAAAGCCAATATAAAACACAAACAGCCCTAAAGTCGTAATGTTTAATGAGAGCCTTACTCAGGTTGCAGTAAAATGCTACAGGAAACTGTTCGACTCGCACATATTTGCATTGAGGTCTATTCTCTTCTATATTTTTCTATATTTATAATGTATGTGTTTCTTTGTTGATTGTAGCAAAACAGAAGATTCCATTTTATAGTTGGGTAAATGTTATTTGGGAAAAGTGTATTTATTTATTGAAGTGTAATCCATATTATTAACATCTAGTAGACATAAGGCTTGTAGTCTGTTTTGTATCTTCATCCTCGGTGTTGTGATTATCAATTTCCTCCGAAATTATAATACAGAAATACTCTAGGCTCTAACAAATGTGTACTGTAGTGGATTTCATCAGTATGCCTAATATGCATGTCAAATATTACTTTGGTCTAAAAACTCAGTCGTGTAATTTAGAGCAGGTGTTGTTAGTTATAGTTTACAGCCTGTAATATTTCAACATGGTAGTAGCAGAGTACGACTACTAACCAATAATACTCATACAGGCTAAAACTAAATCAATATAATTGAAGCGTTCTATCATTCTGACCAGAGCTGTTTGACTAGTGAAAACATATTTGTGATAGTTTCATATTTTGCCATGTTAAAACATTTGTTGGTTTGATTTCATTTCAGACAGCAAAACTGACCCTCCAACGAGCAATTGGTTGACTGCAAAAAGTGGAAGGAAGAAAAGATGCCCCTACACAAAGCACCAGACGCTGGAATTGGAAAAGGAGTTTTTATTCAACATGTACCTGACTCGAGAGCGCCGTCTAGAGATCAGTAAAGGCGTCAACCTCACCGACAGGCAAGTCAAGATCTGGTTTCAAAACCGCAGGATGAAGCTCAAGAAAATGAGCAGGGAAAACCGAATTCGGGAACTTACCTCAAATCTCACCTTTTCGTGAGCATGCTTACATGCTTGTTTTATTGTCCCTTTCCTCTCTCTTCAAAGTAGTGCTGTGGCAGCATTGGACTTGTTTTTGTTTTTTTTCACTGAAACTGTGACTGTAATTGCTATTTTTGTCTCATTTACATTGTGACGCATTGTGTATTTTGAATGTTTCATCACAGGGTACAGGAGGCTAGATCTTAAATTATTAAAATATAGTAGGTATTCATTACTGGACTGTTTGGTTTGATTGAGTCTAAGGAAGTCACGGTGAATTGTTTGTAAGATCTTTTTTTTCGGACATGAAAGCACATTAATAGTGGTTGAATAGTTAAACATTCGTTTAAGAGTTAAGCGCAAACCGTCAGCTGAATCGTAAGTAATCTTATTAACGTTTCTGTAT
Source organism: Salvelinus sp. IW2-2015 (assembly GCF_002910315.2). Classification (NCBI taxonomy): domain Eukaryota; kingdom Metazoa; phylum Chordata; class Actinopteri; order Salmoniformes; family Salmonidae; genus Salvelinus; species Salvelinus sp. IW2-2015. The sequence goes on from NC_036839.1 coordinate 15,696,112, forward strand.
TATAAATGTGGTGAGCAATGTAAATGGGTGTACATCTTATGCATGTTTGTGGCATGTATCCTGCAATAAATTGATTGTCAAATGTCATTTCTTATTTCAGTGTTTTGTTTTGCAGTAAGACAAGGCTTTTTCATCAAGGCAGATGTGTAAGAAATAAATTAAAGTAAAGTAGAGCACTATTTCTGGAATTGGTACACTATATGCCCTAACGTTCTTTCAGTTCCGTTAAAATTAATAGGGACTGATCCGTAGCTTCAAATTGTTATCGTGCTAGAATCAAAGTAAATGAAAAGTAAGAGAAAAACAAGTCTAATAACGATATAAGTATTTTATCTTTAGGCCTGTGTGCAGGGTCCCAATATGAAGCATCTCAATTTTAGCGTTAAGCTATACTCAACATAATTTCGCCCCGGCTATTTTCAAATGATCTTATAAGGCCTAAAGTTATTATCTATTGAATTATTTTTTTATTATTATATTTATCATGAATTAGTTATTAGGACTATTTTCAATTAGCTTTTAGCAACTTGACTGTAATGAAAAAGAAACGTTAGCCTGTAAAGTTAAGTAATTTTAGCTGTTGATTGTGAATAAGGTATCTAATTGGCGTTCGTGGACTGTAAAACTTATTCAAATACACAAAATACACATTTATACTTACTTCTATTCAAATACACAAAAATAAGACTAATATCCAATAATGCCCTATATAGCTATGTAGCTAACATGTTACAATATTTACACGGATCTGGGAAGGTTCCTAATCAACCTACAAAACAGCCATTGGCGTCTGGATACATTCTACTATAAAGGCACTACACTCTTAGAAAAACGGTTCATTAGGGTTTCTATATAGAACAATTTATTCTAAGTGTGTAGAGGGATAGGCCTATAACAATAGCCTATTTAAATAGCTTTTTTGATCAAAACGGTTATGTTTACATACCACCTAAATATAAGGCTCTGATCATATATATATATAGCGTACAATAATGTTTACTTCTGATTAAAAACAGTAATAATTGAAATAAAATATTGCCGCAACATTCTGTCATGATTCAAAATGTTGCTGATGTTGATGCAGTTAAACGTCATGAGATGTTTTGTTTTGTAGGCTTATAATAGCATATTAGTTTGCCCAGTAGTAGACGTGTCTTCAGCCACTGTGTACAGTCCAACCCAAGTTTATAGCTCTTTATCTGTGCAGACTATTTGAACTCGGTACTTCTATTTTCCGCTTTCCTCTGCTTCACTTTTACTCACACATCACCCCCTCATGTCCAGATGAATGAATGCTGAAACGCACACACACACACCACCACCACCAACAACAACGATTGTATGGTTTTATTTAACATTGGCCGTCTTGGCCGCATCATTCGTTTGGTAACACTTTACTTAAAGCATTCAGGTATAGGCTAATGCTCTATAACGTGTTATAAGCATATGTGAGCCCTTATACTGTCTTATAACAAGACCTATAATATGCTATGTCTCTCGAGTTAACGCTGACGAAGCGGGTCCCTATAGCGTGTATGGACCTAATGACGTTCAAGCACAAATTCATTGGCAGCTCACCAGTGTGGTTCTGTTCCTTCTTGCTCGTTGTTTTTGCTCCATCCTGACCATGGATTTTAAATAAATCGGTTTATGGATTTTATTTACGTTTCTAGGCCTATTCATTGTATATGTGTCTTGATGGGAGTTTGCAAAAAGTAGGCTAGTTCCAATGCTCTTGGGGTGAGTCGTCGACTAATAGCCTAATCAAGAAGTTATGTGTTCTCAAAAGTAAGAAAACCTAAAAGGCCCTCTTAAATCTAGATTTTTAGACATTACTCTGCACAGATCCACTTTGTTGCGCCAAGAGTCCGTTTTATTAAGGGCACATTAATGTATAATCAAACGCACCTCATAAAGATTTTATTGATCATAAAAGCATTAGGCCTATGGCTCTCCTCTAGATACATACAATTTGTATACAAATAATACTTCCTGATTCAAACTTACAAGACCAACCAAACTAGTGAAAGTGACTCCTCGTTTAATAAAAACTAACAATTCCAAAACAGAGTCGGTGCGGAAATGGTGTCTCGTTATTTTACAGCATGTTATTACATTTATTTTACGAGGACTTACAACTTAGAAGTCTATAAAATGTTTTACAAGCATTGAGTGTATGACATACCTTATGACGATATCTTGTAAGAGTTTACATGCATAATATGCTGTGGCATCAATGTTGAGTGGTGGTTGTGAAATAAATGTGTGTATTAATCTGTTGACGTAAAAAAAAATAGTCCGGCACCGCCCTCAACCGTATGCACATTCAAAAGGCCCAGAAACACAGCATTTCTTAAGGTTTTAAATTGTTTCTCCTCAAACATTTGATTTTATTGGCACTCTTGAATAAATAGGCAAATTAAAGATAGGCCTACCGTTACCAGCGGACTGATTTACTCACTGTATTGGTAAATATGATCACGTGATTCATGTAACCAATCCCTGAAGATTAAGCCAGCAAAAATACTATGATTGTTCAGAGGGAAGGTTTCCGTAACAGTGTAACCTTTTATATGACTACGAAGGGATCCAAAAATGTCGACCAGTAGCACTCTAAGTAACTATTATGTGGACTCTATAATGGGGCATGAAGTGGAGGATGTGTACGGGGCGCGTTTTATCCAGGGTCCGCACACTACGACCTCAAGGCCATCAGGTGTTGGGGACAATGCAGATTTTTCCTCCTGCAGTTTTGCACCCAAGTCAGCCGTTTTCCCAGGGTCTTGGTCCTCTGTTCACACGCAGTCCACTGCCGCAGTGTCAGGGATTTACCATCCTTACGTCCACCAGTCCCATCTCTCCGCAGCAGACAGCAGATATGTTCGGTCCTGGATAGACCCAATTTCTAACGTTTCTTTCTCCGGCTTTCACTCTAACAGTCGGCATTATGGAACCAAGCCCGAAAGTTTACCACCAAAAAGGACTGAGAGTGCCACTTTTGAGACAGAGACTCCGGTGGTCGACCCTGGCCCTGATTACGCATGTGGAGTATCCGAATGCCCAGAAAAAGTAACCAAAGAGAGCGTTGGCAGTGATATGTCGAGTCACAGCGAGCCTAAAGAAGAGAAGCAACAACAACAACAACTTGACCCAAGTAAGTAAACGGAATTGCCCCTTGATTTACAACCGTAAGAACTGTAGGAGCTGGGTGTGTAAAACTGGAGGTTTTACTAACCTATAAAAGTGTCTAGCTCATAACCACGGGCCGAATAAAACTACCCACTGCTGTAAAGTGGGTATTTAACACAAAAGTGTGATAATAATTCGATCCACAAATTCAGTCTTTTGTACAAATATACAGTATTTAATTAAATTCCGATGCTTGTATTTGCTATTTTATTTAGTTTTCCTGCTTATTCTCATGTGAGTTTCAACTTTGTCCCCTCTCTTCTCCAGACAACCCTGCAGCAAACTGGATTCATGCACGTTCAACAAGGAAGAAGCGATGTCCATACACAAAATATCAGACACTAGAACTGGAAAAAGAATTCCTCTTCAACATGTATTTGACACGAGATCGACGATACGAAGTTGCTCGAATTCTCAATTTAACTGAAAGGCAGGTCAAAATCTGGTTCCAGAACAGAAGAATGAAAATGAAAAAGATGAACAGAGAGAGAGGCAGTAAGGATCACTTATAACTAGACTGGGTGTAGTCCCTCGCCTTTTGATGTATCATATTGTTGTGATTACTTAGAATAAAACCTTGGTTGGAGCTTAAGCTATGCATTTTTGTGTTGATGTACCAAATGGAAAGGTTGACTCAACATGCCCGGAAATATGCTGTCTTTCTTTTTTGTTTTAATCAAAGTAAATGTTGAGTCTTAAACGAATTACTCCATTGATTAACCCGAGCTCGAGTATTTATGCCCAAAATGAGACCAGGGAATAATATGCTTGCGTATATAGTTTTCTTAGTCGTGTAGCCTTTTAGAAAAAATCGAATGTTTTAAGAAGTTGCATTTATGCTTATATTTCGGTGAAAGAATCCTCACGCAAATTGGAAATGATTTAACAAGGTAGAGGCCGACTGAGTATGTTTGTCCGACTAGGGCTAGAATTGAAAACGAAAGGGTCATGTTTTTGAGTATTTATGATATTGTCACCGTGTTTTTTCTGAGGTTGCTAGTTTTGAAAAAAAGACAAGAAAGCTATAGGGCGTAGCCTTAATCATTACATAGGCTAATATTCCTGCATTTTTACAATCCAATTCCGGCTGTATTTAACCGTTAAGTTGTTCTTACATCATACAACTTTTCTGCTCAGTGGTTTTGAAGTGGTTGTCCCTATATAGACATGCTTGTTATTAGCCTAGCTACGTTGTACTTGAATATATATATATATATATATTTCAATTTGAGATGCATTGCTGTATATAGTTATTCCTGACGCTCTGAACACCAATTCAACAACGTGTATTAGCCGACTCTTAATATAAAGCTATGGGCTAGTGTAGGCCCCATCGCATCAATGCAGTAGTTTGTAAGAATTGAGAGGGAGGACTAATAACGCCTTATTGCAAACATAATTAGATGGGTTGATGAGGGGCGACGTAGGGTTAATGAGAACGTTTCTTTCACTTAAATACATTTATTGTATGAGCCTGGAGATTCAATGTTTGGACATTTCGTTGTCTTTTTTTTATTTTAAGGTCAGCAGAATGAAACATCTAAAAGGTGCCACTTGGTGTAATGAACTACCATTTCAGAATTGTTTTCCTACTATGAATTTGGCTTACAAGGTGGTTGGATTTCACTTGAAAAGTAGGAGAATGAACATGGTTTAAAAAGACTAGTAATAAAGAATTTATGATTGGGAGAGGTGTTGCACGGATTTCCAATTTATTGTCCAACCTGTACGTATAATTGCTTTAAAGCAGGAAGAAACGTGGTCCAATAAACCCATATAGATGGCTAGACGTCTGGTCTAAATGAGTTTATGGGGCAGGGCAATAATTGCACTCTCCTTTGAAACACTCTTACTTGGGGTGTTTGAGTCTGTTGCTGACTAACAGAAATGCAGCCATTTTTTTCCTACAGGGTGCCTGGTCGATAAATTGTCTGTCTTCGTGACTGAGAGGAAATCAGACCCCCTAATGGATAGAAAGTCACGTTTATTCATCAACTGCATTTCCTATTGAGAGGGCAAAACTTCACTTTGACTGCTGCTTAGAAGGCCGTTTACAGCGGTGGATCTATTGGCACTGCGAGGGTGGATGTTTCTGTTTCTGAAATTCCATGAAATGTCACATGTCATTACTGTTCTGTGTGTAAAAAAAAATAGCCCTGCGTTTTATGTGAAAAAAAAAAACGTACATTGTTTATCAGGGGGTGTTGAAACATCTGAGAATACAGTTGGATTTTGATGCATAATTTCTAATCGCTTTGGTTACTTTGATGAAAATAAATGATGATGATTGACACATTAATTCCCCCTATTCTCCAAGTATTGCTAAAGTAGTCTACTAGATAGTATTATTGGTTAATGAAGAGACACAACTTATTCTATACTGGGGGAGCATTTTGTTGGTAATCAAGAGCGCTAGAGGGCGACGTTGTTCTACACAAGACTACATCTCAATGGCGGTCGATGGGTTGATCGAGGCCCGGGTATAGGCCCTAAATGTGTGTTTCAAATATAATATTCAATTAATTCATAAAAAAATATATTTTCTATAGATTGGAGGCTTTGTTAGATCGCTTTTACCGGTAGATAGAATATAGGCCTATAGGCCTACATCAAATAACATATTGAGTGTTATAGTTGCAATTTCAGATTCGGCGAAAATTCTCAGTTAGTATTGTGTCGCTGACTAGATTTTTATTTTAACCCTTAAATATAATGAGCGTAATTAGCCTATAACCATACCTACATTAATAACAGAAAACAGTGAAAATATGCTTTTACATTAGAGCAATGGGTATAATAGTTTGTAATTAATGATTTAAGTTACTATGATAATGAATAGGATTATTATTAATTACGATTACTTATTTGTTTATTTGTATTAGTTGATTTATTGGTTCACCAAGGCCTATCAGAAATGTCCTTGAAATGTTAGCGAAGACCAATGAAAAGGAAAGGATAGGGCTACATATACGAAAATATTGGAAATGTTTTCTTTCATGGGACAAACACTGAACTCTGAATTCACTCCACTTGTATTTTTTTTCAGCCTCATCCAGTGATGTTAACTACTGTACATATAATTATAGGATGTTTTTGCTCCTACGGTATGCGGTTGTATCATAACATATCTCTTGACCTTGCCTGTTATAGGTTTCTTTTCTGGGCTATTTTGGGGACAAAGTCATCTATGAATCTCATTAAAAACAAACATATAAATAATATATACCGCAGGACAAGTCGACCTATAGCAAAACATTCTCCCGTCCCCTGGTTCCTTTCATGCTTTGGGATCAAAAGAAACGGCAAATGTGTCTTTAGGTGTGCTTGATCAATGTTCAGCAGTCGACAGTTACTGACTTCTGGAATTTAAAAAAACGAAGCCAACCATAAGACTATTGGACAACAAAACTAGCCTACTCCAGTCGCCATTGAATCGTTGGAATTGTCCTTAAAATTAGGCAGAAATGTGTTGTTATTTCGAGCCTTTTTATTGCAATTGGGCCTACAAACAGAAAAGGCATTTCTTGCAGCTTACAATTCAGCCTTTCCACAAGCTTGTCTGCTGGGTCTGTAGCAGCGCTCTGCATCAAGTTCAATAATTTTATAATCATGCAAAGCAGCGCGCAAGTTATCAACCGAATCCTTGTGGAATTACGTGTCATAGCGACTGCTCTAAATTTCACAAATACGATAATTTACAGAGACAGCAGGCCTTTACGACACCGCAAGAGACCGAGCTGCTACAATACCTTGACTATAAATCGTCCGGTGGTAATACTGGCGAACTACCAGAGCGCCTAAATGAAAGCCCGTCTTTTCCACAGACGCTCCTCTGGATGAGACCTCAAGGTTGGTTGATTCTCGTATGTGCTTTCAAATCACGTACAGGCCCAATTCCTAGGCTTACTGTTTTCAAAAATATCAATCTCTTGCCGTAAAATTAGACAATTCTTTGAAAATAATGATAATATGCTGGAATGCTGGAATGGAACATTGCATAATGCAGTCTTCTAACCCCTAGTGAGGAGAAGAAACAGACAGTCGGTAGGCCATAAAACTGAAGCAGGAGAGAGAATTTCCCTCCAACCCCATGTGACCAGGGAGATAAGGTTCGATGTGTCGACCCCACATTAAGAAAATGAGTTTACCATTTAAAAAATGCTGTCTCCAATGGTACCAATCCCACTGAAACACAACAATAGAATGCAACAGAATACACCCCCATTTTATGCACGCATTACGCACACCCATGCCCAGCCGAATCACGCTGAAATACACACACGAAAACATCCTAAAGGGCATTTGTGTACACTGCCTTCTTGCTGTCTTTACAGACCCGAAGCACATTGGTACTATCATGAACGAAAGACTGCTACAATGAATTGTGACTAATAATAATAATAACATACACATGTAATGTCATTTTATATTTATTTGTTGCTTAGTGTTCCCAAGAAAATACTGAGCATTGATTAATACGCCAAAATACATTATAGTATTTATTTTTATTTTTTACATCTTATGACATAATGCGTAATAGTCTTAAAAAATCATAGTCCTGGATTCCCTGGACTAATAGAGCTACATTTGGTTTGCCTTAATAATACGTGCATGGTGCATTCTGTGTTGTGTGCTGTATTAATGTGTTTAGGTAGCCTATATTTGCGTAAATATTCAATCACGGTCCTTTATTTCACCTTTATGAATTCAACATATGAAAAATATGCCCACATGTATAAGTTTTTAGTTGGAACAGCACCTCATTTTATGATTTTAATATCCTAGGAGGAAAGGATGATAGTCTGGCCAAAAAGGTGTGTGAGGACTACAACCGAAGCGCGTGCATAGCCTAGTAGGCCTAAGAGTTTATTTTTCAATAAATACCACATTTCCATTTTGGGGTTGATTTCGTGTAGTTATTTGTTGTACCCTATTTTCAACACCACATTGAGCCTGATCGAACTTGTTTCGATGGGGAGAGCCTATGGACCTTCCTCTTTCGATTTTTTTTTGTTTTAAATATCATCGTTAATACATTTGTTATGCGACATTGTAACCAACGTAAGACATACATTTAGCCACAACGGAAATGCTGCTAATGAAAATATTATCTTTGATTAGTGGTCAAAATATTGCATAGTGCCAGTGCCAATGAAGGTTTTCATTATTATTTTGTATCTTGTTTTTACAAAAATACTATGTTGGCATCATGAACTGCTCTACATCCATTCGTTTCTGTTTCCTGTTATATAAGACCAAATGTACTTTATTTCAACCATTGACCTATTCTAGAATATAGGTTATTAGCTGTATGAAATGTTTAGGCTCGACATTTACTTAACATGTTTAGTATGACTGATGGTTAGGCTCGTCAACATGGTAATATCTATGTTATTATAATAATGTTATAAAAAATAATATATTCCGTATGCACGAATCTTCTGACTCAAAACTAGCAAATTTGGTTTGTCTGCGGTTAAAATCTAACATGTGAAATTTCAATTCAAGAAGCAGGGGCATTGTTCGTTAACTTTCCAAATTAGATTTTCAAGCAAAGCTTTCTGAGAAGAAATGGGGAATGGCCCCCGCCATTATGCGCAAAACAGGGTGAATTGCTGCAGTCGAAATTTCTTTTTGTGAGAGGAGAATTTACAACTTGGTAATAGACCTTTTTATGTGCCTCTATCGCCTGTCATTGGATGCCACTGGTCATGTGCAAGAGGCAAACGTCTTCATGGCCCTTTTCCTGATTTCCCAAGCGGTTTTTTCTCTGCATTCTGCTGCTATAGCTTCCCCAACCAAAACGCTCAGCCTACACTCGCTCAAAATTTGCCTTATTATTGCTTGAATGAAAGTGTGAATCTACCAGATCCTCGATAACTATATTGTTATTTACTTGACTTGTCAGGGCTAGCGTTTCTTCCTGTGTGCATACCGACCTCCACATCGAAAGGAGAGCCTCTGCTGTTCATCATCCGTATAGTTTCACTGTAACATCATGTATTATTTATACAGAGTCACCACAAGAAAAGACATGGATTACCCAACTGCATTAGGTAAGCATTTAATGTTACAAACATCATGTTAGAATGGTTGTTTATTGACTTGCTCTATGCTACTTCCTGTCTCGTTGCACCAGGGTATATTAGCAGTATAGGCTAATCAGAACCTCAGTCGAGATGACATGTATAGACTAAAGCCAAAAGACACATGTTTAAGATAACTAAACCTGCTGCTATGCATGTATTATGAGTCAACACCAATGAACGTTTACATTTAACATTGCATGTGAATCTAAACGCATACAACTGTGATCGGTATTTTACCAATAGGCTACGTATGATTGAATTGTAATTTGCTGTGACAGTGGGTTGACGTGTTCATGTTAGTTTAGCCAAACGGATTAATGTATAAGGACGCATATTTAGCTTCAGTAGCCTATAACTAATGTTTACTAACTTTGAAGTACTTGCAGGGACGGGTTCTTTCGATGTTTGTGCGTATGAACAGTATCTGTCGGTCTGTCTGTGTGTCTGTCTGTCTATATGTTTTTGTTATATATGTGTATCTTTGTGTATGTTTGATATATATATATAATTGATTGTATAATGTCTCTGAAGTGACACGCAGCCTAATTAAGTTTTGAGGAGCTGTCTGCCAGATGATTTTAGACAGTTCGATTCTCTAAGTGAATTCTATTCATTAGTCCTCTTTTGGTGCATGACGTCGATGTCATTACTGTTGTGCGAGGTAATGGATATCTGCATGATGGAATTTTTATGAAGTCACCTGATATTGTCTTAATATTAGTTCCACTTTCTATCAGGGACGTTGTGTAGGCCTACTTGTGAATATATCATTACACTCAAGCTATTGCTCTATTGGCTATATAATAACAATAATAGACCTACACACGGTTATATAGTTGAACTAAACAAGATAACCATTTGCATTGTATTTTCAGATATGGATGTTTAGAACATTTGAATTTGTCATGTTGTAACAAACACGTGTGGAAAAATGCAACATATAATGTTAACCTTTCAGATATGCAGTTGTTGAGCTTTCCCACCCAGTTTTCATAGATGTTTTCGGCTGCCTGAGATGGGGGCAACGGAACAAAGACAGTATTTCACTGTTGTCTGACAGGCAGCTGCGAAAGTATTTACAGCTTTACTGCAATGCGGCAAAAGAGAGAAAGCCTGGAAAGAGGGCAGCCTATAAAAGTGGGGCCTGCGAATGACAAAACCCTGAGCATTTAAATTACTCGATTAGCTTCTAGTCTTAACTCTGGATCGGAAATCACATCACGTCCCAATATATGTATGGATATAGCGTTGTCATTTCGTCCTTCGTTCGTTCTTATATCATATCGCCCATAAATGAAATTCAATATTACACTGTATATCAACGTATGGATAGATCATTTATCTAAAAAATTAACAGAGCGAGAGAACAGTTCCCTTGATTATTATGTTTGGTGTGTGTTTGTATTGCAGTGTTTAACATTTTGCGGTTGTAGTGGTTAGCCATACGAATGAAGTTTTTTTGATTGTCAGTCTAGTTTAGCCTATAAAGTATGCAATTATTGAACATCATGGGAGCATATTAATCCAATCATCTGCGGTATAAGGGATGAATGAATAATGAACCTAGATCATCTATGGATTTTTCTCGGATTGAACTGCATACAAAGCCTACCATTTAAACATATAGCAAAATATAATGGCATGCAAGTGGATGCTAAAATCCAGGTGCAACAAATTGGTTATGCGCCATATTGATTGGGAGAAAAACTGAACACGCTGAAAAAGGGAAATTATTGCCATGTTCCAGCAAGAGGCGCTGTTGTCCAACATTCAGTTATCCCTTGGTTCTTTTTCCGCATAGTTTACCTTATAGGTCACTGAACTGGAATATGATTGGTCCTTGTATTCTGTTACACATATGACCTAAGAAATTGAAAGGAAGTGGTTTCTGAATTGAAATATCAGTCTAGATGTAGGTGAAGTTTTCGTATAACCAAACTCTTTTTTAAGAGCGTATAGTTAATAAGGAGAGTGGTGGGGTCATATGAGACTGGCCTACACCAATGCATGTGATGCATTTGATGGTTAGAACGTTTAGGTAGTCGTGTGTGCTTCTGAATCACCCCAAGCCAGCAGGGCATCTTTTATGAAACTTTACAGAAAGGAAACGGTGAGCGAAACACCCACAGATATGTGTAGACTACGTCAGGGATCACAGAGTCATCATCCGTTTTTTTTAAAGTTAGGCCTTTATGGGCAAGCAGTCAAACAGAGCAAAAATATACATAGGTAGATGTTGACCTATACAGTCAGGTCTAAAATTATTGGCACCCTTGACTAAGATGAGCAAAAAAGACTGTATAAAATAAATTATACAAATATGAACCTATATTGTATGTTCAAAACAATTGGGAAGATATATTATTTTATACTAATATAACTGCTCACAGAAAGAGATTTTGTGGTAATACTTAATTTTATCAAAAAAATAGGGGTCAAAATTATTGCCATGCCTTTTTTCAATACCTTTCAATACCTCACCTTACCAGGATAATGGCACTGAGCCTTTTTTCTAAAATGTCTGTGATATTGGAGAACACATTGGGAGGGTTCTTAGACCATTCCTCCATAGAGAATCTTTCCAGATCCTTGATATCCTTCGTCTGCGTTTTTGAGCTGGCCTCTTCAATTCAAACCACAGGTTTTCAATGGGGTTCAAGTCCGGAGACTGAGACAGCCATAGCAAAATGTTGATTTTGTGTCAATTAACAATTTATCTATGGATTTTGATGTGTGCTTGGGCTTGGGCTTATTGTCTTGCTGGAAGATACACTTGCAGCCACGTTTCAGCCTCCTGGCAGAGGCAACCAGGTTTTGGGCTAAAATGTCCTGGTACTGGGTAAAGTTGATGATGCGGTTGACCTTAACAAGGGCCCCAGGACCAGTGGAAGCAAAATAGACCCATAATATCAAAGATCCACCACCATATTTTACAGTAGGTATATGGGGTACTTTTTAACATGTGCATTATCATTTCAACACCAAACCCATCATTGGTGTGAGTGGCCAGAGTGTTCTATTTTCATGTCATCCAACAAATGTAAACGCCTGGAGTTTGCTAAATGACATTGGAACTTGGATTGGAACCGGTGCTTTGGTCAGATGACATGCATATGTAGCTCTTTGGCCACACACACACCAATGGTGGGTTTGGCGTCAAAATTAGGAGGCATTTGCAGAAATGAACCCCATACCTACTGTAAAATATGTTGGTGGATCTTTGACGTTATGGGGCTATTTTGCTTCCACTGGTCCTGGGGCCCTTGTTAAGATCAAATGCATCATGAACTTTACCCCAGTGCATGGATATTTTAGCCAAAAACCTGGATGCCTCTGCCAGGAGGCTGAAACGTGGCCGGAAGTGTATTTTCCAGCAAGACAATAACCCCAAGCACAGATCAAAATCTACAAAGAAATGGTTAATTGATCACAAAATCAACATTTTGCAATGGCCGCCTCAGTCTCCGGACTTGAACCCCATTGAAAACCTGTGATTTGAATTGAAGAAGTGAAGGTTATCAAGGATCTGAAAAGATTCTGTATGGATGAAGGCTCAAGATCCCTCCCAATGTGTTCTCCAACTCATTAAATATTTTAGTAAAAGGCTCAGTTCATTATCCTTGCAAAGTAAGTGAGGTAGGCTATTGAAAGTTATTGAAAACAGGGGTGCCAACATTTTTGAAAACAGGGGTGCCAACATTCATGTATATTATTACTTGTTGGACAAAATATCTTTCTCTGAGTAATTGTATTAGTATAAAATAATTTAATTTCTCCATCTTTTTGAGCATACAATATAGCTCAGTATTGTATTATTTATTTTATTCAGTCATTTTTGCTCATCTTTATCAAGGGTGCCAACAATTTTGAACCTAACTATAGAACAGATTACTTTATTAGACTTTTGACATGTCTTCTATTGACCTAAAAACACATATTCATATGAACGACGCACATTAAATTCCACAACAAGGTGAACTTGAAATAGCAAGTGTGAACCAAAAAAATATATATTCTTATTTTTTTCTATTGCATAACATGTTTTATAATTACACATCCCTTTTATTTTATATGCCATCAAGCTAATCGGCGTTATTGAATAAGTGCAACTTTGAGGGTTATTTATGGCACCAGTGCGGTGTCATGAATGGCTGTGGGGGAGCACGTGATGCCATTAAACTTTGTTTTATGGCCTGGGAGTTGACAAGCCAAAATATAATCCTCATTGTGTATTAGTAAGGCCGTGCAGATGGCTTGGAATAGACCTTGGAATTGGTGGAAGCAAGTATAAACCTCTGGTTTTGTCTGAACATGGATATGTTTGCCTATTCGATGCAATACGTTGGTCTTTGCGGTGAGCTCTGTTTTATCATTTGATAGGCTACTAAAACTACTGCGTGCGCATGCTGATGTCATCAGGTATACATGTCTGTCTCCTGCAGTTTTGTTTGCTTGCTTCGAAATCCAGGACTTTAACCACAGTAGGATATGTATTTTGCATTGGCCAGGATGTACGGGAAACAATTAGGAAGTGTTTGAATATGTCAATACTTGGCTGTTTACGGCTGTTATAACCAATAATCGTTCAAATCAGTCGTTAGATAAACAATGCATTTTGGACAGTGGCTGATAGCCTAATATTGTAGCCTATAGGCATATTCGTTTTTGCTTCAAATAGACTAATATTGCGTGATGGTTTATTAAAACCTGTAACATTTGAATTTGTCTGCAATACGCACATATTTGAATGACAATGGCTAATAGGCTTGTGGGGATCTGAAGTCTATGGGCTGGCAAGTTTTGAATTCGGAGGGGAAAATATCAACCTGTTGTCACAGACTCAGTGGCGTTTACAGTTATTAGCGTTTCCTTAAATGACGTTTTGGTGACATAGGCCTTGTTACAACACTGTATTAATTCAGTTAAATACACATCAGTCCTTCTGAATCTTAATACCCCAACAATATCTTAAAAATAGCCATGCTCTATCGCGCCCCCTAGTAGTGTACAGAATATTATCGAATCATAATTCCTTGTACTATCGTCAATTGACCCATATCAGGGTGTTTCTATAGGCCTACATTGTGACGTTATGTAGGAAGTGAAGTGATGACATTGGAAGTGGTGATTTAGTTTGTTATCCAATACAAACACATTTACACGAGGCAGCATGAGGCAAGGACAACATGCACGAATCAGTATTGTGTTATAAAGGACTACACTACAGTAGGCATAGGCCTAGGTTTTTCTTTTTTCTATTCTTTTAGCAATGTAAAGGAGTCTTTTTTTATTGTTTTTCTGCAGCCTGTCTGCCACTTTGACAATTAGTCTATTTCTAAGTTCAATGCATTGACAACGGCTTTAATAGGCCTACAATTGACAGGCTATATTATATTGAGATGGTATTTTTATTGAAATGAGAATTGCATTTCTAAAAGAATTTCAGTAGTTTATGATGGCATGTTTAAAATAGTAGCTTTATTGTCTCTTTATTTATACTAAATAGCCCACAAATAAGATTTCAGGAGAAATACAAATGTTTTATGTAACTTAAATCCATAGGCTACATTATACATGTTGTCGATGGCGTTTTGGCACAGAATCTGGCTTTAGTGACATAGCTACTTGAAATCGGAACAATTACCTATTAACAGTTGTATAGTAAAATAACTCTAAATAGATCAGAAAACATAGCAAGTTGGTTCATTCTTGGTTCAAARGAAGGATAAAGACAAGTGCTGACTTCATCGTTCTTTTGTTCCTCAGTATCCTATCTCGGCTTTGACCGAGCAGTTGTCTGACCAAGTCTCAGGGCAAGGTGAAACCTAGGTCAAGCTGTCCAACACATATTAAAATGTTGTGACATGTAATTACAAAGGTGTAAAGAGTGTGATTCATATTTTCCAATAAGATCATTTGAAAATGGGACGAAAACCTTTTGACTATCTCAAGGTTAAATAAAGGCTTCTAAAGTGGTCAATTTTAGTTTTTGAAAACGTTGTAGAAGTGTTGTGAAACGTTCGGCCTATAACCTTCGTTCTTAAACTACTAGAATTAGACTACCGAAATTAGACTACTAAAACTGTCCAGTAACAAAACATGAAGTCGGCCTGGCCTATAATTTTGAGAGAATAATTTAAGGACACATCTTCGGGCATCTTACTATAAGGCCTGTGTGAATACTCAGTCAAATTTAGAAAGCACTTGGCCAATTAAGTGTTTTAAAACGAACAACTTTATTTAATTTAAATAATGTATATCATTCAAAAAGGTATGTTATTATAGGACATTTCCACAGTGGCATATTCCCTAGACTTTAGACCAACGGAGGTAGTCAACTGAAGGGTCGTTTGGGAATCGTGAGCTTTTGTACTTTTTGAGCTGTCGCTAAAGTAAAAATAATTGAACTTTTTGATACGTTTGCAAATCATTTAGTTTGACATCGTGGCCTTTAGCCTTTTTTTCTTATGGGTCCACTCGATATTCAAGCCCTGGACAGTGGGTAGAGCGTAGGCTGGTTAACTCGTTTTTTAAAATGGAATCCCTCCAAAGTGAGAATCGGTAGTCTATACCAATTAATAGTGAATAACCTATGTTGTTTGCCTATACCTCTAACCAATAGGCCTAACCGGTTTACATTTTTTTATGCATTTCGAAGCTGGAACAGAATTGCTGATGAACTACTTAGGACTTACCCATATCTGATTAATCAGGGGCTATGATTTGATGGAAGTTATCGAAACATATTTTGATACACATCCATTGTTTACAATTGTCGACGGTATAAGAGTATATTGAGTATGAATAGGTCTTTTATTTGTCTTTTTGAGAACGGAATCTAAAGGCTGGACTCTTGAATTGAGAGAAATGATGGGACTCCTGTATTCCGTCGTCTATATATACCCTGTAGAACCGAATTTGTGTGATAAAACAACAGTCACAGATTCGATTCTAGGGGAGTATATGGTCGATGCAAAAACTTCGATTTACTTATCTACTTTTATAGAATTTCTAATCATAACAAGTTATAACATTGGATGATGGAGTGCACATCGTTTGATTGCTGGATTGTACCAGCTATTGTGTCTAATGGTAAAATGATATTTGATATATTCTATTGAGTAGAATCTGTTCTAATTGTGAAAGTAAATGTTTGAGTTATATGCTCTTTCAGTGTCACTTGTCATTTCATTTGGTGATTTACGTTGATATAACGACATCGTCCTAGTCATGCTCAGGAGAAGCCTTTTTACACGCGTCACTTTTTGGCCTGTACACCTATCATTACAGCCAAACAGTCCTTTTCGTTTTGATAGTGAACAAAAAGTAACTTGTTACTTGTACTTGCCATAACAAAAGTTATAGGAGACTGAAATCTAAACAGATTTTAACATGGCATCAAAGTAATGCATTTTTTCTTACGTTTTCATACGTTTTAACATTTCAATCATTGAATTATTGACTGTTTGGCATTGGTTGGTTGCCACGAGGCTCTTTCAATAGTTTTGAAAGGGATAGGGTAGATGAAATGATGAGATTCTTGTAACTTTTGGATGACCCCTTCTTGACAAAGACAGTCCCCCATCAATTGTCCCCAGGCTTTAGTCCCCTCTTTTTGTGCCAGGGGGAGGTTTTGTATCTTTTGTTTGTTTATCTGTCAGACTCACTGGCCTTAGTTTGATTTAGTATTGTAGAACAATAAGCATATTAACCATATTATTACACAACACCATCTAAATGTCCATCTATACCCAAACTTTGTATTTAATCCATTCAGATTATTTCCCATTGACTGTTAGGGATGACCACAACTGATATTAAACTGTTGACATTAGGTACATAACATTTTACATTTCATTTTTCAATATAGCGAGTACATTGCCAATCCTGCATTGGAACTGGTTAAATATTTGTTTTTATTCAAAATAATTTCGGTGTTTTTTTTAAGTTTGTGAAAATTGCTGCTGTAGGTGTGCAGTGTATACCCGTTAATGAACTAGCTTTACCTCCATTGGTCAATCTGGTCACATGGTTCCCTAACTTTATTCAGTTGACAGCAAGTAGGAGGGCTTTATGGAGGGTGGAAAAAAAGACAACTCGAGAAAAATTTGTATTTTCTACCTTCAGAAATTAATGACCATGAGTTCGTTTATGGTGGACTCTAAGTATGTGGACCCAAAATTTCCTCCTTGTGAGGAATATTCTCAAAATAGCTATATACCTGAGCAGGGGACTGACTACTACGGTCCAGCGCAGGACCCAGGTTTCCAGCATCCAGGAATCTATCCACGGTCAAACTACCCCGAGCAACCCTTCAGTTGTACCACTGTGCAGGGTTCTACAGTGCAGCCGCGGGGTCATGTGCATGAGCGAGCCAGCAACCCTATCCCTTTCACTGCACAGACCGAGCCGTGTCCCCCGGTCCAAGTGACTGGCCCCCGGACTTGTGGACAGCAACAAAACACAAAGAACCAACATGGGATACAAGCCAAGCAGCCTACAGTAGTTTACCCCTGGATGAAGAAACACCACGTTACTACGGGTAAGATTGACTCTCTCCTCCCCACGTCTCGTTGGGACAAATTGAGCTCCAGGAATTTAGCCACATGAAAATTATTGCGTGAAATATTTATGAGTTGCTTTGAAGGGGCCGTCAATTACTTCAGCCATAAATGTTTATTGCTAAGGAAATAGGCCGCTGTCTATGTGGCCGTCTCGGAGCTCTTGAAATGTCCACTTGCCTTATGACTATGTTTTATTTTATTGTGTGTCGACAATATTTCAGATGAAGAGGGTGAAAATAGAACAAATTGAATGAAAGTTTGGTCATAGTTTCGTCCAATTTCATTTGTGGATCAAGTTTTTCATTGTTTTGTTTTTAGCTAGAAGTTTGGAGCGTCCCGTGAAGGGCTGTTGTTTTTGTTAACTGGGACCTAATTGGCTCACATTGGTGTTTTGTTTCTCACAGTAAACCCGGACTACACAGGACCTGAACCGAAACGGTCTCGGACAGCTTATACAAGACAGCAGGTTTTGGAACTGGAAAAGGAATTTCATTTTAACAGATATCTGACCAGGCGGCGTCGCATAGAGATTGCCCATACACTCGTTCTCTCCGAGCGTCAGATCAAAATCTGGTTTCAAAACAGAAGAATGAAATGGAAAAAAGACCATAAACTACCGAACACAAAGGGAAGATCTGCATCGGCTTCCAGCCAACATTTACAAAGTATTCAGAAGGATAATCAGACTGATATCACAACTTTATGAATATTATGGGAAACTTTGAATCTTACATGAACTGTAGGCCTATAAAAACTATTTCCCATTTGACTTTGCATGATCTCAAACATGGCATTTTCGTCATAGGCAGTTACATTCAGAAGGACCCTCGATGTGTGTTGGCTCGCTGAATTGAGTCAACTTCCAACATTGTAACTGATAGGTGCTCAGAAGATACGAGTGCGTCATTACATGCTTCACATGCTTCAAAGAGGTAGCAGTAGATGAACGAGAACTTTCGCTTTCGGACGAAAGCTTGTGAAAGAGGTTTTCATATGGTAGGCCTAGTCTTCTTGCTTGCTATGGTTCTCTTCTCACCTCAAAAGTCAGAGTACTGCCTGAACATTTATGTCTTTATTTAAAAGGGGGGGAAAATGTACAATTATGTGAAGCTTTTGTACACTTTAATTGGAAATTGTCTTGTGATGAAATCAAGCTTTTAAAAAGAACAATATTGGATTCATATATTGCAAAAAATAAAATGGCCATTGCACACAAAGCATCAGTTGATCCATACATTTGTGACAATATTTGTTACTTTTATATAGCCTAGCTTAAAAAAAAGTAGTGAACTCGTATTTATGGGTGCTAACTGGTTGAATTTGTTCTGTTTACGTTTTCTGAACTTTTATACAATAAAGCTTTTAAAATGGCGTTAAATTCTATTGAGAAACAAGACATTCCTGTGTGCAGACCTTTCCCAGTGCCCTTATTCGGTTATAAATCTCTCTTGACATCTTTGTAAACAGTGTACATTTAAAGAGGGTCTCACATATGGATTCTGAAACTCTTTCATGAGTTCCCTTGTTCTTTGCATCGAATTTATATTTTTTAAGATGCTTCGCTATTTTTATTTTGATCCATATCAAACAGAACACTATTAAAACGATATATTAAATGTTAAGGACGTTGAGGAATAAAAATACGTGTCATATGTTTCCCTCATTTTTATTATACTAATTTTGTAATATAGTGTTTAAATTTCATTATGATTATTTATTTAATAAAATATTTGTACATTTCCTAAAACCCACAACTGTTCTGAACATGTTTGAGAAACGAACGTTTATTTAATGAGATATGTTCAAAACTGTTGTGGATTATTAGAATTGTCTCTTTTGTTATGCATTGTAAAATCGTTTAATTCATGCGCTTAGCTGGCGTTAAAATCTAACTATGGCATTCATTTATACCAAACCAAGTCACACAGGCATTCATGTCATGTTTCAAGACAGATATTCCTGTATTACTCCAATCATCGTCCTCGTGACAAAAATAATCATAACCTCTTGTATTGCGAAGATGTCTTCCCTCTGAAGAGTCTTCATGATGAGAAGTTGAAAAGCTATTTCAACTGAAGTTCGACAAAAAGCTCCAGAGGCAGGTTCATCCAGAGGACACTGTTTCTATCGCCTTAGACACATTTCAGCCGCGAGGAGTGACCTCTAAACCCTTGACCCGCCGGACCTATACAGCCTTTTTTCTCTTACAGGCGCTATTCGCATTGAGTTTCATTTAGATACTTTTTCTATTCTACCTTAGTATTGGTTTGCTATAGAATATTGGACGCTTATGTAACTCGGTTAAACATGTAGGCTAACTTTTTAAAGCCTATATGTATTCTGCCAGATGCACCTCAAACGGTACTGATTGTATATTAATGCCTCACCATGTTAATATGCAATCCTGTCAGACTTTATTTTTGTACCTGCTTTTTATTCTGTACATTCCCAGGTGTCATTCAAAACTTTCATGGAAAAATAAAGATTGTTACTTGATATGCATTATGGTGGCACAGAGCACTCACGTTTGTCAATAGATTTCTTTATCAAGTATTCAGAGGTTCATGCTGGGCCATTGAGTCAGAATAAAATAGTTAAGCGCGCACACAACCACACACACACACACACCACACACACACACACACACACACACACACACACACACACACACACACACACACACACACACACACACCACACACACACACACACACACAACAAAAACACACACAGCTGTCTTTCCCAGTTTAGGTCTTGTGTGGCTTTCGTGATCGTGAAATATCAGATACCCCCAATATTTCCATAATGTGTAAAATGAGGCATTCTGTAACATTTGGGTTCCATAGCAAAGCATCAAGAACCTGGAATAGGGCTTACTTGCGATACACCCACAAACTCAAACTTCATGCATGTCTCTCATTGACATCAACCCATGATTTACTCAAAGGTTACGAGTCGATACCTCAAATTAGGATTTAGCCTATGGGTTGGGTTCGACCACACATCTCGCAGACAACGTTTTACTTAATTGTGCTTGTTTGAAAAAATGATGCCCCTAACCACATCAATGTTAGATTCAGTGCCATAGGTTTTATGAATGTAGGATCAGTGGGATTATATTTGTGATCAAATAAAATGTTCATGCTTGGATTAAAACTTGTTTCATTTGAGTGCTTATCTGTTTATCTTTGTGTGTGTGTGTGTGTGTGTGTGTGTGTGTGTTGGTGGGTGTGGTGTGTGTGTGTGTGTGTGTGTGTGTGTGTGTGTGTGTGTGTGTGTGTGTGTGTGTGTGTGTGTGTGTGTGTGTGTGTGTGTTTCTATGTGTGTGTGTGTGTGCGTGTGTGCGTGCGTGCGTGCGTGCACGGGTGTGCATGTGTCCTCACATTTTCGCGCACTCCCTTATAAGTTTAGCTGGGGAAGCCTTGTGTCACTTACACTTATTCATCTTCAGTTTGCCACCACATATATTTCAGTGTACAAGCATGATGATGTCATTGCAAAAGAAAGAAAACTGCACCAACTTCACTCTGACCAAAAAAATCCTTATGTAGCCTAACCATAGGCTAAACAACAGTTCTACATGCAACCCATGTTGTTGTACGTGTGTTTTCAAGACTATCCCAATGGATTGCTGAATATTATATTTTCATGTTTCTTTTCCACAGTGGACCTATGAGGCATGTAAACATGTAAATTGTCTCTCTTGTTCACTGAAATGACCATGGGAATAATCATAAAATGTATTTTATGTAACACAGAGTTTGAGAAAAGCAATCATATTTCAGTACTTGCCCGACAATGTGCAGTGTGCATTGACCTACATGTCTGAACACAATAAATGAGAGCCATAAGCAGTGCCATTTTCAATGACACTGCACCGAATATGCTATACACCATTGCCGCGCTCACAATGGCTTTCAAACGGCCATATTTGATTTCCTGCTGTTCGCAGAAACTGTCTTCGCCAAGCGAGACAGCCCTTTAAGATATATTAAACTGTGCTGTCTGCATTCAAAGATATAATTCGGAGTCTATACCGCTCCTCTCTCTATTTCTGACCACGTGATTGTCTAAATAATTAATGCAGCACGTCCCCTAGAAACACGGCGTCGTCATTAATCGCGAGGACTCTATCAGACTTGAAAACTGAAGAGATCCCAAGAAAATAATATCCAAACGCTCCGATACCCAACGCAACTGTAGCCAGCACTTTAGCACAGCATCTCAACCAATGGAAGCTTGGTAGGTAAATATTTTAAATTATTTTTTTGAGTAAGATGGTAAATGACCATATCTGTCAGATATTTGATAAATAGCGCCCTTTGATGAGTGCGCCTTAGACAGGCTGAACTTGTTATGGGTTCTTCAGTGCTGTGGTTTTTATGAAAAAATAGACCAAGAGGACAATGTCGATATTATAAAGTGGTAATATTTTACAACTAAGATCCGTGTTATGTTTCTTAGCAAGTAAGTACAAAATATAAATATTTTCAGCCACCTTTACTGTGTGAAATGGTTGTGATTATGAATGTGTGGGCAGAATGAATGCAGCACTGTTGGGCAGTTCTAGTTCGTTCTTGAGGGCTGTATTTTAGGGCCTCTGTGATTTATAATATCACCAAAGAGAGCAACTCAGTTATTGGTTTACACCAAATTGCCTGTTACAAAATGTAAACAGAGTGTTAAGATGAAAAACATTTCAAAGTGGTACAAGTGCAATATGTCATAATACAAAAGCTTATATTAGACTATTCTTTGGATAACACGCCAGCTACCTGCATAATGTAAAAACAAAAAATCGGAAACGTTGTAAGAATATATCTCTTTGGAATGAACTCTGATGACTCCCCTTTGCTAACATTGTTTATATTGTTGATGGGGCATAATTCGAAATGTATTTCTGAGAGTAGTAAAAGTAGTGTTTGAGCAGGTTGACAGTTATCTGCCTCGTTGTAAATCATTCTCTGTAATTCCTGAAAGGGTGCGAGGCTGTTGGGGGGCCGGGCGAACACTGTAAATCTTTCACTTTTATTACCCCATGAACATATGCTGCGACGCCAGTAGTCCTGCATCCTTTCCTCAGTACAAGATAGGCCTACCTCTCGGCCAGCTTCCCCGCTGTCTTTTATGGCTTTAAATCTCCATCTTCCAGTTGGTTTTTGAGCTCACGAATTGTCATTTGAAGGCGTTTTGTTATTTACATCGAAAACAGTGACTGAAACAGAAAATACGACTTTCCTTGCATGTGTTCAGGCTCAATAGCAGGCTACCGTACGGCCGAACACCATGAGAAATAGCACAGCAGACACACAGAAGACAAAAGGGTTTCCAAATTGGTTTATTTTTATACAATTCCACAGGCCTTTTCTCATGCATTACTATTGGTCAATAGATTTTATAACATTCTAAAATGCACATCTCACATCTCATATTGTTGATGTAAAAATACGTTTTATTTTTAAACAATTGTGATAACAATATGATAGCAGTTTCAATGCATCTAAGTACACGTCCAAATGTACAATCCTGTATCAGAAATTATGTTCAGAACCCTACATTTATACAGAATTCTCAAAACTACATTAGGGTTCTAATCAAAGGTTGTATTTTTAGTAATTCATTTCTCTTTCAACAGCAGTTTTATGAGAAATCAAATATTACCAAAATACCGTATAAGGGCTATATAATCAGGTAAACATGAAATGCACTTTGTATGTATGTATTATCTCTTAAAGATGACTAAATAGCCACCCGTGTCATTAAATTGGCATAGTATGCATGTAACCTGACCAAATAATACATCTAATTATATTTCTACAATGGAAAGAAGAAGACAAAATCATCACCAGAATGAAATCATATCGCAAGTTGAGCATTTTCACTATGGACACAGAGATAAAGAAATGTAAACGCCATCATTTAAAAAAAGGATTTGGGAGTTAAGGCTTGCTTGCAGAAGCAGCCTCAATCAGAACATCCCGATCACGTGAACAAATATGCTTGTATTTTAAGGCAGTGCCTTTATTTGTCATCATAAAGGTTTCCTGAAACACCAAAAATCTTAATGATAGCTTCATTTCGGTGACTGTGTCTGAAAACCTGTATTTTTCAATGGGAGATGATTGCCAGATTTTTTTGGGTGGAATAAGGATCCCTTCATCGTTTTTTATTGGTAGTTGAGCGTGAGTCTTTCCATTCTATCGGGAATACTGTCTGCATTGGTATATGGAAATGTCTGAAAAACCGCAAGATCAGGTTTAGGACAGTATTGTCTACAGACAAAGGGTGAAGGATATATTCTAGAGACTGCAGGGAAAGGAATTGAGACTAAGAAACGAGTATATGATAAATTGATTCACAGGTAAGCAATTGTATGGCAAAATACAACCTTTAACCATAGCTTTACATAATGCTAGAGAATAAATATGATTTATTCCATTCAAAGGAGTTGATCTTTAGTAATGTCGCTCTTTTCGGTAACTACGCTTATAGCTTAAGTCTTATGGACCTTAGATACGATTTTAAGACAGGTTCACAATTTTGAGCAACCACTTTGAAAGGTTAGTTTGGACAGACGTATTTTGACAATTGGTTTTCAGCTGATTTTGCAGTTTGATGAAAACTGACCAAAAGAAAAGGAAAAAGAAGCAGAGGAACTTTTCATTCTGACTCCTAGGTTGTTAGATCGTAAATCACATTAATTTGTTGTCTTATCGTCACAGTGATGTTAGACATGATTTATGTGGATTCAGCTATATGGCTTTGTTAACCTACAAATGTTATAATATTTTGAATGGATTCAATTGTTTTAATTTGTGTTTGAGAACTACTTTCAGGATTTCTCCATTTGTAAATAAGAAATATATAAATAGATATAGACGTATTTTTCATTTAAATAACATAGGCTATAGGAAACACTTTCAGTTGACGTTCTGCACTCATTTTTACTTAGGCTACATGATTCCTTCGTGAAGTTATTGATAATTCTAAATATCAAATGGTTTTTTTATAGGCCTTTGAGAATCAAATATTAATTAAGAACAGGTCTAAACAATAGGCTATTGTTCGAATAGTGCTCAGGTTGATTTGTCCTTTTATGTTATTGACTTTAATATATGTTCAAGTCATTATGAATGATTGTAATTCACTATTGTCTGACTACTACTGCGCTTTGATAACGAAATATGACTGGCTGACAAATACTGAATTTAAACAAATGTATTCCAAGTAAATATTTGTAAAGTATGCTTAGTTTAGAATGTGCGTCTAGTGACAACACATTTTAATGGAAACATGCCTGGAAGCTATAAAGAGCTGCCAAACTAGCGATAAGAATCAAATTACAATAACAAAAACAACACATCCAATAATTCGGAGGATTTATCCTCAAATTCGTCTTAAATTTAGCCAAATTAACAAGCTCATAAAAGCTATAGGCCTTAGCTTTATACACATGTTTAAGTATGAACAATTAGTTAATTATATAATCTCTTGCTTCCCAGCCCAGGGATGCACAAAAGGGATATTATTGGTTATTTTTGATTACTAAAGTAAACGTTCAAAATAAACCATCTTTAAAGTCAACTTTATATCCAAAGCGCACAATGGACACAAAGAAAACGATGAAGTACAAGCAGACATTGTATATACCAAACTTACCGTAGCAATGCGTAGGCGAGAAACATTGTTGTCTGAAAAGACGTTCATGTCTGGCCAGAGTAGTAACAACATGTGGTAACAATACACGTTCAAATCCACTCAAAACATATCGACTTCGACATCAACATAATTTCGGAGTTCTGCACATTTCTAAAACACGCTAGGCTATATGTCAATGATAACATGTGCTATTCTCAATCATGTTCTGTTAGTCTACAGATAGCTAAGTAAAGCATAGTTAAAACTTACATCAAGTAGCCTACAGACTAGTTTCTTATTTCTGATGTTTATCTCCTCAAATGTGGCCATGTGTCCCATCGTCAGGCAGTGTTTCAGCTTTTAAAAAAACGGGTGAAAAGTACTGTGGTTAGGATTTCATTGTGACTTTCTTGAACGCCTTCCGCTCGTTGTTCATTAATCTATGAGTTATTGCTGAACAAGCCAAAGGTCAGCCAAAAGGCTTATGACTGCTAAATATTTTGGCCAGCTCTTTCTTTGTTTAGAATCTTCATTGTAAGATTTTCTTCTCCATCACTGAACTACATTTTCGGTTTAAAATGCCTTAAAAATAAAGAATAATGTGTTGGAATTTGTCGTTGCTGAATTGTCCCATTTCTTCTCGTGTATGCTCTTATAATGATTAGAATAGATACTTGTTCATAGAAGTTAATTATGGTGCTGTATCAACTTCTCACTGTAAAAAAAATTAACCAGTAGGCCTACAATGGCATTTCAACAGAACATCTAAGCAATAGAAATGGTGCAATTTGTTATATGAAATGATTACACTACAGTAATCCAATGTCCTTCCAATAAAATGAGGAAATGGTGGTGCTCAAACAGTTTTGTGAAACTCCATGTATTGTTTTCGCTTTCAGGTCGAGGTGGATGTAATGATGAGCACGTGAAGAAAAATACGACACACATCTGCATAAAATACGGTGAGCAGCATTTATTTAATGAACTTCCGTTACATATTCACATCAAATATAGAAAACAAGCCTGTACGTGTCATGCATAGGCCTATATCATTTTTTTATTCTCAAAAAACAGTGTTCAATAGGTAAAGTTAAGTCAAATGTAAAGATAAACAGATGATCTAGATGATAAAATCCACTGTTTAATTCAATGCTCCGGATTAGCATGTTCAGTTTCCCTTGTAGGCCAATATAGCCAAGTCTACCAGAGGCTCGTTTAAAACATGCACTTTATCCTTTAAACATTGAAGAATGTTCATCATCTTGACATGCAAGAATGCAGAGTAAGGTCAGATGCAAGTTGCAACAGAACATAATTTCTGGCTGAGAAGTTGATAATTTCTTTGTTTAAACAGAGCATAGGGAACATATCCACACACTAGTTGGTTATAAAATATACATACCCCACTGGGCACAGATGTCATTTCAACGTTTAGTTTGGATTTACATTTGGTTGAGTTGTCAACTAACGTAAATTCAATGTGAAATCAACAAAAACATTTCTCAATGTCATAGGATCTAGGTGAAAAGTAGGGGTTTTGGAAAAATACGAAATTCCCGTATGCTTTTTGCAATTCAAATAAGTTTTCCACGTTGAGTCAACGTCATCACATATCATTTTGCTGTTGAAATGGCGTGGAAACAACGTTGATTCAACCAATTTTTGCCCAGTGGGACATTCAGAAGTAACATTTAAAATCAAAACAGAATTCACCAGTCATCCCATCACCTCAATACGAATTTCAAACAGGAATATGTCCACTTTTGCGTCAGTTACGATGGTCCTCTTTATAAACAAAATGATTCCATTTTCTGCGATTTCAAACGTGCGTTTGCGAGAGCGTAGTAGCGGCAATGTAGAATGATTGTTGAGGCTCGATTTATATAAACGGCCTCTCTATTATTGCTGCAGAACTTGCAGAGTATGGCATTTTTTAGCTTGCCTTCCTCCTACGCTTAGTTTTACACTTCTGAGGGTGGCAAGTCTTGAGGAGTGATTTTCTTTTCATTCCTCTCTAAGGCGTTTACGACCATAACATTTGCAGTCATAAATTTCGCTGCGGTCCACAATGACAGGTGCATTGATATGCACGCGCGGACATTCAGGGAAGACTGATTCAACTACTGTAGGCTATTAGTTTGTCTCCATGCATGCCTTGGTCATTCAGTGTGTTACTTATGTCAAGAATTGAATGTGAAATCGTTTCCAAAAGTAGTGAGATATGTTGGGTGAAAACAATATCGTTTTTATATGTAGTTTAGGCTCTGGGAGATTGCTAGCTACAGTCTAAATATAGGCTTACTGATTACAGGCTACATGAGGGTGCCAGAATTCAAGAGCAACGTTTTGACACCGATGCATTTGTTTTATACACACATAATTAGCATATAGGGATCCCACCCATTCCGACCACCCCAATATTTTTGGTGAGAAACAGGGAGAGGGGATTGCACTTCTTTTAGCATCATAACCCCCCTTAGCACACGTGCATTGTGATAATATTTAAAAAAAATAATTTCATGGTTTAATAATTGCTTTTTGAATAAGGTTATGAATGTAGCATTCAAAATATAAAAAAACGTACAGGAGCGCGAGATGTTGGACTTAAGTTAACAACAAATAAACAAAACGAGATTTCGTCTATAAATCAGATTTCCAAATAAATCGAGAGAAGTCGTATTACATGTTGGTGTGTTAAAAAGGCAAGAGCGTAAGAGCTGATGGTGGTTTGTGATTAGGTAGGCTACTGAAAGGAATATTGTGTGGGTAACCAAATGCTGATTCAGCTTATTTTCTTAAGTAATTCAAGAAGATCTTTTGATCTTTTGACAAAAGTTAAACGTTAACTCTTTTGTGCCAAACATGCCAAATAGTTCAAAAGGGAGAGGTTAAGAAGGCCTATTGATGATTTGATAGTTAAAGAAGGCATAGTTTTGAAAGTGAAGTTATAACTATTACAAAACAGCATTTTTTTGGTGTTTTTTCCATAATAGATCACGTGATCAAATATGATTGTATTTGTTTGTAATATGGCCTGGACTTATACTGAAAACAACACCAGACTTCAGGAATCTTAAGAAAATTACTAAATGTTCGGTTTATTGATGGAAGGTTATTTTTCAATCCAGAGTACAGTGTATGCTCAATCGTGATTTAGTACACGTTCAATTCATATTGCCTGCATTATGAGCCTAACAACTCTTCTCTTCGTAGGTCAAGGAATACATAGGCGGTGGGAAACTCCAATCACGTGATACAAGAACACCCATGCCATTGGATAGGGCCTTGGTTTGAATCTTCACAATGCAGAAAGCTACATACTACGACAATTCTGGACTTTTTGGAAGCTACTCTTACCCCAAATCCGACTCATATATGTATGGCCCATCTCACCAGCCCTACCCCACTTCTAACATTGAGAGTGATTATCAGGGTCCAGTTTGTCCAATACAAACCACAACTGTACGGCCACCAACTCATAAAGACAATGACATGAATGGAAACTGCATGCGACCAAGTAGCAGCCAAGGAAACACCCAACAGTCGAGTATTGGTGAACAGCCGCAGGCACCTCCATTGTCGGCATCATCCCCTAACTCCAGCAACACTTCATCTCAGAAGAAGAAATCTCCCCCAAACAATGCTTCAAATACTGCCACCCCAGTCATTAACAAACAAATATTCCCATGGATGAAGGAGACGCGATCGAACGCCAAACCGAAAAGCAACAACAACAATTGCGCAACCGCAGAAGGTACAGTATGTGTGTGTGTGTGTGTTTAAAGCATGATTCGTCTGGACATGGTGGTGCGTTTGCGTGCGTAAAATTGCCATTATTCTACTGTACGCATTGGTCATTTTAGGCAGCTGAGGAGGCCTATGGTAAATCATTCATAATACACAAAGAGACTTATGGTGTTTACAATGTATTTTTAGGTGAGTCCTGCGATGAAAAAAGCCCTCCTGGTCCAGCCTCCAAACGGGTCCGAACTGCCTACACCAGTGCACAACTTGTAGAACTTGAGAAGGAGTTCCATTTCAACCGGTACCTGTGTCGTCCCCGAAGAGTGGAGATGGCTAATTTATTGAATCTCACTGAGCGCCAAATAAAGATCTGGTTTCAAAACAGAAGGATGAAYTACAAAAAGGATCAGAAGGCTAAGGGGATAATGCACTCTCCSATCGGACACTCCCCGGACAGAAGCCCWCCATTAAGTGGCCCAAATCACATRGGATATTCTGTKAATYTAAACWGRKTCAGCTATGARGCMCCSTCGCCCCCMTCATTCMCCAAACCKCAGCAAAACATGTACGGCTTGGCWGCMTACACGGCACCATTAGGTGGTTGCATACCGCAACAAAAAAGGTATCCGGGGTCCGAATACGAACACCACAGCATGCAAGGCAATGGTGGCTTTGCCAACGCTAATTTGCAAGGCAGTCCGGTGTACGTTGGGGGAAATTTCGTTGATTCCATGCCAGCCTCGGGCCCCATGTTCAACCTCGGCCATCTCCCTCATCCCTCATCCGCCAGCGTGGACTACAGCTGTGCCGCTCAGATTCCAGGCAACCACCACCATGGACCCTGTGACCCCCATCCCACATACACAGACCTCACCTCTCACCATGCGTCTCAGGGAAGGATTCAGGAAGCGCCTAAACTAACGCATTTGTAATTTGTGAGGATTCCATCTGTGTGCCCAAATTATGTTACGCTCTTTTATTACCTCACTAGTCTAAAGTAATTTATATGATTACACTACAAGTGAGTCATATGTATTACCCAGTATTATTATTGATATTACTATTAATGCTATTGTGTAATTATTTTCTAAGAATAGCTGTGGTACATTTTTCTTGACTGTTGAGGATGCGTAGGGGAGACCGTTTGTTTGTCAGTTGTTCGTTTTCTGAAGTGCAATGCGCAGTATGGGGACTGAAAATGTCATAACATTACTTGAAGGTAAGTCCTGTAGATCTGACAGTAGTCACCCATCTTTATAGGGATGGATTTTATAGAAAAAAAAACTCTAAGGTGTCTGTTTGTTAATTTCAAATTTTCTAAATTTGAAGCGTCTTATTTATTTTTCCAAGATTGTATTGCATTTATCTCCTTTCCTATATGTATTATTTAACGATTTTTGTATCACACATTATTTATAATTTACATATATGCCTATTTATATGGACATCTAGAATTTATGCAACATAGTTCGACAGACTTTGACATCATAGCCCTTCAATAGGTACACAGGTTTTTGGTGAATGCTAGTTTTAAGATATGGTTTCAATGGCTGGTGGTTTTATGTTGTTGTAGTAGAAACCCCTAAGTGTAAATCTTGGAATATTGGGGCATTTTTCATGATTTATCTTGTGTCAATGCCTCTATGAAAAACAAAGTTATATGTAGCCTTTTGAAATACCGAATATTATAAAAATGTAACACACCAGCATGTCATTTGTCGTCATTGCCAATTTTCATATCACGTCATAGTTATTTCATCAGTTGGACTGTCCATGCATACATTTATGAAACGCTAATGATATGAAAATGTTATATTTTATTGTGTTTAACATTTTGTAAATAAAGTGCTTAAATTTATACAATGGATTAAAAGCACCGTTATTGATACACATAACACACATAGAAACATGAAATTGCAACCATTTTGAAGTATAATGACATAGTAAATAGAGGCTTATAGTCTTAACAAAGAAATGGCATGTCTCGTCGTTTAAATCAAATCAGTTTTTCATATGTGGGGAGAGTGAAATTGAATCGAAAGAGTAACCAGATACCGTGTATGTCTGCTTGATGCTGAAGAAATGCACATTTTCCATGACTCACAGACACTCCTGTTAGGCCTGAAGTCAAATTGCGCAGGAAGACTATATTCTTCACAATGTAAGCTCAATTTTTGACAGAGAAGGCTAATTCATTTGCTTTTTCTAATTATTTTTTGTTTCCGAAAAGTATATTTCATCTCAAAGTTGCAGATTTATTACCACAGTCTATCGTGAAGCAGACCACACGTTCTACATTTATATGAGGATTTTCCTTTATCAATATGTCATTATTTGAAACTGTAGGCTAAACAAGTCCACATACTGTATAGGCGTATAACAACAGAAAGCACTTGGGCTGTTCTTTTACGTTTGAAAAGCACTAAGAAAATATTTACGTAACAAAATATTGGTAAATCGGAAAAATACATAGGCCACAGTATAGGCCTAATATTCTACAGTAGTCTGTTCAACGTTAGTGAGTGACAAAGGAAGGACGCAGCAGCGATAGGCTATGTTGAGCTAGGCATCTATAGCAGAGTGCCCCGCATCCTTTCTTCCTACTGGAGAGAACATTTCAAAGCTCATTAATCAAAAACTCGTCGCTTTCAGACTCCACACTGATTCCACCTCCTTGTGAACAAAGCATTTGCATTCCAAATTCTAGGAACACATTTCTAACTGAGAGGCCAAACTTTGGTAGATGTACAAAGAGCACACAGCCCTGGCTTAATAAATATCACGGAATGAGAGGGACGAGGGAGCGCTTAGACAACGAATCTGAGCCACGGAAGGTATCATTAGAGGCGTCGAGAGAAAGTAAGTGGGTCTGGAAATGTGTTCAATGCATTCAATTCCTCAGATAAGAAAAGCATTATAGACTGATTCAACGTCTGAATTAAATTAAACCAAAGTAATTCGCGAAAGCTGTTTATAGCACATGATTAATAATTTGCATTTTTCTAATATGGTAAAATAGAATCTCAGCCTTTTAATTACATTGATTGTATGCCCTACATCAGAGGCACTGAAGTACCATCTTGTTCGACACGGTGGATGGCGGCCATTTTAACCCTCGGTGAGCTTGTCCTTTCATCTTTCCTCATACATTTTCTCCATCCAGATAACGATGACGTTGATACCTTGATATAATGGACTTTGCGCACAGCACCCAACCAACGCTGGAGCTATTATAATGGGGTAAAGCCAAAAATAAATCTCTCTCCAAAGAAGGAAGCAAATTCAAATGAGGATTCAACGAGTGAATTAAGATTAAATGTACGTTTGATCCTTCCATAAAGGGTACTTGGCACCTATGATTCCTTCAGTGATATTTTCGTTTTATATATGACATGGACACACCATAAAGGTGAAACAGATTGCCCACGTGCGCCATAACGTTAATCGGTTAATGATGGGTAATGGCCCTGGGATGGTTTGCCCATATATTTTATTTAGTCAACAATATGTTTGACATTCAAGCATACTCTTCAGTTAATTATTGGAAGATTATTATGGAGCTTATAGCTAATACAAAGGAAATTAAGAGGGAAATTAATTTTTTGTTACAGTGGAGTGTGCAGTAGAGTGTGCAGGTGTAGCCTATCATAGGTCACGCTACAGCATCAACCAAGAGCAACTTTCTCTGTAGTTCCGCCAGTCCCCCTCTCACATGGTTGTAAACATAGGCCTGTCTCCATATGGTTCAAATAAGTTACAATTAGTTATTGTACAGAAGTCCCACAATGTTATTTTAGACTATTCTCATATATCTCGAAATTGTATTTGGTAGCCCTATCTGATATTGGTGACAGAAACTGTACTATTCAGGAGGCATTCGAGTACTTGGCTGTCAGCATAGTGTGTATCTGGGCGGCACATTATCACTTGAACATACATAGCTAAGTATCCTTCTATCAAAAGGGGGGTTTTGTGCATGGCTAGTCATATATCCGTGGACCCTCATCATTTCAGTCACTTGTCGGCATTTGCGGTGCAGGCCTGTGCATGCTTTGTGGTCAGGCCTGTGCATGCTTTGTGGTCACTAGGCCTACTTCTGAAAAACTGTATGTGGAATTTGGCATGTATTTAAACAATAAAAAATGTATTGTGAACATGATAATGTGTCAAACAGTTTGTTTTGACACAGAAATACTGCCAACGTTAACTTGTTCCGTATAACTTTTATGAATAAATAAATTATAATAGATATACATTTTACTGCCTCCCTGTTAACGTATCATATGGGCCTATAAATAAATATGATATTGTCATTATTGATTATCGTTACTAGTAGTATAGGCCCTAGTAGGAGTAGTTTTTTGTTATTGTTATGGTAGTAGGCCTAATAGTAGTAGTGGTGGTAGAGGCATGCCAGCGCGTCTATTACATTTCCACACATAAAACGGGTAATAATGATTACAATAACAAAACGTTGGATGTCTAAAACCAACCCATTCCTGTTTACTTCACAATAACTTTAAACATGAGCTTATATACACATTATAACACAAACAATGATTCTTGTTATGACACACACAGTGTATCCGTCATTTATATGGAAAGTACTTGGGAGTTATAGTCCATGCACATCCTTGCCGGTCCGTAGGGAACGAAGTTAAGTGCAGCTCACTTGGGTACTCCACTTTGTGGCCCTGATTGGATAAAAGGGGCCCAGACCACGCCTGCTCAGTAGTGGGTCATATTTACATGTTGGGCCAGGAAGTACAGTAGGCCAACTAATGAGGACAAGGGGCGCTGGAAATCATTAACCTCTGGTGGATTTACAACGCCGATTTCCAAGGGACAACATGAGCTCGTATTTAGACTTCTACTCGGAAGGCGACATGATGCCATTGCCTGTGAAATTCTGTCACGACGAACACAAACCAGGGACACTTCAGTACCACGGGGAGATAGTTGGGAGACTTTCGTCAGGTATGCTGGACCACCAGAGCAGCAGTCGGTCGATATCAGGAGGAGTGCATCATCAAGGTGTGTTTAAGGTGCCACGCGATAGCGACGCATCTGTATCTGATGGCAATTACGTGGATCAGGGACTTGCTTATAATTTGGCGTATGGATGCTACAACGACGTGGAACAGAACAGGGTGCATACCCAGTGCGTGAACCCGGCATATTCAGGAAACGGTCCTTTCCCCAGCCATCCCACAGAGACCTACTACCACGATATTAGAGAAACAAACCAGCAGTGGCAGAGCATAAAGATATCGCGAGGATTCGTCAATGCCAGTCATCAGAATGCATCACCATCCCATGAGAATTGTCCAAGAACTGGTCCTAGGCAAGAGGAGCCGCAAGTTTTGGCAAATACATTTGACTGGATGAAAATCAAAAGAAGCAACCCCAAAATCAGTAAGTAAATGCTACTCTATAATTGAAAATTAAAAATAAAACATATAATTGATTAACTTTAACTGACTATAAAGACTCAACCTGACATTGTTATTTGACTATTTTACAGGTAAAGCTATTGAATATGGATTATCGAACGCCGGATCAATTCCAAGAACAAATTTCACAACCAAGCAGTTAACAGAATTAGAAAAAGAATTTCATTTCAACAAGTATCTCACCAGGTCAAGAAGGGTTGAGATAGCCCATAGTTTGCACCTGAATGAAACCCAGGTGAAAATATGGTTTCAAAACAGAAGAATGAAACAAAAGAAGAGAGAGAAAGAAGGCCTTACTGGGATGTGCGTGCCTCCCATATCGAAGAACTCGGACTCGTCCCCATCATCAGAACTCAACTCTCCAGTTTCATCCCCTCCCTGCTCCCCCATCACGCTCTCCCACAGCGGATAACTGGATGGGGTTGAGCACATCATTGTGGTTGACTCAGATTTCTGTTGTCACCTTAGGCTTTTCTTATCTGTTGTAAATACGATACACTCACTAATTGCACTAATGTATTTTATGACATTAAGAATAAACACTGAGCATTTTGTTCAGTTATCCGACGGAGGGAAAGTTCCAAAATGTTGTGAATGAAATTGTTTGTGAAGTTTCAATCAAGGGCCACTGTTTGTGTCTTGACCTATAATTGCCTTACTTATTGATGACTGATCGAAGCGTTACACTGAATTAACCAAATATTAAACCAAATGCCTTATTATATAAAGATTATGTTTATAAAATCAAGTGTGAATCAGAAGTTTGCAGGGGGAAGCCCCGAAGTGTTAGAAGTGATGCAATTGTTAATAAAATGTCAATTAAGTTTACGTCATTCTCAAACTACTCTCCGACTTCTATCATGAGCTATACAGTCTTTTTTCTAACTACCCATGTACTGTATGTCTATGTTACCCTGAATTAACCAAATATTTTCTATTTAAAAGTCATGGTGTAAGGTTGTGCTCAGGATATTTATTCAGTCTGCTGAAGAATGCACTAACGCTCAGGTTTAAATATACGATTGTTGAGTATAATAGCATCATTGAAGAGTCACTGCAGTCATACCATTTGAAGTGACAGCAATTAATAAAATACATATAACTCATATCGACATTTTATCATGTTGTATTTCGTCTCAGATTGAAAACACACCTTTCACGAATGTCAATTTTGCAAATGGTTTGTCCATTTTCAACTACAAACAAAGTTCAGTGTGTGTCAAAATTCGTTACAAACCTGTACTGTGTTGCTCACGCAGAGTTTGTGTGGCAAACGCATTACAACTAAAGGCTAATGTTAGGACTACACCCCCTACCCATCTTTAATTTTACAATGAAAGCTTCTGACCCTTGTCAGAACAACATAAAGTCTTTGAAAGTCTTTGATTACTAGAGTTGTGGTAAGGATTAAGCTACCTAGAATTAACATGCAAACACTGAGGGAAAAGTGGTCGGCAACCCAGGGTTTTCTTCATAGCCACATTTACCCTCTTTGATATCCAGTACTCACGTTTGAGGAACGGAAGGACCGTGGCCCTCCAGGAGGAAGCTTGTGTAGATCGCACAGTGGGGAACTCGCTAGGGGTACTGGGTCACCACAAGTTCAACTCAACCCAATGAAAATACACGCAAGCACGTGCGCGCACACACGCGCGCGTTATGTGAGAGTTGAATAAGTTCTTCCCCGCTCATCGAGGAGCAAGTGACTATGGATATGACGTCAGATAAGTATTTKTTTCTTCTTCAAACTGACCAAATTGAGAAAGAAAACATATACGAAAACAAATAAAACATAAAAAGAAGGCAACAGTGTGTCAAAGGTCTACCTTKCTCTGGTAAATTCATCAAGTTGAAATCTGACCAGCGAAGCTGTAGCCCATTTCCCGTCGTGCAAGCTAAGTCTATGAATGGCCTTGTTCATGTTCACAAATTATTAATGAATCTGTACCATAGGCCTACCAAGGGATGGAAATGTAATGCACTGTATAACCACCCAGCAACTATTCTAGAATTTGATTTAGTAGGAGTTATATTCACTCTTCTAGAGTTGGGATGCTGGGACACAACAGCCTAGGTGAGGTAAAAGATTGTAGGCACTCAACAATGGACTAGCARGATCGAACTGTTTGTGAGGATGCACTGACTGCATTTTCCCTTTGTGGTAAAAGAAACACAGCATGTACTGTCAAAATGACTGGTGTGATTTGAGTTGGGGTGCGTATTCATTTATCGTAAGATCACATAGCCACCAGTTTCACTCTGTAGCATGATGTAGTTGTCAGAAATGCAAATAATGAAGACCAATAGTTACAGGCCAAAGCCTAGCCTATAGTTCGATCATTTAACTATACTGCAAAAATCCTTCACTATTATGTCAGCTTTGGACAAGGTTTGCAATGAGCATTTATTTACATTTTTACACATCCCTGTCAAATAATACAGTTGTCAATCTACGCATTTCCACAGCTCTTTTACTGTTAATAAAAAGGTATTCATTAGATTTCTAATGTATGAATCTCTTATTTGATAGTTCTGATATGATAAACTATTGCTATATGTAACCCAACCAGGGCAAATCTAAAGTGCATAACCAAAAAGACTCTTCCATTCCACAGTTACCTGGAGAATAACTTAGTGATAATGCAGAAATGGGGGTCATATACATATGGTCCCGTGTAGCTCAGTTGGTAGAGCATGGCGCTTGCAACGCCAGGGTTGTGGGTTCATTCCCCACGGGGGACCAGGATGAATATGTATGAACTTTCCAAATTTGTAAGTCGCTCTGGATAAGAGCGTCTGCTAAATGACTTAAATGTTAAATGTAAATATACTGTATAAGCCTTAATATATAACGCTTGCCTTGTCTATAATGCTTCCTATTACAAGTACCTTTCCCTTTGCTGATGCCAATATGGATCTCCTTAATGGCATTTTCGGTTTGAAATTATGACTGAATAAATTGCATCTTCATTTATCTTCCAAACCTTCTGTGCTGACTGCGATACCTGGCTCTCAGCTCTTCTTTCCATAATTATATTAGTCCTCTACTACACCAAGAAATGGATTACTCTGGAAAATGAACCTGGCTTTGCTATAAATTACACCTATGGATTCTGAGAAATGTGTTATTTTGGTTAAAATAGTCCCTAATATAATTAGAGTTGTAATTCATGGAGAGCTACAAGTGTGCATATTCCAGTAACAGGGTTTGTAATTTAATCTGTCTGCAGGATAAAGAATGATCCTGTGTGCTTTTCATTTGTAATCTTAGACACATTATTTCAGTAAAATAGTCTGTGACCATTAGATATGAGAAATTGATTATTGTACGGACAGCTTTATTCAAGAGTTGGGTTTTTTAAAAGTTAGCAGTCCATCCACGAAAGCAAGTTAAATAATGGGTAATCAAATAYCWWATCATARGCTGGCTGGTGACACTTTAAGTATCAGTATTAGCTGAGCCTTCTGGTTAGAGAGCCTACCTGTTCTGGCCAGGCCAGTAGATCTCTACCGTCCTGATTTATGTATCTAGGTGGTCATGCTGGTCAAACCTCTTCCTCTGAAATAATTAGCCTACCAGCATTTTAAAAGGCTTAAGGCTGCATATTATCTATTTGATGAGTCATTTCAACAATCCAGTGCCAAAGCGAAACAGACATATTGCCTTTTAGTATCAGCAGAATTATAGTTAGAGTGAAGYTGCTTTTCTAAATTTGAGAGGTTTRGCAAACGTAATGCTACTTTCAGTGGCTCATGAACTTTGAGGTAATGGTTTGAGATGCTGCTGAAGACCATGGATGAATTCACAATTGTTTTCGCCCTGTCTCTTGTTGGTGTGGTTACGGATGTGGCGGGAGCCTGTAATCCTCTAAGTCGGAGGTTTCTAATGTGTGGTGGTGTGAAGGCTGCAGCCATTATCAAAGTCCAAAACACTGAAAACGGTTGTGATAAACCCCCATCCGTCGGAAGAGATCCCAAGAGTGGATCTGATTGCCTTCAGTAAGAACATGTACCTAAGTGCATGTACTCAGCCCCCTCAAGGACAGGGGATTTGGAATGTGTCATAATGGTTCGGTACAAAGTATAGTAGTATCAGGGCAGTGCATAGACCTTTCAGGGMGCAGGTGCTCAAKATTAAGAAAGCTAGTTACAGTGCCTCATAAAGACATAGTCCCACATGGCTAAGTGATGTTTTCAACGAAATTCACGCAAGCGGAGACGAGCGGGGTACAGATTTTTTTWAAACTATTATAACTGGATTATAGCTCCCGTACCAATGTTGTGAATGATACATATATTAATGTCAAAGATACAGGTCAACGCTAGCGATGGCTATAGTGATGCTAGCTATTCTACCAGTCTGTCTCAATGAGTGTTAGRACGCTAATAGCACACCATGCACACAAAAACCTATATTTTTAAGGGGTATGCASTAGGTTTATGATGATATCACCAAAGTATGTTGTATCAGACATTTCAAACAACATTCCCAGCTAATGAGAACACAGTCCTGGTATTTAATTGAAGAAAATGAACAAGATTTAACAAGGCAAACTTGGGGCTAATTTTAATGGGCACCAACAGAAGATTTTCAGGGATTTTTACTTCTGTACCCTAGTACGACCCATGTGACCGCAGTTAACATCACTCCGTGAGGGACTATGATTGACATAGAGAAAAGAGGGTGGGCTGTCAGCTGATCATTGATGTTGATGATTGATGTAAATCTGCTAGTTAGCTAGCTTGATTACATTTTTTACTGATTGTGATTTATCAATGCTCATAAATTCTTAAATAATAACTTAACATAATATTCACAGTCTCCTAGCTCATGATATATGGCTGGCTGGCTAGTGGCTTGTTTGGATATTTTAGCATATGGTGGTTAGCTACAGTCTAAACTAGCCGTGTTGCTTCTGCCCTGACACATTGAAGAAGGGCTGGAGTTGAGTCAGAGGGTCATTGATGCAGCAGATCCTCTCTATGTCTTTCTGCCGCTCTCTGCTGCACATATTGATGACYATGTAAATCAAGTGTTATCAAGTGTTAGTCAAATGTTATGCTGCTGTGGCAGTACTGTTGATATTTAAACTACACTGAACAAAAGTAGAAACGCAACATGTAAAGTGCTACATGAGCTGAAATAATAGATCCCAGAAATGTTCCATACGCACATAAAGTTTATTTCTCTCAAATGTTGTGCACAAATTTGTGATTTGTGAGCATTTCTCCTTTGCCAAGATAATCCATCCAGCTGACAGGTGTAGCATATCATGAAGCTGATTAAATAGCATGATCATTACACAGGTGCACCATGTGCTGGGGACAATAAGAGGCCACTCTAAAATGTGCAGTTTTGTCACACAACACAATGCCACAGATGTCTCAAGTTTTGAGGGAGTGCGAAAWTCAATGTCTGCCAGAGAATTGAATGTTAATTTCTCCACCATAAGCCGCCTCCAATGTCGTTTTAGAGAATTTGGCAGTACATKCCGAGGCCAAGGGCCTCCCGAGTGGCACTGCACTCCCGAGTGGCACTGCATCTTAGTGCTAGAGGCGTCACTACAGAAACTGGTTCAATCCCAGGRTGTGTCACAGCCGGCCGCGAACGGGAGACCCATGAGGCGGCGTATAATTAGCCCAGCGCCGTCCGGGTTAGGTTAGGGTTTGGCCGGCCGGGATGTCCTTGTCCCAGTGCGCTCTAGCGACTCCTTGTGGCGGGCCGGGTGTATGCACGCTGACTACGGCCGACAGCTGTACAGTGTTTCCTCCAACACATTGGTGCGGCTGGCTCCCGGGTTAAGGGAGCAGTGTGTCAAGAAGCAATGCGGCTTGGCAGGGTCATGTTTCGAGGACGCATGGCTCCTGACCTTCGACTCTCCCAGGTCCGCACGGGAGTTGCTGCGATGGGACAAGACTAACTACCACGAAAAAGGGGTAAAAAAAGGTCTATATGTATATCTATATTCCCAGTCATGTGAAATCTGTAGATAGGGCCTAATGAATTTATTTAAATTCACTGATTTCCTTATGAACTGCAAATCAGTAAAATCGTTGAAATTGTTGCATGTTGCGTTTATATTTTTGTTCAGTATAGGTAGCTAACTACACACACTCGAAACTGTCATCTGGTGACCGCATCTCAAGCCATGCCTGTTTGGATACCAGGTATGTGCAATCTCCATACAGGACAGACCAATAGGCGCAACCAATGGACAGGGTGGGGGGTGGCGAACTTGACGACGTTGTGACGACTTGCGGGCAGTGGATTCAGAACAACAACGCAAAAAAAATATAAACATATATACTATCAGCCAAAAGGGCACTTGGCGAGTGGGAGGGAAAAGGGGCATGTGCTAGGCACAGGTAGACTCCCATCTGTCCACGTGCCTGAGTAGTATGTATGCCAAACATTGGAGTAATGTATCACAGAAGCATGAATGGGATCTAAGTAATTTTTTMGTAAATCATAATACAATGCTATTGTATTCTTCTGGTAGGCTTGACAAACAATTTTACAATGCTCACCCCCCCCCCCCCCTAACCTATGCTGCGCTCCAATCCAAAAGCACGGGAGAAGCAGGGTTAAATAATTCATATACATTTGATTTCATTTGTAGTGTGTCTGGCGGCGGGTGGAGGTGAGCCCACCTTTGGCTACGGGAAGAGTGAAGCAGCACACATATCTAGTAATTGGAGATACAAAATTGACAATGCATTTATCTTTGAATAATGTGAATGTCCTGAGAATATGGTGGCAGTGGTCCTGGCGTGTCCATCGAGGGCGCTGGGCTGTCAGGCAGCGAGGCTCCCTGGCCCTGCTGCAGTATAACGTGGGCTCCAATGTCTCCCCTAGAGCATCTCGCTGCTCTGCTGCTCAGCTCTGCTGCTCAGCTCTGCTGCTCAGCTCTGCCTCAGGCCCACATTCCTCCTTCCACGAGCTCCCTCCACCACACTCCACCGGCTCCTCACTTAATTTACACTGTTGGAGAGGGACTTAATGCGGAAAAGCCTGCTGCCAAAAAGGATCTTATCTGTTTTCTCTCTTAGGACAAAGTAGTCTGGAGTATATTGATTAGACAGGTTGAAGATTTTGAGATAGATTCCCTTCAAACATTCTTGATTCTTTTGATGTAGGAGCAAACTTCAGCCATTCTCCTGTTGATACATTTATGTCTGTAATTATGATGTTCATCTTATACTATACGGTTGGATTCTAAATGAAAATGTACAGYAAAATTGCTTTTTGGGAGAGTTCAGTGTTTAAGAAGATGCTAGCCCTTTAAAATGAGACATATCATGGACAGTCTTTAAAGAATATCATGGGTTGGTGCCTCTACCAATATGCTGCTGTGGGCTGGAGGGAGTAAGACGTATTGTTGAGAATGGATGGCTCCTGGCAGCCTGACAGTGTTGTTCAGTGAGGCAAAGTGTCAGTAAATTGTTTGTCTTCTGCAGTGCAATCCTATAATT
Source organism: Salvelinus sp. IW2-2015 (assembly GCF_002910315.2). Classification (NCBI taxonomy): domain Eukaryota; kingdom Metazoa; phylum Chordata; class Actinopteri; order Salmoniformes; family Salmonidae; genus Salvelinus; species Salvelinus sp. IW2-2015. Next base: position 15,738,262 of record NC_036839.1, read on the forward strand.
CTTCTGGGAACCAATGACATTCTGTTTGCCAAAGAGAATAGTGATAGATGGGGCTAAATCAAACTGGAGGATTTTGGGATGCGTCCTGCCCACCAGACATAATCTGAATACATTTGTTCTACCCTGAAACACTGTTGCCGATTGTTTTTGTTTTTAAAGTGTCTGACCTGCAATTTTTTCCCGCACCAGATCAGACATACTATGTATCATGATATTTTATCCAGAAATGRGTTTACTTTTCTGAAAGGATGAATAGTACACATTTTCAGTCCATGTATTTTGTCTGTGGTAACGGCTGAAACTACATCCATTGCACTAATATTTCATGCGTAGTCGAATAGAACAGCCACCACATAAACATCTAACTTAAACTCCCACTTCAGTGAATACGTGACCCCATTTTAGATTCCTGCAGCAATTGACCAGGCTGCTATGGAGGCTGAATATGTTGGACGCAGTGAAACATGTGGTCTGTGTCCATGTGATTGGCTGGTGTGTTTCCTGCTCTGAAGCGTAAATGTAAATGAGCAATCTGCCAGTCCTAGTGTCCTGTTGGCCCAACAACCAGTGCATGTCCCCATCTGTTCTCTCCCCTAAGCGGTGTGGCAACAAGGCTCCACCTCTCCACCGCCAGACTCTCTCATTTGCTGGAGCGGCAAGAGGGCTTCTCCCGGGTTCCTAGGGTTACAGACAAGGTAACTGATACCACAGTGTGTTCACTGTTCCTGATCTGGAGTGGTTGGTCCTTATTTGCAGAGCCAGCTGGGCTAAAGGCTTAAGCTGATTAATATTTAAATGTGGTGTCCTCTGCTCACAGGGCTGAATGTTGATGTTGTTCCACAGGCAGGGGATGGCTTTAGAACATGTCGTTGCTGGAGTGTGATTTTTTTTTTACAAGCCCAGCCTTGTCAACTGGGAGGCGCTGAGGTGTGACTGCTGAGATGGCCAACATATCCACTGGCCTCAGGGCTATCCAGTCAATTACACAATGCAGTCCACTCTCCATACTAATCCCTAGTCAATATCAGACTCCAGGCAAGAACCATATCATCTTAGACTGTAGATAGATGTGCATTGCACTCCATAATTTACATGCGTTGCCAATCCTTTCAAGTTGACCATACTATTCGTCTTCCGTCATTACATTTGATTTTGAAACATTACATCTGGGAATGTGTTGGTTTACACATGATAATATTGTTTGTAACAGAGTAGTACATTTCTGTCCTCCATAGGTCAATAGTTCATTCAGCAGCATTGAAAAAGGATTCACTTTTTTTTTGTCACATGAGCCTGTATCCAGGAGGTCCTCTCACGTTTCATGATGAAATATAAAATGGATTGGTCTCTTGCCGTGTTTTGGAACGGTTACCTCTGTGTGTATCACAGACACTGGCTGTTTATAAGGAACATGTGTGGGAAGCTCCGAGAGAGTCCCTGTTCAAAGCAACCTGCCTCTCCTTTGTAATACACTTTATCGTGTGGATGCAGATGAGCCCTTTGTTGGAGGCTTGCACCTCATCCATTACCCTAGGGCTGCCAGAGAGATAGTCGAGAGGGAATCCAATGAAAAGAACCATGACAGAACCTGCTGTTTAAGTGAACTCTCCGTGAACTAGGCTCAACAGCAGGGTCCATACAGCAGAAAAAAAGATGCCATTTATCTCCGCTGTTCTTGCCCTGCATTCCATCCAGCCAGCTATTATGAACACATTCAACGTCGCCCCTGTATCAATCTGTCAATCTCGACTTGTCGGAGCACTGTATCTGTCTTGGTAGATTCCATCAAACGGTGACTAAGCGTGGGATTTGATGGCTTTCTCGTTTTGCAGCTAGGGCGCCAGCTCTCAGTGAGGGGGTTGTATGGAAACAATAGCCCCTGTGTGTTGTTAGTATACGTGCATATATCTTCTGTAGGTGAGTGTCGGTCAGGCAGAGGCAGTGTTTTTAATGTAGCATTCAAAATCCAATTAGACTTTGATTTAATTTCCTTCTAGGAAGACTGAGCACATTGTTCCAGCCCTCATATAAAATAGGCCATCGTTCACAGGCTATAAAGGAATGGATTAATTTCTGCTCAAGAGAAAGTAGATTTGCTGCCTCAGAGATCTGGTTAGCTGATTGAGCAGGGCGTTGGTGAGCTGCAGACAGAGAAACCGGTGTGACACATGCTGATGAAGGGAGAGGAGAGGACAGTGATGGGAAGGATAGGGAGGCACAATGCCCTCTGAAAACMCACAATGACCAGGGAAGAGAACTCCTGTCATTATCACTTATCATACCAAACCTTCATAAAACTCTGCATGTTGTACAAGTATTATTTACAGTGCTTTTTCAAGGACACCGTTTGCTATTGCTGCACAGATGTCATTTGTTTTTCCCCCGGATTGTTGTTGAGAAGGAGAAGAATATGAGAGCTTAAATATGGCAGAAGCAACAGAAAGCCATTTGTGCCTGGCCAGTACTACCTAAGCCCTGTGGCAATATTGACACAGACCTTGTGGTGTTATATAAAAAGTCATTGGACACAATTTAATTTCTGTCAGCAGTAAGGCTGAGCGGCTACAATGGATTTATTTTATGCCCTGGCCTCTGCCTCGAACTGAGCATCTTTGTGAGCTACAAATGCTAACACTCTCTGCCCTCCTCTCTCACTCGCTCTCCCCTCCACCCCTCCCCCACTGCCCCTAAGGTACCCTTCATCCACAGAGAAAATCAAGTTGTATCTGAACTTGGACCAATAGTCTAGCTTACTGAGGCGAAGGCACGGCAAGAAACGAACATACCTCAATATGAACAGGCAGGCAGCAGAGACTGCACATAGCAACAGTACATTCATCAATCTTCAGCCCAGCCACACTGGAGCACAAATCGATCAGACTTTTATATATCAAAAAACATAACGACTTCTTTACAACCTCTATCCAGCTTTTTCATTTGCRTTGTAGTCCGTGTTGATATGTAGCATGTTATCATATTTGTATTTTTTTTAATTTAACCTTTATTTTATCAGGGAGTCATACTAAAACCAAGGTCCCTTTAACAGAGGAGTCCTGAATTACAGAAATGACATAAAATACACACATCAAAATGTAAATACAAACTGCAAGCAAAAAGAACATACGGTCATGAAAAAACAAAGCCATTCATCAGTAATAAGGTCCTCAATCAGGTTTCTGAATTACACRAGAGGCACCAGAACATCACATTTAAGAACATTTTGAAGATTGTTCCACAAATAAGGTGCAAGAAAACTAAAAGCTGATTTACCTAACTCAGTAGAGACCAAAGGAATTTAGCCATCCCTGAGACCGTGTGGTAACTCATATGTCTATAGTTTAGTATTGATCTTAGGTACAGTGAGACTTTTTGTAAAAGGGCTTTATAAAACATAGCAATGTATCAACCTACGTGACATCAAAGAGGACCAACCAACTTTCTGGTAGAGAATGCAGTGATGAGTAGAAAAATTGTTGCCCGTAATAAAGRGCAGTGCTCTATGATAAACTGCATCTAAAGGCTTTAATGAAGTGGCAGCTACGTTCATATAGATGATGTCGCCATAGTCTAGGACTGATAGGAACGTCAACTGATTTATCTGCTTTCTACTATTTAGCGAGAGGCAGGACCTATTTCTATAGAAGATGCCCATTTTTATTCTCAGCTTCTTAACTAACTCATCAATATGCTTTAAAAAGACAGATTTCCATCTACCCAAATACCCAGATAAATTTAAACAGGGACATTGATCAATATGGATACCATCCAAAGTACATATGCTTAAATCAGACTTATTTTTGTGCCCTCTAGAGAACAACATATACTTAGTTTTACCTGCATTCAGTACTAATTTCAGGTCAATAAAGTGTTTCTGTAATACAATGAAGGCAGGCTGTAGTTCAGATTGATACTGTTGACCAGGTTCTTCGGAATACAAGTGCAGATGACAATTTCTTCTTACAGACAACTCGATATTGTTAATGTAAACAGTAAAAAGTACAGGACCCAGAATCGACCCCTGCGGGACACCTTTCGTAATATCCAGGAAAACTGATTTAACACCATCAGTAGCTATTCTATCTGTCAAGTCATTTTAAACCAGTTACATGCAGCCTGGTCTAGGCCAATTAATGAAAGCCTCTGAATTAGCAGTGAGTGATCAACAGTATTGAAAGCTTTCTGACAGGTCAATGAAGAGGGCATTACAATGTTGCCTTTTATCCATACAGTTAACCACATAATTTATAACTTGGGATCCAGCAGAGATAGTGCTGTGACCTGGTCTYAAACCCGACTGATGTACATTTAGAATACATTTCAAAGATAAAAAAAGATCTTAGCTGAGAATGAATCAAGMATTCTAATATTTTAGCTAGGCAAGAAAGTTTAGAAATAGGCCGATTTTAATTACAGTGGGCTCCAAAATTACTGGCACCCCTGACTGGCAATGCGCAAATAATGCTTAAACAAATATAAACAATATAATTATAGAGATAAACTCAAAATACCAACATGTGAGAAATACAATACTTGTAACCAACCAAAATAATTTATTGATTTAATTAAAAATCAATGTCCTCCAAATCAAGGTGTCACAATTAATAGCACCCTTAAAGATTTTTGTAAATAACATCTTCCAAAATTAAACCACAAATTAAATTCCACTTATTTAAGTTTATTTAAGTCTTAAGGAACTATATTGAGCCATTACATCACTTCCTGTTTCACTAGGGTATAAAAATGAGGTAACACACATGCYATATCCCYCTGTCATCCAACACCATGAAGAAAACAAAAGAACTGGCAGTTCAAAAGAGACAGATGGTCATAGACCTTCATAAATCTGGTAATGGCTACAAGAAGATCCACAAACGATTGAATATACCACTGAGCACTGTCAGGGCAAATATTTAAAAAATGCAAAAGATATGGAACAGTTTAAAACCTCATGGGTAGAGGACGCAAATGCATTTTGCCCCCCAGGATAGGGAGAAGGATGGTGAGAGAAGCAACAAATTCCCCAAGAATCACTGTGAAAGAATTGCAGGCCTTGGTGGCGTCTTGGGGTCACCGGGTTTCAAAAAGCACCATCAGACGCCACCTCCACAACCACAGATCTTTGGAAGGGTTGCCAGAAGAAAGCCCATTCTGACCTCAAGACACAGACGCAAYRGCTTGGAGTTTGCCAAACGTCATTTAAATTATGACTGGAAYAAGGTGCTCTGGTCAGATGAGACCAAAATTGAAKGTTTTGGTCAGATACAGCATCGGCATGTTTGGCGTCYAAACAGAGATGCGTACAAGGAGAGGRACCTCATACCKSSGMMYAAWWWMGYYGGGGGGTCAGTGATGTTTTGGGGCTGTTTTAATTCKAGAGGTCCAGGGGCACTGGTTAAGATTGATGYCATAATGAATTCCACCAAGTATCAGGCAATTTTGMCTGACAATCTGGTTGCCTCTGCCAGAAGGCTGGGACTTGGCCGTAGGTGGACTTTCCAACAAGACAATGACCCGAAACATACCTTKAGATCCACACAGAAATGGTTCTGTGACAACAAAATCAATGTTCTGCCATGGCCATCTCAGTCGCCGGACCTCAATCCAATCGAAAACCTGTGGGCTGAGTGGAAGAGYGAAGTTGATAAGCGCAAACCCAAGAATGTGAAGGATCTTGAAAGGATCTGCATAGAGGAATGGTCCAAAATCCCTCCAAATGTGTTCCTTAACCTTGTCAAACATTACAGGAAAAGACTCCATGCTGTTATCCTTGCCAGAGGTGGTTATACTAAGTATTAKATGAGGAGTGCCAATAATTATGAAACCTTGATTTTGGTTCAATTTATTTTGTATTAAATAATTGTARGATTTTGGTTGGTTCCATTGAAACATTAATAAAGTACAGTATTTCTCACATGTTGGTATTTTGACTTTATATCTATAATTATATTGTTTATATTTTTTAAAGTATTGTTTGTGCATTGCCAGTCAGGGGTGTCAGTAATTTTGGAGGCCACTGTATATAGGTCACAAGGGTCACCACCTTTGTGAAGAGGGAGTACATGGGCCACCTTCCAAACCTTGGGGATAGTACCAGATAAAATCATCAGGTTAAAAATATGGGTTAAGGATTCAGCAATCAGGATGCAATATAGAGGAGAAATAGGGAGTGTAGAGTCTTGTAAGTATTTATTTCTGTAGAATATCAGTTTGAATGTTAAGGATACATCTAAATGTCAACACGTTGTGCACTAGTAACCGAAAYGTTGCTGGATCGAATCCCCGAGRGGACAAGGTAAAAATCCGTRGTTCTGCCCCTGAGCAAGYCAGTTAACCCACTGTTCCCCAGGCGCCGAAGACGTGGATGTCGATTAWGGCAGCCCCRCGCACCTCTCTGATTCAGAGGGGTTGGGTTAAATGCGGAAGACACATTTCAGTTGAATGCATACAGTTGTACAGCTGACTAGGTATCCCCCTTTCCCTTTCCCTAAAGGACACCTACGTCCAGTGCGATATGGTCTATATTACTATATTCTCTCACCACAAAACCTCATGCAAAATCCTAAATGCTATGGCCCACATAATCGCTATTAGTGATTTGATTTTAGAGTGATTAAGCACTGTTTTACAAAAAGGTCACTCCACTGGCTCTCCAGTGGAAACCACGACTATACTAAATCTAATCTGATGGAAATTATGTAGAGACTGCCTGTTTCCCCGTCTCTGTAGGTCTCTCTCTCTCTCTCTCTCTCTTTCTCTCGCTCTTTCACTTCAATTTAAGGGCTTTATTGGCATGGGAAATGTGTGTTTACATTGCCAAAGCAAGTGAAATAGATAATAAATGAAAGTGAAATTAAACAATTAAAATTTACAGTGAACATTACACTCATAAAAGTTCCAAAAGAATAAAGGCATTTAAAATGTCATATTATGTCTATATACAGTGTTGTAACGATGTGCAAATAGTTCAAGTACAAAAGGGAAAGAAAAAGAAAAAATCTGCATAAATATATGTCGTATTTACAATGGTGTTTGTTCTTCACTGGTTGCCCTTTTCTTGTGGCAACAGGTCACACATCTTGCTGCTGTGATGGCACACTGTGGTATTTCACCCAATAGATATGGGATTTAATCGAAATTGGGTTTGTTTTCAAATTCTTTGTGGGTCTGTGTAATGAGTGAAATATGTGTCTCTAATATGGTCATACATTTGGCAGGAGGTTAGGCAGTGCAGCTCAGTTTCCACCTCATTTTGTGGGCAGTGTGCACATAGCCTGTCTTCTCTTTAGAGCCAGGTCTGCCTTTCTCAATAGCAAGGCTATGCTCACTTTCCTTAATTTGGAGTCAGTCACAGTGGTCAGGTATTCTGCCATTCTGCCAGGTATTCTCTCTTTAGGGCCAAATAGCATTCTAGTTTACTCAGTTTTTTTGTTAAATCTTTCCAATGTGTCAAGTAATTATCTTTTTGTTTTCTCATGATTTGGTTGGTTCTAATTGTGTTGCTGTCCTAGGGCTCTGTGGGGTCTGTTTGTGTTTGTGAACAGAGCCCCAGGACCAGCTTGCTTTTGGGGACTCTTCTCCAGGTTAATCTCTCTGTAGGTGATGGCTTTGTTATGGAAGGTTTGGGAATCGCTACATTTTAGGTGGTTGTAGAATTGAACAGCTCTTTTCTGGATTTGATAATTTGCGGGTATCGGCCTAAATCTGCTCTGCATGCYTTATTTTGTGTTTTACGTTGTACACAGAGGACATTTTTGCAGAATTCTACATGCAGAGTCTCAATTTGGTGTTTGTCCCATTTTGTGAATTCTTCTGGGTTCTATAACTGATTCAAGTATTTTTAGCCAGATCCTAATTGATATGTCAAATMTTATGTTCCTTTTAATGGCATTAAAGGCCCTTCTTGCCTTATCTCTCAGATCGTTCACAGCTTTGTGGAAGTTARCTGTGGCTCATACTTAGGCAGCTTTTTCCCACCTGTGTTTTGTGGGTAGTTTTCTSTTTAGTGTTTTGCACCTGACAGGACTGTTTCGGTTATTCACTTTGTTATTTTTGTTTAGTGTTCAGTTTAAATAAAAAGTKATGAACACTTACCACGCTGCGCTTTGGTCCGATTCCTCTTCATCCGACGACGACACCCGTTACAGAACTACCCACCACCAAAGGACCAAGCAGCGTGGTAAGGAGGACTGGACATGGGAGGACATCCTGGATGGCAAAGAATCCTACACGTGGAAGGAGATCCTGGCCGGAAAAGATCGCCTGCCATGGGAGCAGGTCGAAGCAGCAAGGAAGGCGGAGGCAGCTAGTTAAAAGGACCAGGATTGATACGGGGACAAGGCTGGCACTAAAGACCGGGAGGCCACTCCCAAAAAATGTTTGGGGGGGCACACGGGGAGATTGGCTGATCCAGGTTGGCTGAGCCAGTTGGAGACCTGAGCCAACTCCCCGTGCTTACCGGAGGGAGGTCGTACTGGTCAGGCACCGTGTTATGCGGTGGAGCGCACGGTGTCTCCAGTACGCGTTCTTAGCCCGGTGCGCTACATCCCAGCTCCCCGCATCTGCCGGGCTAGGGTGAGCATCCAGCCAGAAAGGATTGTGCCAGTCCTGCCTCCAGCACTCCAGTACGTCTCTACGGCCCAGGATATCCTGCACCGGCTCTGCGCACTATGTCTCCAGTGCATCTGCACAGCCCAGTGCGTCCTGTGCCTGCGCCCCGCACGTGCCGGACCAAAGTCACCATCCAGCCAGACGGGTTGTGCAGGCTCTTAGCTCGAGACCTCCAGTGCGATCCACGGCCCAGTGTATCCGGTGCCTCTGCCAAGGACAGGGCCTCCTGTATGTCTCTCCAGCCTGGTGAGTCCTGTGCCTGGCCCAGAACTAATCCTCTTGCATGTCTCCCCAGCCTGGTGAGCCCTGTGGCAGCTCCACGTATCAGACTGCCCATAGTCTCCTCCTCCAGTGATGATCCATGGCAAGAAGCCTCCAAGTGATGTCCATGGCACGAAGCCTCCAGTGATGATCCATGCAGCACGAAGCCTCCAGTGATGATCCATGGCAAGAAGCCCAGTGATGATCCATGGCAAGAGCCTCCAGTGATGATCCATGGCAAAGAAGCCTCCAGTGATGATCCAGCAAGAAGCCTCCAGTGATGATCCATGGCAACGAAGCTCCAGTGATGATCCATGGCAAGAAGCTCCAGTATGATCCATGGCACGAAGCCATCCAGTTCGAGTCAGTGATGCAGGAGCCTCCAGTGAGTAGTCATGGCACGAAGCCTCCAATGACGGTCTCCAGTCRGGAGCCTCCAGCAARGACGGTCTCCAGTCCGGAGCCTCCAGCAACGAGGGTGCCCAGTCCGGAGCCTCCAGCAACGCGGGTGCCCAGTCCGGGGCCCGCTACGAGGGTCCCCAGTCCGGGGTCGGCGGCGAGGGTCCCCGTACCAGAGGCACCACCAAAGTGGGGGTGGGGCGGAGGGGGGTCTACGTCCCGCACCAGAGCCGCCGCCGTAAAGGAGGCCCACCCGGACCCTCCCCTTTAGAGTCAGGTTTTGCGGCCGGAGTCCGCACCTTTGGGGGGGGGGTGGTACTGTCACACTCTGGCCATAGAGAGGGTTTTATTCTCTATTTTGGTTAGGCCAGGGTGTGACTAGGGTGGGCATTCTAGTGTCTTTATTTCTATGTTTTTTATTTCTTTGTGTTTGGCCGGGTGTGGTTCTTAATCAGAGGCAGCTGTCTATCGTTGTCTCTGAGAATCATACTTAGGCAGCTTTTTCCCTCCTGTGTTTTGTGGGTAGTTGTTTTCTGTTTAGTGTTTTGCACCTGACAGGACGGTTTCGGTTATTCACTTTGTTATTTTTGTTTAGTGTTCAGTTTAAATAAAAAGTCATGAACACTTACCACGCTGCGCCTTGYTTCGATTCCTCTTCATCCGACGACGACACCCGTTACACATTTTATATTTTACATTCTTCAAAGTAGCCACCCTTTGCCTTAATGACAGCTTTGCACAATTTTGGCATTCTCTCAAACAGCTTAATCTTGAATGCTTTTCCAACAGTCTTGATAGAGTTCCCACATATGCTGAGCACTTGTAGGCTCCTTTTCCTTCACTCTGCGGTCCAACTCATTCCAAACCATCTCAATTGGGTTGAGGTCGGGTGATTGTGCAGGTCATCTGATGCAGCACTCCATCACTTTCCTTCTTGGTCAAATAGCCCTTACACAGCCTGTGTTGGGTCATTGTCCTGTTGAAAAYCAAATGATAGTCCCACTATGCGCAAACCAGATGGGATGGTGTATCGCTGCAGAATGCTGTAGTAGCCATGCAGGTTAAGTGTGCCTTGAATTCTAAATAAATCAGACAGTGTCACCAGCAAAGCACCCCCACACCATCATACCTCCTCCATGCTTCACAGTGGGAACCACACATCCGGATATCATCCGTTCACCTACTCTGCGTCTCACAAAGACACGGCGGTTGGAACKAAAAATGTCAAATTTGGACTCATCAGACCATGTCCATGTCCATTGCTCGTGTTCTTGGCCCTTTGGTGTTCTTTAGCAGTGGTTTCTTTGCAGCAATTCGACCATGAAGGCCTGATTCAGACGGTCTCCTCTGAACAGTTGATGTTGAGATGTGTCTGTTACTTGAACTCTGTGAAGCATTTATTTGAGCTGTAATTTCTGAGGCTGGTAACTCTAATGAACTTATCCTCTGCAGCAGAGGTAACTCTGGGTCTTCCTTTCCTGTTGCGGTCCTCATGAGCCAGTTTCATCATAGCGCTTGATTGTTTATGCGACTGCACTTGAATTAACATTTACTGACCTTCATGTCTTAAAGTAATGATGGACTGTCGTTTCTCTTTGCCTATTTGAGCTGTTCTTGCCATAATATGGACTTGGTCTTTTACCAAATAGGACTAACTTTTGTATAACAGCCCCTACCTTGTCACAACACAACTGATTGGCTCAAACACAGTAAGGAAGAAAATAAATTCCACAAATTAACAAGGCACACCRGTTAATTGAAATGCATTCCAGTGGACTACCTCATGAAACTGGTTGAGAGAATGCCAAGAGTGTGCAAATCYGTCATCAAGGCAAAAGGTGGCTACTTCTGAAGAAAATCWAATATATTTTGATTTGTTTAACACTTTTTTTGGTTACTACATGATTTCATGTGTGTTCTTTCATAGTTGATGTCTTCATTATTATTCTACAATGTAGAAAATTGTCAAATTAAAGAAAAACCCTTGAATGAGTTGGTGTGTCCAAACTTTTGACTTGTACTGTATATGTTGAAAAGGGTGGGGCTTAAGCTGCATCCCTGTCTCACCCCATGTCCCTGTGGAAAGAAATGTGTGTTTTTTTGCCAATTTTAGCTGCACACTTGTTGTTTGTGTACATGGATTTTCTCACGGTTTTCCCCCAACACCACTTTCCATCAATTTGTATAGCAGACCCTCTCTCTCTCTCTCTCTCTGATTGACAGTGCTTAATTCAACCCTGACAGACAGTGAGACAGATTAAATGATTCCCCCTGCATTGCGTGCTATTGAGACCTCTTCAGTAGGGAATGGTGGGACTCAGAGTGCTTCTATATTCATGTTCAGAATCCCCCTTGTATCAATGCACATACGAGTCACATTCCATTATTCTGTCTCACTTAGCTTAAGTGTACCATATATCTTGGGATTTACAAAGATAGGAAATACATATTCATAGAACAGGCTTCAAAAGCAATATGAAAACGTATGCACCATCATGATGATAACCAATTGACTATCTATAGATATGTGTAATTATTGAAGCTGGAAAAATCATTTCCTGTGTTCAATTACTCATGGCACTGTGGAATCTCATTAATGGAATGTTGGTAACCTTTTATTATTCCAGCCATCCCATCATAAATCAAGCAGAGCCACAGTGTAATCCTTCCCCCCACAGAGTGTTGTCTCAAACACTACTGTTCCCCTCATCTCCCTCTGCTGCTGTTCTCTCCCCCAGCTCCAAATGTGGAGCTTTAGAAGCTAATTACATTCCCTATGCTATCTCCCTTCCTTTTATCTTTCGCTCTCTGTCTCCTGTTCTCTCTCTCCATCTCTCTCTCTCTCTCTGGATGCTCATCTCCTCTGMCCGTCCTTTGCAGTTGTGTGTCATTACATCCAGTGAGCGCTCGAGCCACCTCAGAGAAGGTACGCTCTCTCGCAGCATTCATCTTAATTAAACATTAATGAAAAGGGCCTCTCTTTACTGTTGTCTTGCAGCTCATAAATGATACATGGTACTTTGTAACATTAGTCACACAGAGCTATGCTCCACACACTGTTCATTTACTGGGCCCGCACATACATCCTGGACAAGACGCTTGTCACTTTCTCTAGCCGCCATTTTTATAGCCCCTAAGGATGGTMTCTAAGTCTGGTAATGCAAAAATGTTGCAACAGTTCAGCATATAATTGAGAGTTTTAGCCTATTTGTACATCATGCAATGGCTGAACAATGTGATATGCAAGGGAGGAACATGCACTGTATATCCCGAAGAACAACATGTGGCCGACTGGTATGCAGAGATCTCAGAAAGCCAGCAGCCACCTCTTGTCCTCAGACCTGAGGCTCATGGGTAACAAGAGGTCAGAGACAGAATGGTAGCAACTATCAGCTGGGCAGCCAGCCAGGCAGTTAGGAAGCAGCCCAGAGCAGACCAGCTAGCGCTGGCTCAGGTTCCACTGCCTGTCCCTGGATATACTACAGCATGTTGCAGAGAGCTGGAGGAGACCTGTGGTTGCCTCCACACTTTCAGGTCTAGGAGGATGTGAACCAGTTCTGTCAAGTTCTGTCACAGAGGGATAGGTCACTAGCCTACTTCTTCAGTTGGCAGAACTTTGGGCCTTTTAAGGCACGAGAAGAAATCAAACCCATGGCTAGATATGGGGTCATGGCTTGATACGGGGTCAAATGATTGGAGAGGCAACACTTTATATTCATGTGTTTGTTTTGAAATATGATCTGTTGAAATGTCCCACTGGGCACACACTGGTTAAATCAACATTGTTTACATGTTGAACCTGCGTGAAATAAACTTTGAATTGTGCCCAGTGGGGTRGTTCTGTGTTTGAACCCACAAGGTTCCAAGATCCCTCGAGATGTGTATAGGCTATGGGCTCCATCCAGTCACTACCCAGCCACACCAGAGATACTGTATAATGACGAGATGGTCTTGTCGTCCCAAAGCAGGAAGGCAGGCGGCCTGCTTATCAGTRTGSTTATCYGTCTGCTTATCACAGTGGACAMATTTTGATGGGAGTGGACCCTCTTGCTTCGCATCTTTCTCTCTGGCCACACCCACAGTCACTTCCTGGGGAAGAAGGAAGTGGGTGTGTCAGGAAACGGAGAAGCCATCTTGACTAAATGTTTTGGTCAGAAATGTTTGGTAACCATTAAACTGTTTTTATAGTTTAAAAGCCTCCATGCAAGTGAGAACTTTCTCTAATACCCTGAAGGGATATTGTGTGGATTATTAGAAGATGTTTCCTTTTGTGGACTATTGAGTTCCAAAGTGTGGGAAGGCTATTTCTACGGACTACTTATACACTGAGTATACAAAACATTAAGAGGGGGAGGGGAGATCAACTCAATATTAGGAATGTGTTCCTAATGTTTGCTATCATCAGTGTATAGGTTGGGTTTGTTCTTCTGTGGACTATGTCTCCTTTGGATTATATCACAAACAAACTGAACTGAATTGATAAGGTCAATGCTTATTTTTGGGGGAAAGRATTACTGCGTTTTGGGACTGAATTGAACAGCGACTGAGCCTGTAGCCTTTGAGTTGATTCTGTATGCCGGCTGATTTGTGAATACAAATCAGTTTTTAAATGACATCTGTGGCATCCCTTGTTTTTCTATTAGCGCCGTTGGGTTTAGTGCTAACTGACCGTTACAATGTAAGGTGTTGGGGTTCATTGACTTCTTCATGTATCATGTCATTGATGGTAGGCAATTGATTCTCATAGGCCTAGAGGTGACTGGTATGGGGTCAGGGGGGAGAATCCAAGTCACCCCAGCTGGGGAAGGGTCAGCATAGGTCAGCCATTGAAGGTAGGGGTGGGACCCATACAGTAGGTGAAGTAGAGGACACGTCTCTGCCCTTCACTGGCCTTTGATTTCGCTGTCATGTTTATTTCCATTTGTTTGGACCATGTCACAAAGGAGTTGGGGCCAAAGGCGGCCAACATGTCGGCTTCATGTAGGTCCTGTCGGGCCTCCTCGGCACATGAAAAGCCCAGAGGAGTGTCTCTGTGTTTGAAGTGCAGCCGACCCTCTCTGAAGGCTGATGGGGAGGGCTTTGTTATGCTCAGTGGCTACAGGGAAGACCTCAGGAACAGACCGACCCCCAGTTCCTTTATGTCATTGAGTTTTCAGGAAGGGTAGAGCTACTGGAATGATGAAACCATGTTACCCAACTCTCATTGTTTTTAGGGGAGGCTAGCTGCATGTACTCACATTTCTCTAACTCTGAGCGCAGGGGGAAATTATAATTAATCTGTTAATGACAGTCGGGGCTGTCATAAGCTTGGGGAGTGTATAATAAATTGCTGTAATAAAAATTAAGATTGCATGCATCATTGAGGCCTTCGGAGGGTTTGTTTAATGTAGTTACAAAAATGGCAGCAGCTGATGTGCCGTCCACTGCTCTACCAGGAGAATGCTCATTTCTGAGTGACACTTAACCTGCTGTAGCTCACCCACGGCTGAGGGGGTTGGGGAAACCTAATAGGTTTTCTTCCTCCCGCTTCCAGAACCACTGAACTGGATGGCCTGGTTTGTAGCAGWGAGGCAAAAAGAAGAACATTGTTCAGAGGAAATTAATTAAACGCTCTAAAATCTACTGAATTCTAAAAACAGCCGAATCCACAATTCATTATTGTGGTCGGACATTTTGGACAGTGAATGATCGGTCATCATTTTTGAGTGCTTAAACTCAAGACAAATTGCAGAGTGATCCGCAAAAGCCATCTCGGGGTTAAAGGTCACGTTGTTCAATTGTCTCGTTTTTTTTTCTTTAATTGGGACTTGAAAGATTTGGGACTGTCTGGAACAGTGGACTACAGCAAAGACCCAGAGAACTTCCTCCTCTTTGATGAGGGACAATGCATCCTCTGTGGACCAGGGCCCTGACACAAGCAGGCAGGGGAGATGTCTCCATTTCTGCCCCGGAGGGACAAAGGAGCCAAGCGTTTGCATCACACATTAGGGGATTATCATGTTAGCTGATGTAGCCCCAAACTGGTAAAGCTGCTCCTTTCCGAGGACTTGACAAGGATACCCTCAAAGCAAAGCTTTGTGATTACAAGGAGATTAACCCCTGTTGTACATTACCATCCCAATGCTGCTYGCTGTCCTTTTGAAGTCAGCTGGGAGCTGCTGTGGTGGAGAAGGCTGACTGACCGCTGCCTGACGAGTTCTCTGTCTGGTCACTTAGCTTAGTCACCAGCACTGAGTCATTCAACCAGAACCGCTTGATAAGGAAGACACTTTTATCGTTAACTCTGCCGCTGCGTTATTTCGGAAACAATAAGCCTAGTTTGGGGCTTTGCCTTCAGGCAAGCTGGTGCACATGTAGCCTGACACCAATTGACACAGAATGGTTTCCCAGGTCATCTTGCAACAACATTGCCCTCTCTCTCCAGCAGTGACCAACACACAATGGAGATCTTTTAGTTGACAGACAACCCTTGGCACTTTGAGAGACTGAGGCACTGCTCAATTAGTCGGAGAAGAGCGATATTTTGCCATGAGCTGTGAAGCAATTAACTGCCATCCTGCCCTGCTCTTAAACTTTACAAAGGTCACAGTCTGTTTTGGTGGAGGATAACGACTCAGGTCAACCAGATTTTGAAATACCATTGACCTTAGATTTGAAAGGTATTAGCTTTGGTCTTATCAGTACCACTAAAGTAATCGGTTTTACTCAATACACTGAATTCATAGGATAACGACCTTGTATTACTATAGATTTACAGACATAGACCGATACAGTTATAAAACCAGATATTTTTAGGTCCATGTGACAAGGAACCATACACGGAGTATACCAAACATTAGGAACACCTTCCCTTTTGCCCTCAGAACAGCCTCAATTCGTCAGGGAATGGACTCTACAAGGTGTCGAAAGCGTTCCACATGGATGCTGGCCCATGTTGWCTCCGGGAAACTGTTGAGTGTGAAAAACCCAGCAGCGTTGCAGTTCTTGACACAAACCGGTGCGCCTGGCACCCACTACTATACCCCGTTTAAAGGCACTTGCATTTTTCGTCTTGTCCGTTCACCCTCTGAATGGCACACATACACAATCCACTCTTTAATCGTAAAGTAAACATATAATGCCGACAAAAGATCACGGTTACACCTACACAAAAGCCTTCCTAGCCTCATAATATCACATCCACATTGTTTAGGCATGCTTGAGTTCTTCTCCAAACTAAAGCAGAAAGCTAGTGAGCCCAGACTYCTCTAATAAGGCCTCGGTGGAAGACAGGCAGTAGCGGCAGCTCCAACTTGATTCATTTCCTCTGTTCCACTGTTTTAGTCCTCCTCGCCAGCAGAGTCCCGTTCCCATGGCTCCCACTACAATTATCACCCACTTGTCTCCCAATTCTGTTGATGCCGCCATTGTTGTTTTTTTCCCTCCATTCCTTTTCGCTACCTTTTGGGCTGTGCTATATTAATCATTTCCCAAGTTGTTATTTATCACCTGCTGGTCCAGAAATGCTAATTTTGGCCCTGGAGGACCAAAGGGCTAGGCGTTCCAAATTAAGTAAAACATCTTAACACCCACTAAAATCATCGCTCTGATTAATGGTGCCTCAAAGACGAGGCAAAACAATAATGTACCCACTGGTCAAATGTTTTGTTTAGTAGATAGTGTAGTCTTGCGTCCTAGTTTTACACTTATGTCCACAGTATAATACTTTCTCCAATGTCCAGTGAATTGGTCATAATGTATTTTTCCCCACACATGGTTTATAACAATTCAGGAGCAAACATTTTGGGAGGGAATACAACAACAACAAAAATCTGTGTTTTTGTATTCTCGGGCACCATGTCAGAACTATCGAATCAAACTTGATTTATATAGCGCATTTCCGACAACAGATGCATTTCAAAGTGTTTACCAAACATCACTGAATTAGCACTATACCTTCCAGCAGCAATGCAAGGTCATTGTGAAGCACTGCCGTTAGCTCACTGTGCTGCATCACTCCAGAGTTTGTTTCTCAGGGTTCATGAAGAGCAAATGCATAATGGTCTAAAATAAGACCAATGCAACTTACCCCACCCCACTGAACCCCTCCTCCAGTCCCCCTTTTTCATACATTTAGGAAAAATATAACCATTCTTTTTAATTACTGCTGCTGGGCACTCTATTAAACTTGTAATTCTCCTCATCCACCCCGATTGATCTGGTCACAGTAGGCGGCTGTGGTGAAATGCAGTYTATAATATTCACGCCGGTACGCTTTGGTTGTGCTGTGTGTCAGAAGCCATTTTGCAGCGAATCCCTCACCCACCTTGGAGCGCAGCCRGTGGAACTGATGAGGTGAAGAGCATTGCTCTGCAGCTCCATGCTAGTAATCACGGGACTGAAGAAACACATACATCATCTGCCACACAGGTTGGCATGGCGAGTGAAAAGCCTTCACATCGCGTAAGATGTTGGACAAATGACAGCCATACGCGTGTTTGTCTCCTCACAGATGGCTGTGCGTCTTCAGTCAGGAAAAAGCTGAGCCTGGCACTTCTCCCCTCCCTCCTCCCCCCCACTCCTCTCCTCCTCTCGATCCCTCTTCCTCTCTACCTCCATCAGTCTTTTACACGTCCTTTTTTTTTTTGCTTCTTCCGTGCAGGAGGCTTAATATTGGCAACACCGCTAGGGCCCTCCGCGGAAATAGTAGAGGAAAAGATGTCATAAATTATTTGCCAATTGTTTGACACATGCAGGGTATTGTCCTTGCAATAATCATCAGTACTCTGTCAGTTGAAGATATGAATGGTGCCACTGTTGTTTTATGTCTCTGGGAAGCCTCTTGGCTGCTCTTGGCTCCTGTACTCTCCAGGAAATAAGCTACACATTCCAGCCATCTACAGCATAGTTCCCGGTGGGACAATAGACCACATCTACATTTGACATTTGGATATCAACGTAGTAAAGAAATGCATTTAAAATCACTCATGCTCTATAATTGTCTCTGAGTTATAATTGTAATGAGTTCTGACCTGCCTAGTGGTGGGTGAGAGTGGAAACTGAACAAAACATAGCGGTTCTGCTTCTGAATATGCTGATTAGAAAGACAATTACACACTCTAATCACACCTCAACARGAATGTCAAGGGTGCAGTAACCAATTTTCTCTTGCACATAGTCACTGCTGAATGAACTTGTGAAACGATCATCTCCAATCGCCACAGTAATATTAGCCTATTTCGGCTTTATAGAATCTCACACTATCAAAACATCATCAATGGTGCGTATGAGCTTGATTKGAATTTTGATGATTTTCTTTTTGCAGTTGTAAAAAAAGACTGGTATGTTWTTTGTAACGGTCTAGCTGCCCTATTGATCAGAAGCTTGGATCCCATTGCTTTTATCTAACGGTACAGATGTCAACTTTCCCTCCCAGAAAGCATACAATCCTGTTTCCCAGTCATCAGGACACACTCTTCCATATGGAATGGTTCTGCCATGCCATTAGCAATCCAACAAAGACTGGTCTTCCCCCAGATTTTCAACACTTCAGAACCTAAGGAATAGAGAAACCACAACGTATCCCTTTGAATTTTTTTTTTTTTGTGGTATCCAATTGGTAGTTACAGTCTTGTCTCATCCCTGCAACTCCCGTATAGACTCGGGAGAAGCGAAGGTAGAGAACRGTGCGTCCTACGAAACACAACCCAACCAAGCCGCACTGCTTCTTGACACAATGCCCACTTAACCCGAAAGCCAGCCGCACCAATGTGTCAGAGGAAACACAGTACACCTGGCAACCGTGTCAGCGTGCACTGCACCCGGCCCGCCACAGGAGTCGCTAGTGCGCGATGGGACAAGAACATCCCTGCCGTCCAAATCTCTAGTGGCACAGCTAGCATAGCGATGCAGTGCCTTACAACGTATACCTCTTAACCTGAGTGTGTACAAGTATTTTGTTTGTTTCCCAATGGCCTGCCCCTGTCAGTGTTAAACACATTTTAGTTAACAGACCATGTAATGATACACGTGCTCTAATTGGATGGTTTTATAATATGTGCTGTGGGCGATGGTGCACACAGCCTCTACACTTTTGGGGCCGCAGGTAGCCTAGCAGTTAGAGCGTTGGGCCAGTAACCGAATGGTTGCTAGATCAAATCCCCAAGCTGACAAGGTAAAAATCTGTCGTTCTGCCCCTGGACAAGTCATTGTAAATAAAAATGTGTTCTTCATTGGTCCCTCTCATGTAACCAATGGCCTGAAGGATGTTTTATGTTTGTATGTGACAAAATGTAAAAATGTTGTTTTAAATTGTCAATTTGTMTAATTGTTCATGAATAGYTTCATTAGGACATATTCATAGGAGCTGAGTGCTTTGTACAGTAAACAGGAACAATCCCTGTTTTGTGTGGTAGCCTTCGACTCAGACATGTGAAAATGGCATTTACAGAACATGGATGGACGGGATGGGATCAGGTCAGAACATGGATGGACGGGATGGGATCAGGTCAGTCATACTGTAACATGAAACACAGAGGAATTCAGCAAATTAACAACTTATACGATGAATAGATGAATGATGCATAGTAAGTTGTCTTGGTAGAACACAAAAATAGGACCACTAGCAGAAAAATGGCCCTGTTAACACAGGCAGCAGCATGCAAAGCTTTTGAGAAAAAAACATTATCGACGGAGGAGGCGTTTTGTCTAGATGCTATGAGATAGTGTCATGCAGCAGTGCAGTGAAGAGAAAGCAGAACCACCCCTTTGCTCTGCGGGCCCAGCCATTTCATAATGTCCTTGCCCTTGATAGCAATTCACACTGGCTGCAATTGTGCTCAAAACTCATTATAAATTAATCACTTCGYCTTGCAATTTGCATAAAACACACAGTCAGATTCCTTCTATTCACCTCTATATACGGACTGGATTAGAAGAAACTACATGAAATGGCATAATGGAGAATGATGTAGCCATGCTCTCTGGCAAAGGGCAGATATCCAGGAACCATGGCAGGACAATTCATACCAGCAAAATAATGAATGGCACTCCTTACAACCAGACATACAGAACGTAGTAGATTATTTAAAAAATACAAATTGGCCACACGACATATATAATCTTGCATTGTGGCTCTTGAACGAAGCTGGTTTGGTAACATCCTGGCATGTTCTGATTTCCAAAAGAAGAAAGGTGCTGAGATACTGAAGACTGTGGAGGGGTTGTTGGTGTTTTTTTGGGGGGGTTGCACAAGGCGGYCAGCGAGACAACGTGTACCTGCTTACCTCACGGAGGGACAGTTGTGCCCTGGAGTGATGAGGTAATCAGCTACCTAAAATACCTATTGCTCAGACAACCAGGAGCCAGTCAAGAAAAATAAAGTCTACTGAGCAATTGAAGATTGATCACAGACCATTTATTTAGACAAGCACCACTTCATGAAAAAAGGCAATTCATCTGATGTGCCCTCCAAAGCCACTAATGTAGTTTCTTTATGAATCAGCAAAAAACTAAGATGACATCCTTGTCTCCGATTACAAAAAAATACATAAATCATCTCATTACCGTGTCATAACAGCTTTTGAACCTTGCACATACACATTTTTGTTGACTAGGGGYAAAAAACGTAGAATCTTTCAGTTTGGCTCAGAGTTTTATAATTAATGTTGTTTTCACACTCCAACACATACTACCTGATTCACGAGCAGATCGTGAACTTTTCATCGTAAACAAACGATCCACGCATTACTCTAAACTAGCGTGATCTTGGTACGTTCTATACTGGAAACTGTCCAACCAATATAGCCCAATGTAGCCTAGAACAACACAGAACACAAGCGAAACATAGACAATGGAYAGAGTGCCACGTCAGATGCAGGCGAAAAGTGTGTGGCGTTCACTATGTGTTCGTTGTATCTGACAACCTAGTTTGGCAGTGAGGTACCTGTACTAACAGTACAACACCAGTTCATCTCTGTACTTTCCTAAACGCCTCAGTTTGAATTTGTCAGTTTGCAATGTATCACTCGGAGGGGGTTTATGGGAAATCCTCCAAGTGTGCCCTTGAACGGAGGCCAGTCGGCACGGGACCAAACCCTCGCTGCATTGCACTAGCTGCTACTGCCTGACTTCTATATTTAAATACCTTATTTAAATCACGCAGGCACCAGAGAGGCAGAAAAATMTAGCATCTGACCTCTTGAAACAGATTCCCTCTTAAGTAAGGGAGAGGGAATTTGTTAAATGAAGATGGATCATAGTGATACGTTTACATTTCATGTTTTCTAACAGCAAGCATATGGTTTTATTACAGCCAGTGCTCACCTCTGGCCTCTCCATTTTAGACCATGTGCTCAGTGGCTCCGTCCGTCCACTCGCTATTGTTTTTTTATGTTTTTATTGCATTTTCTTGCCATCTAAATGCTCAACAAAAATCTGCCAGCATAGTATTTTCTTGCCTTCCTAGTCCTTTGGGAATTGTTGACAATTCAGCCCAATTCCACATGGCCACGTTCTTCCTGGTCTAGCTGCTCTGTGAGGTCTCCTGTGAAATGATGTCCTCTATCAACGCTGAATGTCACTAAGCCTACACCATTATTGCAGACGAGGATCCCCAAAGACTCCATGGTGGAAAAATTATTCCACATTTCTTTCCTCTCTCATTTGCAATGCAGGTCTTCGTAGGATTGCGTAAGCTTGTGCCATGCAAGACGGACAGAAGGAGTTTTAATGTCTTTACGTTTAATATATGGGATGAGCGGAATATTCTCTTTAACCGCCTGCCTATTGTACAGATCGTTGAGTTTTACTGCAACAACACTGAGCCGAATTCATAAGGTAAAACATTTGCTTTAGAAAATAACGTTTGATTCTTTATTCTGCGTGGCAATGAGAAACACAATTACCTGTCACATTTGGGAGGAGCCCACACTGACTAAAACAAAGACAGAATGCAGAGGCAGGGATACCGCGCTCTACACATGAGTTATACGAGCTGCCAGAGTAAGAGCTCTATGTCACATGATATTGACCCGGAGATCAAAATCGATTGAAGTCATGCCAGTGTTGTCACAGCACATGCTAGCTTCAGTGTCATCAACTTAGACCCATGCTTCGAAGGTTGTGGTAGGAAAAACTAGCTCTACTGTGGCTATAAATAGTGAGCAGGCAGTGTTGACTCGACTGCCATGTATTATGAGACCAGCTGAGGCTCATTCCAACCCCACACTGAGTCTCAGCACTACTAGKTAGAGGTGGAAGGCATCTGAAGAGCGGAAAGCTGCCATATTTGAAGGCCAACTGACKGATTTTTCTCTGATTGTATATTTGTAACTCATGTTGGGGGAATTGGGTTACATTGATGGGTGTGGAGTTGAGCTCAGCGCCTAATGAGGTCCTGGGAGCAGTCAGGCTGAGGGAGACGTCGTGGTGAGGAGAGATGTCTGTCTGGACCTCTGGACCCTCGACCAGAGGTCATGGGTTCAAATGGGTGACTGAACCCTCAGGCTGAACCCTGACTCACCTGAGAGGACAGAGACTGAATAGTGTCGGCATTGTTTTTAGATRCACTGACTGAGCAAACATACCCTGTGGAACTGCAGGCTTCCAATCTATCTTTCCAATGTGTGGTAGAAAAAAAAGATGGATTCAAATCTAGGGGGTGATCTCTCCAAGCATTATAAGGTGATTTGCCATTTCATTTTAGATGTTAACATCTAACAGGACTAATCCCAATACTTGCCAAATGGTATAATCCTTCATTTTCACCTGGCATGTATTGATGGACATGGAGGTATATGGTGTCCTCTGCTATCTAGTGTGTTTTTAATGGAAGTTAATGGAAGTCTCAGCCATCAAAATCTCCAAGCCCTTGCTCTGGTCATGGACCAAGGGGAGCACTTGTCTAGTATAACAGAGATATATGATTTTTCAAGTACACAGCTCGCTAGTCTTAATTCGATAGTGTAATTTCAAATGGGAATTGTATCATCGCATTGGTAAGTGTACCACAACATGGTCCTCCTAACCTTATACATTTCGGAATCCCACTAAGAGCGGGAGAGCGCAGAGCACTTAGTGGAATAATTAATGCAGGGGTAAATTGAGTTTGAAAAGCCTGTGGTTTACTGTGTCATTGGTGCACACTGTCAGCCCATTGCAGGGCTGAGGGATGGGGAGGGTCAGTGTGTAATGTTCAAGCGATGAGTAGCAGTGCTTTATGACTTTTCATTTGGCCCAGCAGCAGCCCACATCCCACTGGTCCTCTCACTAATCACACCGCTCTAATGCAGCATGGKGCGTGCTAATGTGAATACGGGTGCATTGGGGAAATTGCTTGAGTAAAAATTAAAACATAATAATTGATCATATTTGAATAGAATTCATATCAAATACAAGATCACAATCAATGAATAATAATACAGAAATATGCCGTTTTCTAAATGAAATGTAATAAAGTATGATCGTAGAATGGCTTGAACAAGATTTCTCTGCGTTGAMAAATGAAGTGTTGTGTTTGCTTTATTATGAATTGAATGCATTTGCTATTATTAATTAACACTGATGAATCATTATTAAGGATCATCCAAGCTTTATCTATCTCCACTGTCCATTTGTTCACATTATTATTATTATTGTTATTATTATTACTACATTCTCTACCATGACCACACAAGCCAGATAATAARTGCTGATTAGAATATCATCACCTATGGTTGCTTATCAGCATGCTCAACCACAATATGCTTTATGGAGTGCAGTGCGCACAGTCGGTCTCTCAAGCAGCATATGTAATGCACTGCTGTGTGGCTTCTCTGCAGTCTGCCAGCCTGCTCCTTTTAACCCCTGGGCTATTAGTGGCCTGTGAGGTTTGCATGGCGATGTTGTTTTATAGGTGCAGGATCCAACGGGTGGTGGGAACGGGTTAATAGTTGTCCAGGCAGAGATGAGCTGGAGGAGTCATTAGTGGTGACCCCAGCGTGTCACGGCACCAGACTCAGGCAGTGTTGTGCTTCGGAAGCAGAATAATAGCAGGAAGCAAGGGACCCAGCTAAATCATGCCAGTCTGGGGGAGAGGGGGCAGTGGACAGGAACTTGACCATTTGCCCACGATGCGTAAGCTTCTGTTTCCTCCATGATGCCCCCCCCCCCCGATCCATCTGTACCCCTTTGTCAAAGATGCTCTGTTTATGCTCAGAAAGCAATTGATGCCTGTGTGCTAAGGCGTGTGTGATCGATGGGCCACTGGCAAACTTGTCCAATCGGTGGAGTGGTGTCAGAGGTGGCACGATTTAGGGGAGGGCCCGAGAAACCAACACGTGACCACGCAGCAACACAAAGCATGCAAAATGATTGAGGAAATTCTTAGCCAAGCAATATTTTATGACATGTAAATAAATGGACAGGATGTAAGCTATTACTTGTCCCAGTTCCACCACTCAGCCAGCTCTTCAAAGGACTGTAGACCTATTTATCTTGGACCATCTCTACTTGAACTTGGAAATCACACATTGTAAGTGGGATCAAGAGGGAAAAAACCGCAGTGGTGAAAGTGCCTAGACTGTATTTATAGTTGAAGTGAGAAGTCAAAGTTGGGAGAATCTTGGGAGAGTAATAAATTGAGAAGGCAGTAAATGTGTTTGGAACTACTGTTCAGGAAGACCCTCTGTGATTTGTAGTACAGGGAAACGTCATCCCAGGCGCACAGCACCATGTTTCTCAGTCACAGATGTAGTTGACATATTTATTCGTTTTCAAGGTCATTGCCTTCGTGTAAAGCTCTGTTTAAAGGCCAGCTAATAGTTAGATTAATATTAGATGTGGCACATTTTTTTCCATGCGGCTTTCTATTTCTTCTGCCTTCAGATAGACAGCTAGGTAGACAGATAGCTGGCCGAGATTAGATAAAGCTGCATATGTCTCTCCGGCTTTATACAAATACAGAGAACACAGTAATAGCCACAGTCTGAACGTGCACTTTCATCTGGGTGCTTTTTCTTGCCTCTGGCGATGGGAGCGGATGACCTTTTACTGTCAACTTCCAACATGACAAATTACAGAGCCTGGATGACCGTGTTTTTGAGGAATMCAAGAGTTCAGCGCCTGGTCACACTGCTAGCAGGGCAGTGGACCCCTGCAATGGAGACAGATGTATTAATTGATAGATAATGGTCATAGATATATGGACTGGGGCCTCCATATTCTGAGGCCAGAAATATGATAGCCAGGGAAGTCTTTGAGGGTTCCTAGTATATCCCTACAGGATATCATAGACCTGCACAGAAAATACACTGAGTATACCAAACATTAGGAACACCTTCCTAATATTTGAGTTGCACCAGCCCCTTTGGCCTTCAGAACAGCCTCAATTCATCAGGGCATGGACTCTACAAGGTGTCAAAAGCATTCCACAGGGATGCTGGCCCATGTTGACTCCAATGCTTCCCACAGTTGTGTCAAGTTGGCTGAATGTCCTTTGGGTGGTGGCSCATTCTTGATACACATYGGAAACCCAGCAGCGTTGCAGTTCTTGACACAAACCGGTGAACCTYGCACCTACTACCATARCCRGTTCAGAGGGACWTACATGTTTTGTCTTTCTCATTCACCCTCTGAATGGCAATCCAGGTCTCAAGGCTTAAAAGTCCTTTAACCGGTCTCCTTCCCTTCATCTACACTGATTGAAGTGGATTTAACAAGTGACATCAATAAGGGATCACAGCTTTCACCTGAATTCARTTGGTCAGTCTATGTCATGGAAAGAGAATAATGCTTTGTACACTCAGTGTATATCATCCAATATATCATTCAGCCACAATCAGAGCGGATGAGACTGGACTTAATTTAACAGGATGTTTACAGTGGCGTTGCTTCCAGTCTCCTAGGTTACCAAGCCTAAATCCCAAATCAGGATCACTTGTTCTAAACAGACCCAGATTGCTTCTGTTTTCTTTCCATGTGGCGAGCTGAGAGGGTGTGTGTGACATGGCTTGGCTGCAGACCCACTGGCAGGGCCATGGTCTACTCTGGTGCGTGATGTCATCACCCTGTTTAATTGGAGATCAGCTGGGCCTAATGCAAGTAGAGCGTTGCTTTGTGACCTCATCGGGCCGCTCGCTGCCGAGCCCTTCAACTTCCATCTCTAATACCTCATCACTCATCTGTCTGCCAAAGTACTGTATGCCCTGCCGAACATGTGTTTATTGTGCTGATTAGTATTAAAGAAAGTGCACCCGGCCAAGCGGCACCCCCCAAAAAGCACACWCTCTTTTACATCGTTTGGACTTTCCCCGTCCAATGGCCAGGATTTGGGTCATTGGCACAGATCATTTAAAAAGGTATGATCATGGTCATGCAACAGGCACAGTGAGGGCTTTCTTCATGGCGGATYTGCTGCCATGTGCAAATCATTACAGGTTTTTTCAGCTTCTATGTGCACTCTATCATTCACATGAATCATTAGATTCTCCTCATTGGGTCTATGAGAATACAGAATTGTGCTAATGTTCACTCTAACATTCATAGACAGAATATTACAGGCACAGCTTTCTAGCCCAAGGCAGGTGTCTTTCTTTTCATCCAAACCAATGGTCAGATTTCGAAATTTCACCCCACGCCTCGTTCCCATTTCTGGACTTAAGTACTGTGCAGTGTGAGAGAAAGATTATTTATTCATAAGGCTCTGAACTCATAAAGAGTAATACAGTGTGTCATGAAGAGTTTCATGTCTGCTACGATTCTATATGAGCCTCCGCTACATAGCTGCAGCCTTCAGTAGAGTTATTCAATAATAATGAATTACATCACGATGTTAGTGGTGGCACTAGGCCGTACTTCCAATGCCTTGTTATTACTCCATCTGAAAAACCTTAGCGGCATTTCAGCCTACAGTAGTGCATTTTTAGTCATAAAAGTGGAGTTTAGGGTTATAAAAGGGACGCCATAAAACCATCTAAAGTAAGTAACAAACTAATATCTAGAAGGGAGGCCTGAACTCTCACATCTGTTTTCTATTTTCACCAGTGAACTGGAGAGACTTGCTCCTTAGTACCGTAGTACGGAGAAACAAATGTTTGGCTAATAAAATCTTTCAAGCAGACTGAAGGGCTCAACCACAGTGTGGTAATTACACTGAAGGCTACCTGGATTCATGGCTAGTCTTCCAATAAAATAAACAGGTAATAAAACATAAGTCAGGGCTCCCCTGACAGCGTTCTAAAATCATCACAGTTTCCACAGACTTTCATTGAAAACATAGAATATATATTTTGCGCTGGTTCCCATTACTTCCAGGTAACCACATCAGGCRATACTAGGGGCTTTAATGGCTTACTCAATATCGCATAGCCTATCTCAGCGCTCCATGTACGGTGGTGGGGGAAATGCCCCAGTAAGTGTGTGCATCTTGCTGTGAGATCTGGAGCTGATTTGCACTCTCCATTGCTTACGGAAATTCCACTTCCACCCAATCACTCTACATTTCACATCAGTAGGAGCACACAAGGCATATGCCTCTTCCTCCCACCAGGATTACTGGGAGGCTTTACACACTGTGCATGGAGCTACCTTGGCTTCCCACCCATCTGCAAGAATTGAAAAGTAATAGCCACTTGTTGATACAAACGAAGCCAAATGTTACGGCAAATAAAATTCTTATTTCTTGTTTTCCCAAAACGCCACCATTTTATCATCCAATATACAAATATCAAATCTGTAATATTAAGTATTGTATTGCACCATTAACCATGTGGACCTCATCACACAGTGGTCAGTCCATCTTGGGCTCACCTGGCATGACAGACAGTGAAAGCGTGGGGATATTAGCTTTGAGGCAATGCTTTAGGATCAGAGGTTAAGCATGTATTTTTCCACACAAAAGGTTGCACTTTGTTGAGAATTATGGTTCAAGTCCATAATGACTAGCATGACAGCATCTCAGAGTCTGTCAGTGTGTGGTCTTCTGGTCTCTGTTCCCCGTCTCTCTCCTGGCTCCTGACACTCAGAGCTGCAGRGGGGCTCCCCCTAAAGGACAGTTCTGGTACTCCACACCAGGAGAGGGTTAAAGAAACACATGTCGATGTTCCATCAGGACACATTGGAGCAAGACAGTCTTCATCAAACCACTTCACAAGCCTGTGTTTGTATGTTTATTTWGTTTTATTTACTTAGATGAATATCASTATGTTCAATTTATTTTTGTTAATTTCCCCTTTTCTAATGAATTTACACATGATAACCTACATGTTTTATTTAGCCTGTTCCTATGAATATATATGATTTGAAAGTATTTTAGAAGAGAGTTGCACAACAACAATTCCAAGTAGGGGGTATGTAGAGGTCAGCCGTTATCACATGTATCWTCACATTAGAATGCTGCCCCCTCTCTCTACCTCTGGAGGCAATGAGCTGATAGACCCCTGGCCGTTCCCTGAACACACCACACACATTCTGGAGATGCCGCACGGTGCTTTGAAAAGCCACTTCACTCTTTACACCTTCAGGTAGTATGTTTATTAGTGAGTAGTTGTATACTAGAGCTCAGTTAACCTCAGCTCACCTCTTCAGAATGTATGTTTTGTTTTTTCCCCCCTCTCTAAGAACACAAATAACTCAATTTGTTAGCACCTTATGACTCCGGTTTCCCTCTTCGACTGATAGTGAAGGAATTTGAGCTGTGCTGTTAGCAGCGTTGATGTAAAGCAGAGACATGAGAGCTGCCAGCGTTAATGGCAATAAAGATAAGTGGAAGAATGCTGAGCTTGAGAAAGCCGCAGGCTATGGAGGTGGATGGGATGGAGTTCACCACTTAAAAGCTCTCCTGTACAGGCGCTGATACAGGGAGGGTACGTGATGCGTGTTTATCAGGAATTATAATGCACTTCAAATCACTCCCTTCCACTGACACCACCCAGGAACAAAGCTAGCTAACAACAACCCACAAGCCAACAGAGGATTTCATCTATAGCTTTATTTAGTTCACTGTTGTCATTTTGGCCAGTATCCAGGTGTTAGGATTAGTTATGACATGTTGATCTGCAACAGTCATGCCAGAGATCGCTATCAGGAGTAAGAGCCGCTATCAGAAGGAGCTTATTGGATCTCTCTCTCTCTCTCTCTCTCAGGCATTGCCAATGTAAACAATGTGCTCTCAATCCCAGGATCTCTCAAAGGAAGAGGGGGCACTGCCCTGTCATATTGCTGGTGCCCATGATGCCTATAGGGAGACTGGGAGGAAGCCTGCTACAAAAACATTGTATCATTCCAGGGGCAAAAGGGAGTAGGCATCTAGCAGAGCAATGGTCTCTGATGATCATACTGACTGGCTGCTTCTTGACATGTTTGCATGACGGCCTGCTGCTGAAGATCCGATCGTAACTCATACACACTCATTAGAACCCATATAAACAGCATTTAAAGTGACCACCGAGATAGAGGCAGGCTGAAGGGAGGATAATCGCTGGCTCTTATCCCCAACAGCAGCCACAGTTACACAGATGAGGGATCAGGCTGTCATCACGGTTTTAAACAAAATGTCATCTCAGCAATTAAGACGTCATTTTTAGCTGCATTGTCACGGCCCTGCAAACCAGCCTGACTGATTGTTCTCCTACTGAACTGAAAAGCTCTCAGCGGTTGTGCTCAGGTTTTTTCCCACATACTTCAACCGTCGCCTGACTGACTGCTGGGCTGCACCTATCACTCTCAGTTGTGTCTTCTGTAACTGGATGAAGAAGAGACTCTTTGTTATTTTAGTTTATGACGGTGTCCATGAGGTGTTTTTTTTTATTAAAAAAACATTTTACCAGTCCATCATCGCTTACTGTAAAGGAGAGGAAGCCAACCTTTCATCAAATATCCTTATTTGTCAAGGGGCAATTTATGMCCATGCTAACATTTCCTTCAGTTGTTGCAAAATACMTATTCTAACAATACAGTGAACACCATTCTTTTGTCTAGTCTGTTTTCCTGTTTAGCCATGCCCCCTCATTCTCCGTGACTATTACAGACAGCCTTGGCTGGGGTTCAGCTCAGCTTGCCAAATATATTAGCCTGTTGTGCTCTTCAACATAAATCTAGAGTTAAACACGATCCAGTGGACAAGCAAAAGGCTTTTTACGAGGAGCTTGAATAGAAAGTACTGTAGAACACGTTTCATTGGACTAAACTGTACAGAATACCTGCTGAAAGACATGACACTGATGAGGACATGAGTGGGTGGAGTTTGTATCCTTGTCATTACCTGTGCGTTGACATGTTGGCCAAGTCTTCTGACAAAGTCCAAAGCGTTTTTGTATGTTACTCATTTGGGCACTTTCCCGGACATAGAATAAGCCTCGTTCTCGACGAAAATGTGTGTCTGGMAAACCACCCCCAACATGTCTGATCACACATGCAGAATGTTTACTTGGCASCATAAACTATCTGCTTCGGTATTATAACTTAAATAAGGCATTTTGTCTTCTGAACATCAATAATTGATTTCCCTGTGGCCAGTGTAGATGACCCCTGATTAAGGTGAGGATTACRTACACTGAGCCTGTGGAGAATGATTACTGTCAGTCACCACACAATGGGCCTGATTTATGAAATATGACAATGCTAWGACATTCATGATTATTGATTGGTATTGTTAGCAGCATTAAAGGTGCCATATGTCTTCATCCACGGCATGACATATGTTAAGCATATAAGTTTACTGCAATGTGAAAAAATTCTGATCCTGAAGGTAGTGTTTAGAGGTAGCTAGTGATACACATCACAGGGTTACTTCCTTATCTCTGGATAGATGCTGAATTAGCCATGTAGGAGGAGTTCAATCCCTTAAGGCTTATCTTGACAAGCACATCCATAAACAACAGAGGGTTGGAGTATGTTTTGAAAAACACAAATAAATGCCATATTAGACAGATTTGAATGAATGATTTATGATATTTTTGTTCTTGAAGGCACGTTTCGACGATAAGATATTTGGTCTCATATRCCAAAAACTCATGCCAGACATCGTTCCTTATTAAAAATGTTTTTTTTTTAAAGGTTTATTTTCATACAGTTTTAAGTTGCACTTTAGAATGTCAGAGGAGTTTCAGTAGTATCCTTTTAGGGCTAGTGAAGTTGTTCAGATGAATGACTATTTAACACTGTACTCGTATGTCAATGTTTACGCCATTAGTGACAGCTTCCAGGCACAGGGCCACTTCATATAGTCTGTGCAGCTCCCACTGTCCCCACGCAACAGTTCAAAAGTTCAGCCACTTCCTCAAGGGTCTCATCACATTCTCACCACATCTTGCTTTTCAAAGCTTCATACAGACTCGGGCCTGTCAGGGGAGATACCACAAAAAATAGATTGACGGAAGACAGGATAGCAGGGCCCGGCAGGCCAACAAAGACGCCTGCCTCCTGGCTCTCTGGCTCTCTGGTTAGGAGGGCCTGGAAGATGGAGCTGATATTAAAGGGTGTGTAGTGGTCCAGAGCCTGCGCCCAGAGAGAGAGCACCAATTGATTGTTCTGGAAACTGATGAAGCTCCAGTACAATTAGATTGCGAGGCAGTCAGTGCTGTGAGGTGAGAGAGCACACTGCTGCCTGGCCGTTGATTGATGGTAAAATCATAAGCACACCATATTAACTACAGAGTTCACCGCTGGGTTGAGGTGGACCAAAAATTGCTGCTCTTATTAGATTGCAATAGGACTTGTGATGTAAAATATTTTTGGGGGGTGGGTGGGGGGCTGCGGACAGTAATTTGGCATGCACGATGGTGGTTGTTTCTGCTCATCAAAGCCGTCAAACGTACAGTTGAACARGGAGGTCCTTGATGTTATGCTCTTCCCTTTACAACAACAGAACTGGAACCTATTCAAACACCATCACTCATCTTCAAGGTCACATAGGGCTCCGTCATGTTATGTAGTGTTTCTTCATCTCTCTAGTAGCCTACTGCATCCATGTCAACTCACGTAAGGTACGTTATAAAAGCCAGGGAGCATCAGTTCATCGTATTGCAGGGCATAAAGATGAATATATCCGGTTTCATAGATGTCAGACAGCTATCCAACAATACGCATCATGTCATTATTTATTGTGTGAAATGTAAATACTCCCACTCCATATTAATCTGTTTTTATTGGACGTTGGCCCCTTGTTTAGATAAGGATTATGAAGGCCAAACAGTCCAGCGGTGAATGTTTCCCTTCCAATGAGGTCTGCTCAACATGTGGTTACAAACCAATTTTCCCTATGGCTCAAAGTGTGTAATCCTCCTGGTCATTTGTTAGATAGTGCGTCTGGCCTGTAGAGAGGAGGTCTTTGGTGGAGCGTGGGGGGAACCGCTGAGGTGAAAGTCTATAGTAGCATATCTGGGGTTGGGGGATTCGCACTCATTTATCTCCATTCCTTGCACATGGTGTCTAGTAATAAAGGCTCAAGTGAAAATGGTGTTTATCATTGGAATGACAGCATCTCCCCGAAGCTGTGGAGGAAATGTGGAAAATAGATAACGCATTACAATAACATGTCCTTACTCTGAGGACGATCCAATTAGGAGAGCTTTACATCATGATAATCAGCCGGTTGTGTGTTTGTGTGTGTGTGTGTGTGTGTGTGTGTGTGTGTGTGTGTGTGTGTGTGTGTGTGTGTGTGTGTGTGTGTGTGTGTGTGTGTGTGTGTGTGTGTGTGTGTGTGTTGTTGTGTGGAACCATTTATTTACAGCTTCAGGGATAATAGAACACAGGGAAGTCTGGGGGGCAAAGTAGAGTACAGCATGGGTTAGGGGCAGTTACACTGTAGCTTCCACACCACAGGGGGCTGGTGGCACCTTCATTGGGGGAGGACGGCTCATAGTAATAGCTGGAACGGAAGAAATTGAATAGTATCGAACTCCTCAAACACATGGTTTCCATCCATTCTATTCACTTCCTTCCAGCCATTATWATGAGCCGTCCTCCCGCCTGCAGCCTCCTGTGCTCCACACACACATCCGCAGTGATCTACCMTGGGGAGCTTTCCCCCCTAGTGGATTAGAACAGTAATGGTAGGCAAAGCTGCTCAACAGAAATGAAGGATGTTTTTGGTCATAATGATTCAATGCTAGTGTTATGTTCAGTGGCAGTAGAAGCAACAGCGGTGATAGTATTGGCAGTGACAGCAGTATAGGTAAGTTGATCGCRTTCTGTATTTTAATACTGCCGCATTGCTTGCCTTGCTGTATAATTAACTTTGTGGGAAGTTTTGGAGAGAACTTTGCAGACAGCTGTGCCAAAGTGTTAGAGTGAAGCATGTATGTATGAGTTTGTTTTGTTGAGCACTGACGACAGGACATTGTGTTTCTCTTGCTGTTGCTGTGGCGTGTTCTGCACTGTGATGCCTGTCTGTTCTGGTGGGCTGCTTTTCCTGCTGCTCTGCATTTTCCCAGCCGGGCCTCCAGGGGACACAGGGGGACATATGACTGGGCCATGCGTTCCGCAACAGACACATCCCCTTGGCGTCCTTCCTTCTGCATGTTCATTTCCACCCACCTCCTCTCCTTTCCTCACAGGGTGAAAAGCCTAATGTTCTCTTGTACATCCGGCTTTACATCTCTCACATTCAGAACGGGAGACTGCGGAACAGGTGCACATGTTGCCACAAGGACAAAATGGACATTTCTACGTTTTCCTCAGCGACGCTCCYTGCTGACATGACATTTTACCACCCACTAGTATGTTTGGAGTACWTGCTTAACATTTCCAATATGCAGTGATTAATAGGCACTCCTGCAACTCAAGGACATACGGTGTACTTCCCATGTAAAAGAGATTCTCAAAGCAAACATACTGTACACGCTGGCGAACCTAATGACTCTCCGTAACATAACACCCTGTCAAGGAGCTGGTGCAGCAAATGATATTTCGAAGCCKAATTTAGCTGCGTTCCAAGATGCACCATAGATTAACAGAATGGAATTTGATGTGATGGAATTGAAGCAGGATATAAATACTACTGAGGAAAGTCTTGAAAGAGTGCAATCTCTTTGAGTTTACAATCCCATCGTGCATACTCAGTCTTGTTGGCAAGGAAGCACATGAACCAACATTAGCCGCCCTATCAGTGCTTGCTTTCTTGTCACAGTCGATGTGTGTCTCAGCCATAGCATCTGTTTGGAACTGAGATCAAACAGGCTGCATCTTTACAGACTATGAACACATACAGTGCTTAGCAACCCTGCTCAGTCATACAGCAGTCTGACTGCTGTTTCTCATTTAAATGAGAAACATCTTTTCTGAACCTCTCTGAGATCACTGTGAACAATAGTTATAACAAATGTGTATTCTAAAATAATACAATTAAAAAGTGTACAAGATGCATTTACAGTATGTTTTATAGTAGGACGGAACATGTGTGTGTAACCTGACAATGAATAATTATAGCCTGAAATGAGCTGTATGTGGTGCATGTCTCCCTTCTGTGCCGTCGGCAAAGCAGAGCATTGTTTGTGGTGAGCATGAATGTTGACCTTTGGCCTGTCAGATGGCCCCTCCAAACTCCCTGAAAGTTCACTGGACGGTCAGTGAGTCCCTGTCCCGCGTCTCTTTCTGCAGACGTTGTATGGATGGAGACTCTACCCTCCTCGGGCACAGAGGCATGCACACACACACACAACCGGCTGATTATCATGATGTAAAGGTCTCTCTCACTCACTCACTCACACACACACACACACACACACACACACACACACACACACACACACACACACACACACACACACACACACACACACTGGTGAGATCAGCTCACACATTGCGGCTAAGAATAGAAGTCAGGTCTATATTTTGTCCTTCTTACGATTGTATTGTTCATTTTATGCCACCAGATTCTTAGTCAATATTGGGTCTTTCAGACTGTTAAAACCAAAGCTGTTAGAGATTAATTGCTCGATATTCCATGTTTCTTTTCAGTATCAGGGAGATGAGCGTAGATGTTTATCACAAAGAACTATGTGCTTGGCTGGGACATCTACAAAATATCTGCTAGGCTGAGCCGTCTTCCATAATGGGGGAGAGGATTTTCATCTTGGAATTCATTAATARACTTTAGGTTTGAATTCAATCTCTCCTCCTGTGTGATTTGAATAATCACCATGTTGCGTAGTGGGGTAGAGCATGGCAGACTGCTTTGCTAGACCCTAATAGTTTGTTTAGGATCAGATTGGGAGAAGGTGTCGCTTGGTGCTAGAGATGATGATAATGGCTGGCGCTGCTGAGATGACTGTTGACATCATTACTCATGTGTTCTGCTGCACGCATCAATCTTCCCACGCAGCACCGACACTCCTGAGGTGAATGCATTTCTCATTTCTGAGTTCAGAGCCAGGTCACCGAGACGCAGATATGAGAGGAGCACAGCAGGTAAACGAAAGGACATACACAACTCATTTTTCTTGCTTTCATTTCTTCTTTATTTGTGGGATCAAATTACTTTGTGCCCCTTACTAAAATTATTTCAGTCAAAGGGCTGGTCTATCATATAGAAACATTTGATTCAGATCTATGATGCTATCAAACATTTTGCTTTACGGAACAAAAGAAAGAGATTCACAGAAACCCCGCTCAAAAATACCAGCACATACATGACTCTTACTGTAGAAGCTTTGTGGCTATGCTAACCATAGCAAGACACTKTTCCTGTAGTAGCTTTGTGGCTATGCTAACCATAGCAAGACACTACCTGTAGTAGCTTTGTGGCTATGCTAACCATAGCAAGAAACTATTGCTGTAGTAGCTTTGTGGCTATGCTAATCATAGCAAGACACTTGTAGTAGCTTTGTGGCTATGCTAACCATAGCGAGACACTCTTGCTCTACTAAGCTTTGTGGCTATGCTAACCATAGCAAGACACTTACTGTAGTAGCTTTGTGGCTACTGTAGTAGCTTTGTGGCTAATGCAAGTAGTCTGGGTTTGACTAGATGTTCAGTAGTCTTATGGCTTGGGGGTAGAAGCTGTTCAGAAGCCTCCTGGACGCAGACCTGGCGCTCTTAAGCAAGGGTTAAGTGCCTTGCTTAAGAGCACATCGACAGATTTTTCACCTAGCCGCCTCAGGGTTTCGAACCAGCAACCTTTCAGTTACTGGCCCAAGACTCTTAGGTCCTTGCTATCTGTGATCCTTGGGATGTCCCTACCACATTGACGTTTAAAATGGCTAAGGTAAGGGTTAAGGTTAGTATTTATTAGGATCCCCAGTTAGCTGTTGCCGAGGCAGTCTAAACAGGAAACACAACAAATAAAATACATAATATACATAAATATACATATCACTACATTTACATTACAATTTAGCCATTCAGCAGATGCTCCCATCCAGAGCGACCCACAGCTAGTGCATTCATACTAAAATAGTCAGGCGAGACAACCACATATCACAGTTGTATCCCAACCACGTATCACATACATAATACAATGCAAAATGCATATAAATGTCTGTGTCTTTTCACAGTCCCCATCGTGCCTTAAGGTGTTCTTTAATCAGTTTTTTTAATATGGTTTTATTGCTAACTTGAGTTACTGTACCTGGGGTGGCAAAGAGTTCCATTTAGTCATGGCTTATTTTGAAACTGTGTGTTACCCAGCCTCTGTTCTGGACCTGGGGACTGTGAAGAGACCTCTGGTTGCATACGTTTTGTGTGATACCAATGAGTGTCTGACCTGTGTGCCAGCTGCTTGAACAGACCGTTTGGTACCTTCAACACACCAACACCACGCGCAAAGACCAGTAGTGATGCAGTCAATCTGTCCTCAACCTTTGACATTCGCCCGCCGTGTACATCTAAGCGCAATACGTGCTGCTCTGTTTTGGACCAACTGTAATTTGCCTATGTCCTTATTTGCCGCACCTGACCACACAACTGGACAATAGTCCAGGTGAGACAAAACTAGAGCCTGTAGGACCAGTCTGGTTGACTGAGATATTAAGAAAACAGAGTAAATGACCTTATCCTGGACAGACCTCTTCCCATTTTAGTAACCATTGAGTCTATAGGTTTTCGCCATGTCAGCTTGCTATCTAGGGTGACACCCAGCAGTTTAGTCTCTTCAACTTGCTCAACAGCCACATTATTCAATAATAGATCGAGATGAGCTTTAGGGTTGAGCGAGTGATTTGTCCCAAAAAAATGATGCTTTTAGTTTCTGAGATATTTAGGTAAAGTTTATGGTTAGGGTTAAGGTTAAGGGTAAAGGAAGTCCCAAGGATCCCGAATAGCACTAACCCCGCTCTTAAATGCTACCGCTACCTGCCGTCCCCATCCACACACTGTACTGTACATTCCCCTGACAGGTAGAGTGAAGGTGCAAGAAAGGCACAATTTACCCACCGCATGCGCTAAACCATGCGCTGTCATCTTTACAAAGTATCTCCAGCGGGTGTGAACGGGATCATTAGTTGTGTGGCAGCGGAAGCGGCAGTGTTGTCAGCTACCTGCTATTTACTTCCCCCTCATTACTGTAGTGCTGGCGCTGGTGGGAGTGTCAACATCATTAACATGGCTGTCATTAGCGCTGTCCTAAACTACATGAAGAACTTACTCCTGGAGAGATGAATGAATCTTCTCTCACCACCACCCTCASACTGAGGCTGATAGTGCAGTGAGCGAATGGGAGAGGTGGAAAGTGAATGGATGTACTGTAATTGAAGTGTGGAGATTAGTGTGATTCTTTCTTATTAAAATCGACCATTTTCATGTCTCTCTTACGTGTGAGAGCAGATGATCTGGACATACTTCACTCAACGGTTGTGGCAGGAACCACAAATTGGCCAGACACATTTGAATGCTTGTAAACCCCCCACAAATCGCAGGGTGAATTTCTGCAGTGCTGAGTTCTGTGGTCTTTTCTTAATATGTACAAATATTGGCAGTTGCTCAAAACCTCTGCGCTATGTAAGGATATACAGTAGGACTGTTCTGTACTGATTAGGTGGGAATGAGACCTGTGTTTTCATTCTCACCAGGCGTTCGTCTTGTGCAAGTGCCTGGACAGCCAACAGCATATCTTGGCTTGGATGTGGTAGCGTTACGCCAGCTTGTACTCATTTCCAATGGCGCATAGACATAGCTAAAGAACAGTATAGGATGATCATGGTTATTCCAACGTCACATTCACCCCATATTGTCAGAGTGTGACCAGAAGACAAGCGCCATCTTGTGTTAGAGGACAACTTCATGGAGATATGATCCATGGACTGAGAGAGACCATGTGAATTCAGGTTACAGATGATCCAGAGGCAGGGTCCTGCTGATGTGAGCAGAGCCATCTGCATCACATTCGACATGGGAAGAGAGGACAGAAGACGGCGTCGTGACAGTCATTGTTTTTTCTAAGAGGCCTGTCCTATTAATTGCACCTAGTGAGGGTTTAAAACAAACAAAGTCTCTTGCACCTTGTCATCTGCCCGACCTGAGTGGATGTTATTGTAGCCAACTTCAAGGCCTCTGCAGCAGCTGCAATCACTTACAGCCGCCTGGTCCGCTGCTCGGCCCCTCGGCCRCTCAGTGCCCCCGAGTAGAGTTTCCCCATCAGCCTTTACTGCAGGGATAAGGCCGCTCCATGTCTCTGCTCTCTGTACTACGCTGTTTCTTCAGCCCCTTCAACCTCCTCCCAGATATCTGGTCAGCGACACACAACAGGAAGCATTGTATTTAAGCTCTGTGTCCATGTCTTCAAAAGGACTGTTTCAGAGGCCACAGGCAGGCTGTCTGCTTCCACATGCCTTTTTCTCCATGGGGCTGGGGCTTGGGGATGGGGCTGGGCGGTTTTCGTGTGGTTCTGACCAATGGCGGAGCTGGGACTGCTCTGATTTACTGCTCATCATTAAGTCAGCACATTCCTTCCCTCTGCGGCCCAGGTGGCTGGGGGGCCCCGAGGCCCAGACCCTGAGGAGCAAGGGCCCGTTCTGGAGCAGAGTAGAACATAGCGGTGTTAGAACACAGCAAAGCAGAGCTGGGAGCAGCAGAGCAGCTTCAGACCAGAAGCATCCTGCGCCACGGACATGCCAACATCCCACTCTGACAGGAAACACTTAATACAGAGCATCTCAGCACCCTGTGTGTTTATGAAGGATACGTGCTCTTATTTATAGGCCCCAGAATCCTGTTTCKAACCCACTTCAACTATGTGCCGATCGTGACGGAGATATAGGTACAAGTGAAAACTTAAGGGGAGAGTGGACCCTGTCAGATGCAATATAACAAACACTATTCATTACAATAAAGACTGCCAAAGACCATCTGAAGATTATCTCTCACTGAGAATGAATTATGATAAAGCCAATAGCCAAATGACAGAATATACAACAGCTTGTTTTCATAATAAACAATTAGATTTGAGTTACGTTTTATTAGTTGTTGTGAGGTTTTCCTGTAGGCCTTTGCAAATCTATAATTTACAACCACATAGTCTAATGCTTTTGTCCAATTTCAGTCCTCTTGTTTTTTTGTTAGTTTTCCCCCTTAAGGACTCAACATTCAATGAATCACCAACGTTTGAAGAAGTCTTAAGAGATTTTTGGACCTATTTTGCCCCCTAGTGGCGGTAAATGATACCATGTTTCACCCAGAAACAGCTGCATATGAGCTTCTCCACTGGAAGTCTAAGGAACAGCACACTTTACTGTAGCTCTCCCTCCGCTGCTCTCCACTAAACAGCAATACAGTAAAAACTATTTCAACCCTTTTACAAGTATGTTTGTTATTTTACAGGATGTAACGTGAGCCACTCTAATTTTGACAGTAAAGAAAATTGAGTTGTTGGACTTTTTAGCACTTAATGAAATTTTACAAGSAGACTTTTATGTTTACAAGGCTACAAAATCCCTGGCAGTCTGTCCTTGGGTCCCTTTCAGCTGTGAACCTTAACTGTGAGTGAACTGAAACGTACATTATGTCCTAACAAACTCATTTTAGGAACACATGGGAATATCTCGTTTCCTAGCTTGTTATGACATGAGATTAACATGGTTCAACAGGTTTGCACTGACTCTCTTGCACTGGCTCTATGCAGACACTCACTGGACTCACACATACTACACTCCAACACACACACACACACACACACACACACACACACACACACAAAAACACAAATGCATTTTGACGCCACACACTCAAACATTCTTTCACACACGCTGCTGCTACTCTGTTTATTATCAATCCTGATTTCCTAGTCACTTTTACCCTTATCTACATGTACATATTACCTAAATTAGCTCAACTACCTCATACCCCTGCACATTGACTCGGTATCYGTACTCCTTGTATATAGCCTCATTATTGTTATTTTATTGTTACTGTTTCCTTTTAAAATGTACTTTTTAACTCCGCATTGTTGGTTAAGGGCTGGTAAGTAAGCATTGCACGGTAAAGTCTACACTTGTTGTATTCGGCGCATGTGGCAAATAACATTTGATTTGATTTCTGACTCGGAGTGAGTCACTTTTCGTGTTCACCGTCCGTCACAACCTCTGACATTCCTAAATCATTGATTAAAATGATATCCATTACAACCACGTACTGCATCGTTTTTGACTAACATACTGTGTTCGTTGAGGTAACCTACGGTTTATCAAGACAGCTTCTTTGTTTTGCTGTTGGGAAGAGCCTCTGCCTCCCCCCCTGCTCTGTGGTAACATGAGACAGACCCCAGGCCATTTGCTTGGTCAGACATGCTGACCAGACGGTCACACCAGGCATGACTTTCAGATCTGGCCTTCCTCTCTGACACTGTATTGGTCAGTTCACACCCGGGCCACTTGACCAGGGCCACCAGCTAATCATTCACAGGACAATCAATAATGTATGGTTGTGGTTCAGTATCATGCCTTATTGTCTAGGAAATCATGTCTTGTGTTGTATTGTGTCATTTTATCAGACCAATTATTTGTGTAATAGTATGATTCATTTTGATATTGTAAAAGGTTAAAGTTTACATATCCTATGTAAAAAAATAAATAAATGGTACATTCGAATAGCAATTGTCAGTGATTTGGAAGATTGACAGCATGTCTGTCTGAAACATAGAATTAGGACTTAGAGATCCTAATAAATTCGTATTCTATGGTTTGACATGCAACTATAGTTAAATTAATGATTCAGAATAAAACCGTTACGTTTTTCTGTCTACAACTGTATTCGCAGCCAGTGAAGTATTTGGTCAAAACAAGATGTCAGCTTTGAAGTGTGAGTCAATGCAAACGGCAGTCTCTGACATTTATGACGTGTGGCGATGAGAAACATGAATCTCTCTCTCTCTCTCTCTCTCTCTCTCTCTCTCTCTCTCTCTCTCTCTCTCTCTCTCTCTCTCTCTCTCTCTCTCTCTCTCTCTCTCTCTCTCTCTCTCTCTCTCTCTCTCTCTCTCTCTCTCTCTCTCTCTCTCATAGGAAGACAATCTTGTAGCTTGTCACTTTTATGAAATGGACCCCTGTGCTTTGAGTATGGTCTCAACCTTTTCTCAATTCATCCTGTCTTGTTATGAATGGCTAAGAACAAAGCTTCCTCTTACAATTGAAGCGCCAAGCGCTTGGCATACAAACGGCTTGATTGTGGCAGGTTGTAGCCTAAATGAGAGTTTGCTGCCAGGGAAAGAGAGTGTGAAACGCAAGTCCACTATGTAGTGTTTGGTGCATTGTTCTATAGTAGCATTCATTCACTGACTGCTGGAGAGAGAGGCCGTGCAGCTGTTTCCTCCATGGGCCCACACACCACCTCTTTGAACAGCGCCAGAAATACTGCATTGTAAAATGAATTGAACATCGTGGCCTTATGGTCTGCTTCCTGTTGTCATTGTGCCATCAGTCGCAGGTTAAAATGGGAGGTTAATAAGTTACGGTAACTTTCACTACACACATTATTTACGACACCCTTTCTGCCACACACCAATATCAAGTGTGTAATTTGAATGCCATTTGAATGTTGGGTAGATAAAGAAGTGTATGGATTGCCATCTCCCCTGTTGAAATGCTTTGACCACCCCCTTGTTTTTTGAGAGGTTAGACTGCCACATGACTGCACAGTAATCGCGGATGTACTGTAAAACCATCCTGTACAGGGAGCTCAGTGCTAGAGTGGATCCACTGTAAGATGAACGCTGTGCACCAGCTGTTAGAGAATGCAGTGTGGTTTCTTCCGGCTAGCGTTGAGACATGCTCTGGTTTATTGTCAGCATTAGGAGAATAAGTACGCCTCCCTCAGGAGCAAAGGCTTTTCCAGTTGTATGCATAGGACATCATCACTCTTGTTCAACAACCTGACACATATTTTGGTGGGATTGTCGCCACAAGAAGGAAGTTGTAAACCGGAGAGGCTCCCAATCCAGGAAGTCTCTTTTGGTTGGGGATAATCTTGCCTTGAGAACAGGCCCTGTGTGGCCCTCTAACCTACCCCAGAACACACAAAGAAACTAAGGAGAGTTTAAATATTATTTCCCTTTTAATGCTGCCAATATCTGCATTATGACATTCATATTGGTCATTGGTGTACATTATTATCTGTTCATCACAGTATTCATGAACGCTTCCTTTCAACACTTCCCCCGAGATATGATCACTACCAGCGCTTCTAACGCTGATGATGGCGCCGGAGAGGATGGCTGTTGTTTTATTGGCTCTTAACCAACCGTGCTATTTTGTTAGTTTTTTTCTCATTGTTTGTAACTTATTTTGTACATAATGTTGCTGCTACCGTCTCTTATGGCCGAAAAGAGCTTCTGGACATCAGAACAGCGATTACTCACCTCAAATTGGACTAATAATTTTTCTTTAATGAGTCAGACGGGAAGGATATACTCCAACACCCGAACAGGCCCTCATCCCCGTCATTCGCAGGAGAAAGAAACAGAGATTTTGCGGAAGATCAGGGAGCGTTGTGAGGATCAGGCGACGAGTGGCTAATCTGCCTTTGCCATCCATACCGTTAGCCAAAGCTCAATCACTGGAAAATAAATGGGACAAACTAAGAGCACGTATATCCTACACACGGGACATTAAATATTGTAATATCTTATGTTTCACCGAGTCGTGGCTGAACGACGACATTAATAACATACAGCTGGCGGGTTATACACTGTATCGGCAGGATAGAACAGCAGCTTCTGGTAAGACACGGGGTGGCGGCCTATGTATATTTGTAAACAACAGCTGGTGCACGATATCTAAGCAAGTCTCTGGGTTTTGCWCGCCTGAGGTAGAGTATCTCATGATAAGCTGTAGACCACACTATTTACCTAGAGAGTTTCTGTATTTTTTGGAGCTGTCTACATACTACCACAGACTGATGCTGGCACTAAGACCGCACTCAATGAGCTGTATACC
Source organism: Salvelinus sp. IW2-2015 (assembly GCF_002910315.2). Taxonomy (NCBI): domain Eukaryota; kingdom Metazoa; phylum Chordata; class Actinopteri; order Salmoniformes; family Salmonidae; genus Salvelinus; species Salvelinus sp. IW2-2015. Next base: position 15,781,842 of record NC_036839.1, read on the forward strand.
GACATAAGCAAACAGGGAAACGCTCATCCAGAGGCACCGCTCCTAGTGGTCGAGGAATTTAATGCAGGGAAACTTAAATCAGTTTTACCTCATTTCTATCAGCATGTTAAATGTGCAACCAGAGGGAATAAAACTCTAGACCACCTTTACTCCACACACAGAGATGCATACAAAGCTCTCCATTTGGCAAATCTGACCATAATTCTATCCTCCTGGTTCCTGCTTACAAGCTAAAATTAAAGCAGGAAGCACCAGTGACTCTGTCAATACAAAGGTGGTCAGATGAAGCAGATGCTGAACTACAGGACTGTTTTGCTAGCACAGACTGGAATATGTTCCGGGATTCTTCCGATGGCATTGAGGAGTACACCACATCAGTTACTGGCTTCATCAGTAAGTGCATCGATGACATTGTCCTGAAAGAGACTTTACTTACATACCCCAACCAGAAGCCACGGATTACAGGCAACATTCACACTGAGTTAAAGGATAGAGCTGCCGCTTTAAAGGAGCAGGACTCTAACCCGGAAGCCTATAAGAAATCCCGCTATGCCCTCCGACAAACCATAAAACAGGCAAAGCTTCAATACAGGACTAAGAGCGAATCGCAATACACCGGCTACGACGCTCATTGAATGTGGCAGGCTTTCAAACTGTTACAGACTACAAAGGGAAGCACAGCCGAGCGCTGCCCAGTGACACGTATCATCAACGGGGCTGTAGTGGAGCAGGTTGAGAACTTCAAGTTCCTTGGCATCCACATCACCAACAAACTAACATGGTCCAAGCACACCAAGACAGTCGTGAAGAGGGCAAGACAAAACCTATTCCCCCTCAGGAGACTGAAAAGATTTGGCATGGGTCCTCAGATCCTCAAAAGGTTTTACAGCTGCATCATCGAGAGCATCCTGACTTGTTGCATCACTGCCTGGTATGGCAACTGCTCAGCCTCAGACCGCAGGCACTACAGAGGGTAGTGCGTACGGCCCAGTACAACACCAGGGCCAAGCTTCCTGCGATCCAGGATCTCTATACCAGGCGGTGTCAGAGGAAGGCCCTAAAAATTGTCAAAGACTCCAGCCACCCTAGTTATAGACTGTTCTCTCTGCTACTGCACGGCTAGCGGTACCAGAGCACAAAGTCTAAGTCCAAGAGGCTTCTAAACAGCTTCTACCCCCAAGCCATAAGACTCCTGAACAGCTAATCAAATGGCTACCCAGACTATTTGCATTGCCCCCCCCCCGCCCCCCCTTCTACACTGCTACTACTCTGTTTATTATCTATGCATAGTCACTTTAATAACCCTATCTACATGTACATAATCCCTCAATTACCTCGACACCGGTGCCCCCGCCCATTGACTCTGTACCGGTACCCACTGTATATAGCTGCTCTTTAATTATTTGTTACTTTTATCTCTTATCTTTTTTCGGTATTTTCTTAACTGCATTGTTGGTTAAGGGCTTGTAAGTAAGCATTTCACTGTAAGGTCTACACCTGTTGTATTCGGCATGTGACAAATAACATTTAATTTAACTATCGACTTAGTGAACAACAGATACTGACACATCCAAGCTTAGGGTGTGTTAATGTATTGTTCATATAACCTCTTTCCTGGACACTTGTAACTCCAACCCGTCATTATATACAGATGTAGGATCTTGATTTGAGCAAGGTTTCTACAGCAGGAAAACACACTACATGACCAAAAGTGTGTGTACACCTGGTCGTCAAACATCTCATTCCAAAATCATGGGCATTAATATGGAGTTGGTCCCCGCTTTGCTGCTATAATAGTCTCCACTCATCTGGGAAGGATTTCCACTAGATGTTGGAACATTGCTGTGTGGACTTGCTTGCATTCAGCCACAGGAGCATTAGTGAGGTTGGGCACTGATGTTGGGCGATTAGGCCTGGCTCGCAGTCAGTGTTCCAATTCATCAAAAAGGTGTTCGATGGGCCACAACGCTAGCTGTGCCACCAGAGACTGTGGGTTCGTGCCCAGGCTCTTTCGCAGCCACCCGCGACCGGGAGGTCCGTGGGGCGATGCACAATTGGGCTAGCGTCGTCCGGGTTAGGGAGGGTTTGGCCGGTAGGGATATCCTTGTCTCATCGCGCACCAGCGACTCCTGTGGCGGGCCGGGCGCAGTGCGCGCTAACCAAGGTTGCCAGGTGCACAGTGTTTCCTCATACACATTGGTGCGGCTGGCTTCCGGGTTGGATGCGCGCTGTGTTAAGAAGCAGTGCGGCTTGGTTGGGTTGTGTTTCGGAGGAAGCATGGCTTTCGACCGTCTCTCCCGAGCCCGTACGGGAGTTGTAGCGATGAGACAAGATAGTAATTACTAACAATTGGATACCACGAAATTGGGGAGAAAAAGGTGGTAAAAATAAAAATAAAAAAGGTGTTCGATGGGGTTGAGGTCTGGGCTCTGTGCAGGCCAGTCAAGTTCTTCCACACTGATCTATACAAACCATTTCTGTATGGACCTCGCTTTGAGCACAGCGGCATTGTCATGCTGAAACAGGAAAGGGCATTCCACAAACTGTTGCTACAATGTTGGAAGCACAGAATCGCCTAGAATGTCATTGTATGCTGTAGTGTTAAGATTTCCCTTCACTGGAACTAAGGGGCCTAGCCCAAACAATGAAAAACAGCCCCAGACCATTATTCCTCCTCCACCAAGCATTACAGTTGACACTATGCATTCAGGTAGGTAGAGTTCTCCTGGTCAATGGCGGCGAGCTTCACACCGCTCCAGCCGATGCTTGGTTTTGCGCATGGTGATCTTAGGCTTGTGTGCTGCTGCTTGGACATGGAAACCCATTTCATGAATCTCCCGACTTACAGTTCTTGCGCCGACGTTGCTTCCAGAGGCAGTTTGGAACTCGATAGTGAGTGTCGCAACCAAGGACAGACGATTTTTACCTGCTACGCGCTTCATCACTCGGCAGCCACGTTCTATGAGCTTGTGTGGCCGAGCACTTCGGGTCACTTCAAAATAACAGCACTTACAGTTGACCTGGCCCAGGCAGCTCTAACGGGGCAGAAATTTGACAAACMAACTTGTTGGAAAGGTGGCATCTTATGACGGGGTCACATTGAAAGTCACCGAGCTCTTCAGCAAGGCCATTATACTGCCGATGTTTGTCTATGGAGAATGCTTGGCGGTGTGCTCGATTTTATACACCTGTCAGAAACTAGTGTGGCTGAAACAGCCAAATCCACTACTTTGAAGGGGTGTACACATACTTTTGTATATATAGTGTAATCCTGCAGCAACAGGAAATTATTATAATTAATGGACCTTTTTGTAGGGGTTGATACATTTTTCTTAAGGGAAAATCAAGTGGAAATTACAAACTTCAGAAGCCTTTTTAAACCTCAAATACACTACAAGTTCTTTCCATTACCTGCATTGCAGGAAAGTTCTCCTGCAACAGGGTGATCAAACTAAGACCTTACATCTGTACCACTCAACAGCTGGCTAGGGGCTCACAGAATGGCTAATTTGCAATGCCTTTTATTGCAGTCATATAGCTGGAGCAGTAAATGCCTGTCTGATTGGGCATTGTGCTAGGTTGTTTAGTACACACAGAAAATGCTCTGAGATCTCCCAGGAGGTGCAGATTGGCATCATTCACTAGAGAACTAAATTCAATGCTGATTTGAGACAGAAAATGCATGCAGGTTGAATAACATATATTTAATGCTTGTATGTTTTTATAATAAAACATGTACTAATCATAGAATTCTAGGACGTTGCTGCAGTAACTGAACATTTAACGAGAAGCCTAATGACGTGAGTGGAATAGGGTTCTACAACCCAGTCTCTGATTGGCTGGTTGTCACCTGCATGAATACTGTGGGGGACAGAGATTGGCAGCTCTATAACTCCTTCAGACAGGTTTGTCATTCAGTGTCAATGGCCCACCAGGGAGCTCCCCCCAATATCAGAGCCAACACTGACGGACGACTGTAGGCTCAGCTGTTGGGACGGTGTCACTGACACGCCCACCCATTACCTGTCACATGATATGTGTCACTGACACGCCCTCCCATTACCTGTCACATGATATGTGTCACTGACACGCCCTCCCATTACCTGTCACATGATGTGTCTCTGAAGTGTGCCGCAATGACATCCCGTTCCAACTAAGGCCAAGAGCACGGTTATGGTCAACTTTGCGCTCAGCCTGATGTTTGCAGCAGACAAAATGGCAAAGGAGTCATTTAGGTAACCATACACAGAGGACGTTTCTCCACAGAGGAACAAGAAAATGGTCATTCTATACTGTTGTGGCTGATAACATTGTATGGGGGTGATGAAAAGACTTTCTATATTGAATTCATTTTCAGCAAAACCAATGGGGCGCTTTATTTCCTCATGGGATTCTTATTGAGGTCCTTGTGGCGTGGCTCACAAAACACTATGCCCTGCTCAGTAACACCGCCTCGAGGGCTTCTATGGAGGTTCCAGTCATTGTTCGATTGTTCTGCCTCGCTTCACAGTTCCTACTGGCTCAAGTGTGAAATACAGTACATAGCAGGAAGGAAGAGGGGCTGGGTGGGGGTTGGGTAGGGAGCCCTGACCATAAAGCCTGGCAACCGCCCTGCTGCATTGTTCACCAGCGTCATTCCAACGCGGTCTCATTGGATTCCTCCTGCCACTCTGCACATCCTGTTGTTTTATTGGCACTAAAGGTCTTTGCTGGCAGCCAGACACAACATGTATCCTGACCATACTGGTTGTTTGCTTTTGTTTTACCATATAGCTTCTTGCCGAGCATGAAGACGGGATGACTAAAGAATTAAAACCTAAGGGTGTTTAATGCCATGTTCTAAAACGAACGAGTAGGTGTGAAGAAGCACTCATAGCAGAGCAACAATCAGGAGAAACATCACCCCCCAATAATATGCTGATAATATGCTGCAGGGTACCGTTGACTGAGCATACTAAGACATTTCCCATCCTTTACCCACAGCCTATGTCAACCAAATGTCTTCTTGTAGCACCACCTTGTGGTCAAGCACTGTGGTCCTCTCAGGAAGAAAAGCTCTCCTGCATTACATTAAAACATTTATCTGGGCAACAAATGGCTCATCTCAATTCTTCTCAACTATACAAACACATACAAGTGTGTTGTTTTGTTTGTAAAGAGAGATGTTTTTTCACAGAGGATTATCAAATTCAAATCCAAATGAATTTTATTTTCCGTAAATAGTCATACAGATGTAGGTCCTTAATTTGAGCCAGTTTTTTACAGCAGAAAAATAATCATGCAGCAACAGGAAATGTGAATTCTTATTTGGATTATAATTAATGGACATTTTTGTAGGGGTTGATACATTTTTAGTTCGGGAAAATCAAGTCTGACATTTTAAAGTGGAAATTACCATTTTCAACTTTGAATACACTACAAGTTTGCATTTCCTGCTGTGCAAGAACATTCTGAGCAACAAAAGAGTGATCAAAGTAAGACCCTACATCTGTACAGGTCCACAGCCATATTTTTTTCAAAAGAAACCTATTTGTATTAATTTATCTTTTCTCTTTATAAATAGTCAGATAAATGATTTCATATGCTAACCACATTGAAACATTCTAGGGAAAACTCCACATGTACAGTTTGCAGTCTACAGCTGTCTGGAAAGTCAAACAGCCTGTGTGTGTGAGATTGGGCCTGGACATGACAATGAATCTCATTTCAACAGGGACTGCACCCTCTGGTGGCGGGGTCTAGAATGCTCTGGACAATGATTTTGTTGCTCTTCCCAACCCCAACCAACAGGGGCTACATTGTGATTTGAGAGTAAAAGTGGAGGAACTGTCTCCACTATTGGTTTGCTGTTGTATTCCCAGTTTCACCTCTGCAATACCACTCCATCAAATATAAATCAATAACTGAAATCATATTCCTTTTGTGTTTCTGTTATGTCATCGCAATTCTTTTTCAGTAGCACTTGTCATGATGGGATTATGACGGGAGTGTATGAAGACACCAATAAATTAACTTATGAATGAGGTATTGTCCAATTGGCAACAAGTCCACGTTAGGTTACTCTAGGGTGTTGTCCTTTTCTTGTATGGAAAGTAACCTAACTCAGATGTTAATGAACAATACTTCATAAATTCATWTTTTTTTTTTWAAACCCATCTACCATTTTTGATCTATCGCTCATGGTAAGGAAGCGAACACGTGCTGAGAGGCCTGTAGTCGAGAAGTTTGATAAACGTTTCAAGGCGGGGGAGAAGACATGCTTTACTGCGTCAGGATACCTGGTCAAAACAACACAAAATGCCTAGAGTGAACGGAGGCTACCTTGGACACAGGTGTTTGTGCCTGTGTGTATGGTGCATTTTTTGTCAAGATCATAAGGATAAGTAGTCTACGTTGACCCACAGTCTTAAATCATCAATGTCGGAGGACACGGTTGACCTTTTTTACTTTATAAAATAGCTTAGGCTTCACAGTAAGCACCATAAAACTGGTAGGTGTTTCAATGTGCTAAAGAAACTGTAAATCAACATCACAAGCATCTATATGCACCACAAAGTTTTTAAAAAGTTATCAGATCAAGAGAGAACCCTCTGCAGAAGGTAAGACATAGACTATACAGTTGAAGTCGAAGTTTACATACACCTTAGCCAAATACATTTAAACTCAGTTTTTCACAATTCCTGACATTTATTCCTAGTAAAAATTCAGTTTTAGGTCAGTTAGGATCACCACTTTATTTTAAGAATGTGAAATGTCAGAATAGTAGTAGAGAGAATGATTTATTACAGCTTTTATTTCTTTCATCACATTCCCAGTTGGTCAGAAGTTTACATACACTCAATTAGTATTTGGTAGCATTGCCTTTAAATTGCTTAACTTGGGTCAAATGTTTTCGGTAGCTTTCCACAAGCTCCCCATAATAAGTTGGGTGAATTTTGGCCCATTCCTCCTGACAGAGCTGGTGTAACTGAGTCAGGTTTGTGGCCTCCTTGCTCGCACACGCTTTTTCAGTTCTGCCCACACATTTTCTATAGGATTGATGTCAGGGCTTTGTGATGGCCACTCCAATAACTTGACTTTGTTGTCCTTAGCCACTCCAATAACTTGACTTTGTTGTCCTTAAGCCATTTTGCCACAACTTTGGAAGTATGCTTGGGGTCATTGTTCATTTGGAAGACCCATTTGCGACCAAGCTTTAACTTCCTGACTGATGTCTTGAGATGTTGCTTCAACATATCCACATCATTTTCCTACCTCATGATGCCATCTATTTTGTGAAGTGCACCAGTCCCTCCTGCAGCAAAGCACCTCCACAACATGATGCTGCCACCCCTGTGCTTCACGGTTGGGAGGGTGTTCTTCGGCTTGCAAGCCTCCTCCTTTTTCCTCCAAACATAACGATGGTCATTATGACCAAACAGTTTTATTTTTGTTTCATCAGACCAGAGGACGTTTCTCCAAAAAGTACGATCTTTGTCTCCATGTGCAGTTGGAAACTGTAGTCTGGCTTTTTTATGGCGGTTTTGGAGCAGAGTGCTGAGTGGCCTTGCTGAGTGGCCTTCAGGGTATAAGGACTTGTTTTACTGTGGATATAGATACTTTTGTACCGGTTTCCTCCAGTAACTTCACAAGGTCCTTTTCTGTTGTTCTGGAATTGATTTGCACTTTCGCACCAAAGTACGTTCATCTCTAGGAGACAGAACGCGTCTCCTTCCTGAGCGGTATGACGGCTGCGTGGTCCCATGGTGTTTATACTTGCGTACTATTGTTTGTACAAATGAATCTGGTACCTTCAGGCATTTGGAAATTGTTCCCAAGGATGAACCAGACTTGTGGAGGTCTACAATTGTTTTTCTGAGGTCTTGGCTGATTTCTTTTGATTTTCCCATGATGTCAAGCAAAGAGGCACTGAGTGTGAAGGTAGGCCTTGAAATACACCCACAGGTACACCTCCAATTGACTCAAATGATGTCAATTAGCCTATCAGACGCTTCTAAAGCCATAACATAATTTTCTGGAATTTTCCAAGCTGTTTAAAGGCACAGTCAACTTAGTGTATGTAAACTTCTGAACCACTAGAATTGTGATACAGTGAATTATGAGTGAAATAATCTGTCTGTAAACAATTGTTGGAAAAATGACTTGTGTCATGCACAAAGTAGATGTCCTAACCGACTTGCCAAAACTATAGTTTGATAACAAGGAATTTGTGGCGTAGTCGAAAAACGAGTTTTAATGACTCCAACCTAAGTGTATGTAAACTTCCGACTTCAACTGTATATACACAAAAGTATGTGGACACCCCTTCAAATTAGAGGATTCGGTTGTTTCAGCCACACCCGTTGCTGATTGGTGTATAAAATTGAGCACATGGCCATGCAATCTCCATAGACAAACATTGGCAGTATAATGGCCTTACTGAAGTGCTCAGTGACTTTCAACGTGGCACCGTCATAGGATGCCACCTTTCCAACAAGTCAGTTGGTCAAATTTCTGCCCTGCTAGAGCTGCCCCGGTCAACTGTAAGTGCTGTTATTGTGAAGTGGAAACGTCTAGAAGAAACAACAAGCTCACAGAATGGGACCACCGAGTGCTGAAGCGCATAGAGCGTAAAAATCTCTCCTCGGTTGCAACACTCACTACCGAGTTCCAAACTGCCTCTGGAAGCAGTGTCTGCACAATAACTGTTCGTCGGGAGCTTCATGAAATTGGTTTCCATGGCCGAGCAGCACACAAGCATAAGATCACCATGTTCAATGCCAAGTGTTGGCTGGAGTGGTGTAACGCTCGCCGCCATTAGACTCTGGAACAGTGGAAACTCATTCTCTGGAGTGATGAATCACGCTTCACCATCTGGCAGCCAACGGACGAATCTGAGTTTGGCGGATGCCAGGAGAACGCTACCTGCCCAAATGCATAGTGCCAACTGTGAATTTTGGTGAAGGAGTAATCGGGCTAGGCTTCTTAGTTCCGGTGAAGGGAAATCTTAATGCTACAGCATACAATGACATTCTAGATGATTCTGTGCTTCCAACTTTGTGGCAACAGTTTGGGGAAGGCCCTTTCCTGTTTCAGCATGATAATGCCCCCGTGCACAAAGCGAGGTCCAAACAGAAATGGTTTGTCGATATCGGTGTGGAAGAACTTGACTGGCCTGCACAGAGCCCTGACCTCAAACCCATCGAACACCTTTTTGATGAATTGGAACGCCGACTGCGAGCCAGGCCTAACCGCCCAACATCAGTGCCCGACCTCACTAATGCTCTTGTGGCTGAACGGAAGCAAGTCCCCGCAGCATTGTTCCAACATCTAGTGAAAAGCCTTCTCAGAAGAGTGTAAGCTGTTATAGCAGCAACGGGGGGGACCAACTCCATATCAATGCCCATGATTTTGGAATGAGATGTTCGACGAGCAGAATAGTCCACATACTTTTGGTCGTGTAGTGTAGCTAAACCGCCAGAGAAAGAGAGAGAACATAACATACCCCAGGTTTTTGTACAGTACCCCTCAGAGAGCAGGGAGGACACTTCTCTGTGATTGGAGAGATACGGCTCAGGGCTGGAATCAGGCCGAGTCTGTGAAAGCCTGCGGATGGTGTACTGAAGCTAGGCTGCTCCAAGCAACACTGCTCCAGTGTTGCTTCTCTTAATGTAGTGTTGAGATGATGATGGCAGACTCCATCACTCCCTCTCATCTGGAAGAATGCTAGTTTAAAAAAAATAAAAAAATAAAAAATAACATGTTTTATGTCACATACACCAGATAGGTGCAGTGAAATGTGCTGTTTTACAAGGTCAGCCATAGTAGTAGGTTGCCCCTGGAGCAAATTAGGCTGAAGTGCCTTGCTCAAGGACAAAATCGACAGTGTAGTGTACCGTGGTTGCAGTGTTCCAAAAATGTTGCTTCGTTTATATGAAGTCTGTTCGTGGTCAGAATCACAGGGTTTGACTATCTGCTCTTTCTAGTTTCTGTTCAAGCAAGAGGAGAGACATCTGATTGATTGCAGTCGTAACTGTAACAAGTTGTAATCGCTAAATGAATATTGAAAGAGATATTGCTCATTGGGAGAATGGGTGTAAACTACACTAAACGAAACTGCCATGTTGGTTTATTGGGTACAGAAGAATAAACCACTCCACTAGCTGCATCTAATGTACAGTACGGTGTAGGCCAGGACTCTCCAACCTTGTTCCTGTAGATTTTCATTCCAACCCTAATCTAGCGCACCTGATTCTAATAATTAGCTGATTGATTAGATGAATCAAGTTAGTTACAACTGGAGTTGGAGTGAAAATCTATTGGAGGGTAGCTCTCCAGGAACAAGGTTGGATAGCCCTGGTGTAGGGCTAACATACTGCTTCCCTTGCTCATTCAGATCGCAGAATGTGTGTTGTTTCCCCGCACACATTGGTTTGCTGCTTTCTCTTTGATACTAGATTAAAACTCACAGTTCCCGTGAGAAAAACTCCACTGTTTCCGTGAGCATGGTCTGTACAGTTTTTCCCCAAATCAATTTCTCTCCTACAGATGGTTGTGATGCCACTGAAGTCATCAGGGTCATGCACTTCCCTCTGTAGTAGTTTGCCAGCAGTGTCTGACTGAAAAATGGAGCACTCTGGATGAGAGGGGTATATGAACGGAGATAGGTTGACACAACCATTTATTTGGCTCAGGTGAATATAGCCAAACAGCAGCACAGTCCCCTCTCTGCAGTAGGGGCCAGAGCCTATTGGACAATATTCCCTGTGTAGTTTAATTTTAAATCCCGTTTCTACCCAAATTATAACCAGTAATAAGGATGTTGCTGTCCTTAAAAGGGGCAGTACAGTTAAAGATGTGATTTTCCTTTTTTATGATATTTCTACTATGGAGMTCGAAATAAAACTGAAATTGTAAAAAAAACACACAAAAAACATGATAATGTCATTTTTGTGTAAGAGCAATTTTTTTTTAAATGCCTGGGATTTCAGCCTGTCCAGGTGGGATGGAACTTTTGGCCCACATCATGACATCAAAATGTGATCTGATTATAATAGACCAATGACCATTCATTTGGGTAAGGGGGTGGGCTCTAGACCAGACCAATCAGGGCTGTGTATGTAAATACCTTCACATTTGTTTCCTAACACCCACATGATCAGACTAAGCATTTCAAGGGCCAAAATGAGGCTCAGGGAAGTAAATGATAACAAATATACAAGTTATTTTCATTAAATAAACACACACAGTGATTTACAAGACACACAGTGATGATTAAAAAAAAAATACAATTAAAGATAATGTGTTTTTATGTGTTGCATGTGAGCCTCATGCCAAAGACAATTTTTGGATAGATAATGAAGCTTTTCGTATTTTGAATTGAATTTCAGCCCTGCAGGAAATTAATTGTCCGTTATTTAACATTACAAATTACAGTTGAGACACAGCGGAGAGAGCTCCGAGATGGAGAGATTTGACAAATGGATTTAAAGTATCAATGATTCCCTCCAAAGATGCCTGTAGTGAAAATGCACGAGATGAAATGACAGAGGATATTAGGTAATAATGTGTGATACTCAACATGATAATAGGCATAATGTGGTTAGTTGGTAACGAATATGTTTATTTCTGTCACAATTACATAAAGTTAAACATGAAATTACATTAGGTTGAATTGAAGTATTACAAATGATCATGATGGTTGCAGCGTTTTGAAAGGGCTGAGGCTATGAAGCAGATGTTGTGGGAGTGTTTTGCTTGGAGGATGCGAAACTATGTGTTTGGACGTTTTTATGGAAGGAAGACCTTAGGGTTTGACTGGGTTTCCTCCTCTAGACCCCACCTAGCTCTGGTCTACGGACAGTGGTCCACCTAGGTCCTGCCCCGATGATGCTAAAGACCAATGAATTCCTAATGGCAATGGTCATTGAGCGTCATATCCTATTATATAGCCCAGTTCTCTTCATGCCAATTGGATTTTGTACAACGCACTACATTTTGATATCCCTCAATTGACAGATACAGTTTACGGATGTATATTACGTCAATAGACATACATGTTTCTAAAATCACTCTGTGTGCCTACATCTACATTAGTCATAGTGCTTACAAACCATGCTTCACGCCATCATGCCATCCCACTCTGGAGTTGGGACGTCGCCTGTTGAGTAATGAAGTGTTGGAGTTCAGTAATGAGAATGTTTACAGGGCGTGCTTGTTTCACATGAATCAAGCCCAGTATGTGGTTACGTAAATATGAGCTTTGCCCTGTGCGCAGCCAGCCAGTCAGACCCTCTTCTTTTTTTCCCTTCTTTTTTTCAGGAAATGGAAGCCAAATTCCTGTGGAATGAATGAAGAGGAAACGTGCGAGTGGCAGCCCTGGCCTACCACAGGATCCTCTGAAAGGAGAGGGTCTGAAAAGCCATGGCTCTTTCCTTTGGTGTGGACTTGTAGCAGGACTCGGTAGGTGAAACTGATGGAATAACAACACACATCCTGAGTGTTCTTTTCATTAGCAGCACGGTTGAATGTTTTCCATCATCCTGCTGAGAGAAACGAGGAGACCCTTATTTCTGAACTGGACAAATGACCTTTCCCCTCTGGGAGATGCAGCTGCATTCAATATTGAGCGTGTGTGTGTGTGTGCGTGTGTGTGTGTGTGTGCGCGCTCTAAGGGTCATGCGGATTTTAAGGATTTCCTGTGCCCCTGTTGTGGAAATAATAATTAACCAAAACATGTTAATAAAGCCAGGGACAAATGTTGGGCCCTCTCAGTGAGCAGTTAACAAGGACTCAGGTACCTGGATTCCTCTCATTTCCTATTAGCGTTTGACGTGAGGCCATGTTTTCCATTTCAAAGTGCCTCCGTTCACTGATCCTAGCGGTTTGGAAGCATGACCTCAATATGTCAGTTGTGTAAACCTATCAATCCAGTCTGGATGAAGCGATGTTAAGGTATGCTGGCAGACAGTATGTGGAACATGTTATTGGTGATTCATATTAGCCCTTAACCCAACTAATCCCCCCATTAACTCCACCTGCAAACACCTCATATCCCAGGTGACCCATTTTCTCAATTACTAATGCCATTAGTCTGCACATTCCATTTACCCAGACAGCTTTGCCTTTTCGACACCAGCATACAGCCAGTTTCGTGTAGATTTCATGACATTTCTTTCGATGACTACGTTATTCTGTGTTCCCTGTAGTCCCAACACACAGATTCCTGTAGAAGAGTTACTGCAGCTCTCAAATGAAACAGGCTTGAGTGATAAATCTCACTATTTCTTCCACTAAGGCACATAAACAGTAAGTTAAGTCCTTGGAGGATTCTACAGTACAGTAGTTACATATATTTGGCGTATTCATAAGGGGTTGGCTTCTCCATAGAAGGCAATATGGGCATTGATGTTTCTAGCCAATCAGGATGCCCGTTTAGTAACCATTCTTTTTTTAGCTTCTTGGATTTTTTTTTCCTTCCTTGAGGCCTCATGACCTCTGATTTAGTGATAAGCTGCCATAATGACAGTTTGAAGTTGAATTTGTTCTTAAGAAAGGAAGCATGATCTGTCCTTTACTCTGATCCTTGCAGAATCTTTTTGAGGATTCGCCACACAGAACGCATTGCACCAAAAGCATTTTAAAACGTTAAAACGTTGAGAAGTAGGAAAACTTATTTCGAATGATGAAACCGCATCCATTGTTTTAAAGAGCCGACTGCGCTGTAAGATATTGGCTGATAACAAGAATGACAGTACAGCCCAGGTCAATATATTGCTTCTCATCATGATCATCAAAGCACCATCCATCTCTCTGGGCAAACACCACTGACACTTTAATTACAGTTGATAATGCATTCATCCTGTCAGGAAAAGGGGATAATCAAGGCCTCTCCACAGCAGCCAGCCACGTAGACAATAGTCATCAATGTCTGAGCTACATCAAATACATTCCTCATTCACTGCTAAAGCTAGAGTTTAAAGATGCCTTTAGGGATAAACAGCTCCTACTTCGTTTACCGGAGTGTGGTACTTTAAGGAGAGATTAACTTGCTTCCCTGGCTTTGTTATTGAGACCGGCCAAATCTAAAGTGGGTTTATAGAGTTCTGTTTATATCTACTGTATATAGCTAGCTAAACTACTTTGATAGATAAAGTCAAGGTCATGCAATATTCAAATCACAAAATGCATTTAAAAAAAGAATACATTTGAATTATGCTGCCATCCTCATGAAAAAAATCGGAATATGACGTCATCATCATGCCTCCCAGGTCCTTTAAAAGGGACATATCCATGCAGTGCTTTTGTCTAACACGGTGGTTACACAATGTATTGGATGTTTAGCTACATTATAGCCTTCATCAGGGTGGATATCGTCTTCACACAGACCATCAAGTAAAAATTGGTTTCGAATGGAGCCATAGTAACGGCGAAGGGATTCCAGATGATGTGTCAGTGCTGGAGACATCCCTAAAATAAACATGGCTGTGCTGCAGTTCTGGAGCAACCCCACCCAACCAGTCCTGTCTGCGCAGTACCACAGCATGGAATCACACAGCGAGGCAAGGCTACTAACTAGATAGAAACCCAAACCAGGAATATACATGTTGTAATTTTATTTTTTTGTGTTGTGTAAGAGCAGATGCAATTCTGTTCTCAATGAAAGTTATGAGTACTCGGTCTCTATGTGAGAAAGCATGGGGGACGGTGCTGTCCCATTGGAATACAGTACAGATGTAGCAATTAAAGCCGATCTCAGACAATGCTCTACTGTGAGTTAGACATATTGGAGAATGAACAGGAACAATGCATCCAGTTTAGAATGTTTTACTCCAACCTCACCGAAAACAAAATAACTAGCCACTAGAGACAAGGGAAGTATGTGCCTGGCAACAGGGAAAAAAAGAGCAACTCTAGAATGCTCTGGGATTTCCTTAAAGTAAACCCCCTTAACGAATAACAGTCAATCAACAGGGGAAAAGCACTTAGCAAATATGTACTTTTATAATGTCTCACATCCAGTTTGTTCGTTGAAACACAGCACAGAGACATTTTGGTCTCTGCCCACTGCTTCCATCCATTCATTTGTTTCCCTCATATTCCCTATTGTATGCCAGTGATATATCGTCATTTAGAATATCAACCCACATTGGTGCAGGGTTGTCATTCCGCACCACCATAACAGTTCCTCACTCCCTGATGAGCCACAATCAACTCCGCAAAGCCATTATAGTTGTTGTTTTATTTACAAATATGACCAAAGCTTTGCCAGGTGTTAAAACCACAGGTTGGAGAAAGAGATGTCCTTGGCCCTGTGCTGTAGCTGACAGAGGCCATTTTGAAAGGCAGCATGGCCCAACCCGGTGTGTGTGCCTGTCTAATAACCTGCCCCAACCCCTCAGCGCAGTAGGAGAGAGACAGCAGCAGGGGGGAGTCGAAGGGAAATTMTATTTTCTTTCCCATCAAGGGGTCTCCCCCTGTCAACCTGTGCTGTGGAACTGTCTGGAAGTTGATCTGAGAGTTTATGCTGTTAGGACATAATTAATACAAGAATCCAATTTCGCCCACTTCGCATTCACTGTGATGCGATTATTGTGGTGGTGATGAACGTCATATGGTGCTTTGTTCGCTATGTGGGATATTTATAGCAGAGGATTGTGGGGGAATGATCTTCTGCTGTGCTAGACCAAGTCAGGTTGTCAGATATATGGAAGCTGAGGTAAAACAGTGGAGAAACTAGAGAAATTGTCTAAGAGATTATTTTGCCAACTAAGGTCTCTCCATGACTTATACTTATATTAGTCAAATATTCAGTGAAATAAACGACTTCTTACGAGCTATTGACCTTGTGCCCTTACAACACCTTGCTTCACCTCACAGTCAACATTAAAACTGCGATTCACATTTTGTTTGGAGAAGAACCCTGCATGCCCCTGTGCTTGTCTGTTAAATAACCAGTCTCTGCACCTGCTGTAGAGTCTGTCCTGGTTGTGTTGTGTGCTGCAGACACAGTCATGCCTCTCATCGTCCAGTCACCTGCATGGTGCCTGGCTGCAGCCCTGCACAACCAGATGGCTCGCTTATCACACAATAATGCACCCAGCTCTCCCTTACTCCATTATGGCAATGAACAGAGGGCCTGGTGGGCAGACATGGAAAGCAACCTGCTTGTTTGAAGGCTTAAGGCTGTTTGGTTAACATGCCCTCATCAGGATCTCAGACCTTCACTGGGAGAGGGTGGAGAGCCATATGTTCTGACCCACGTTGTGACTGAGTGTTCCTGTTATCACCGGCTTAACTCTGTGCAGGTGGAAATGTCCCACATATTGAAGTGGTTTGGACAGTGTTTTTCACCTAATTTATTCACCTCATACTGTGAGTCTTCCCCATGGCGGTGCTGGACTTTCCTCGTTTAAAAAAAAAACTGTGAAGTTGACTGTGTTCCACATGCCTTGTTCGAATATTCTGTCAGTCGGCCCCAGGATATGTGCTGTGCTGTACAGTCACGCAGTTACTCTCACTACAGAGCAAGAATGTTTGCTTTACTATTCAAAATAATCTTTGGTGAGGAGCAGGAAGTACCTCTACAGGAGATGCTAATTTTATTAGCTTTGTGTGCCTGATGTGCCTGGTACTTCGTACTTCCAAATTCAAAGCAGCTGTAGGTGTCTTAAACTCTGTTTTTTGTGCTTTTTCCTTTGTGACATACTTGTGTCTCTAATGGTTACAGGTTCTAAGCCACACAATCACAAGACAAGGACTCTCACATGGTCTCATGTGACTGTCACACTTACCCTGGGAGCTGAGTGACATGATCGACACAGACACAATGATTAGTGTGAAGGCATGCAGGAGCCGGGTAATAAACAAGTGGATCAATTAATGTCTCTAAGGCCCTGTAATGGCTCTCTCTGAACCAGTTCTCCCTGGGCTCCCGAGTGGCACTGCATCTCAGTGGCCCAGTGTCGTCTGGGTTTGACCGGTGTAGGCCGTCATTGTAAATAAGAATTTGTTCTTAACTAACTTGCCTAGCTAAATAAAGGTTACATTAAACACATTTTTAAAAGTATCTTGATAAACACACAAAAAACAAATATTTTTTCTTTATTATTATTTTACCCTTTTTCTCCCCAATATCGTGGTATCCAAATGGTAGTTAGTCTTGTCTCATCGCTGCAACTCCCGTACAGATGCGGGAGAGGCAAAGGTCAAGAGCCATGCGTCCTCCGAAACACAACCCAAGCAAGCCGCACTGCTTCTTGACACAATGCCCACTTAACCCGGAAGCAAGCCGCACCAATGTGTTGGAGGAAACACTGTACACCTGCCGACCGTGTCAGCGTGCATGCACTCGGCCCGCCACACCAGTCGCTAGAGCGCGATGGGACAAGGACATCCCGGCCGGCCAAGCCCTCCCCTAACTCAGACGATGCTGGGCCAATTGTGCGCCGCCCCGTGGGTCTCCCGGTCACGGCCGGCTGCGACAGAGCCTGGACTCTAACCAGGATCTCTGGTGGCACTGCTATGCAGTGACTTAGACCACTGCTATGCAGTAACTTAGACCACTGCAATGCAGTGACTTAGACCACTGCACCACTCGGGAGGCCAAACGTCATGTTCTAAAGGCCAAACACATCTGTTTTTGGTCCCAGTTAGAGCAGGGGCAGATACAATCTCCTGTAAAGATCAGTGGCGGTCGGTGCCGTTTAAGATGAGGGAGGACGATTATTGCTTTTYTGAMCMTGGCCTTATTTCTATTACAGCATATTGGATGACTTATTCATATTCCATTCACTCAGCTCAATGTAACATTTATAGGTTCAGGCTACTACATGATACTCGTGTTTTCCCTATACACATCATGAGGTTGCTACAACTTAGCCCATGAATGAAAGTTTACAACGTAGGTGCACAGGTCGAAAGGTGACAGACAGTGACACAATACCGCCTTGCACACTCTTGCCTGCATCTAGCTGATCTAGGGTGTAATCATTAGTCCAACAGTTGCAAACAAGAGAGTTTCTATGTTTTACAGGTATGTTTTCCCCCGTTTTGTTCTGTTTGCTCCCATTTAAGAAACGGCGGAATGAAAACACACCTGATCACACGCTGAACACAGTTCGCTTTCATAGCAGCCACATACAAACAGCTCGTTGTATATTCCGTCTCCCGTCTACGTGCTCTCCTCCTCTCACCTTTTCCCTTCACTTGTGGATTTCAGTGCATCAGCTGTCTGTGACCAGGCAAAAGAAACTTTCCATGCCAAACCTTCATATCATAACCTCTAACTGCTACAAACAGCCTACATCGTTGTCCCCATATTATAACGCCATAGTCAACATATAATCATGCAGTACAGCGTACAGTTTAGCAGTTACACAGGCGAGCCCCGGTGGTAATAAATTAATAAAACCAAAAGCTTACTTTGACTTCGAAGAGTTCTAGCATTTGATAGCCATAGCCTGCTAGCTAACATAGCATCCCTGTCTGTTTGAGCTGGGTGTTTGAGTAGGCTAAACTAGCTAGCTGTATTTGCTAGCTAGGTAACTGAATGTGAAATTAATTTGTTCAAAATGTTTCAACTATTGTCTCTCTCTGAGTCAACTACTTACCACATTTTATGCACTGCAGTGCTAGCTAGCTGTAGCTTATGCTTTCAGTATTAAATTAATTCTGTGATTGTTTGATTGGGTACACATGTCAGTTCATGTTGCAAGACCTCTCATAGGTTGGAAGACGTCCTCCGGGAAGTTGTCATAATTACAGGTCTATGGAAGGGGGTGAGAACCATCAGCCTCCTAGGTTTTGTATTGAAGTCAATGTACCCAGAGGAGGACGGAAACTAGCTGTCCTCCAGGCTACACCATGGTGCTACCCTACAGAGTGCTGTTGAGGCTACTGTAGGCCATTGCAAAACAGTATGTTTTAATCAATTATTTGGTGACGTGAATATGTTTAGTATAGTTTTATCTAAAAAGTTCAACTTTTATGTTTCACTATTTTTATGAAATTTATTGAGGAGGATGGTCCTCCCCTTCCTCTTCTGAGGAGCCTCCACTGGTAAAGATAGAGATCATGGTTTGAAGAATGATTATGATGATTATGATGTTTCCCATCACACAGACCAGTCTACTTTTTCATTTCCTGGTGAGTCATCTCAGTCGTCTCAACTCCAGTCCTGTTCGGCTTTGCTCTGATGCAGCCCTGGTTTCCCTCCCTTACGGTTTGATTAAATTCCCCATTTGTCAGGAGGAAGATGGTTGATATGCAGAATGTGGCTTTCACACATTACGCTGAGGCAATCCTAGCTGTTTGTGAAATGAGATCGGAGGCTTGTACTGGTTTGATAGGCTAGATAACAGCAGTGAGTAATGTGCAAAAGGTTTTACCATTATGTCGCTTTATTGTTTTCCATTTGTTACCGACTGTGTTTGAAGACGCTCGACGTCTTTGGAACCCAAAACATTTTAAAATTGTGATTACGAGGAATTTCATTTAACATGTTCAAATTGATGCTCAGACGTTGATAACAAATGTCCTTGTTGAATAAAGAATAGATCATCAGATTGACATTTTTAAATGTAATTTAGATTTAACCCTGGCTGCATGTGTGCAATTTACAAGTTGTGAATTAATTTCGATACTGAGAACTTGTAAGTATTCTCTTCTCTTTTTTTTTCAAGCAAAACTTTGTTTATCACCTATAGTATATCAAATCATGAATTGATTTGGGAAATAGAAAAGTAATAATGTGGAAATTACAATGGAATGAGAACTGAACCTGGCTATATTGCAATGGCAAAGGTTTATTGCGATGTTCACTGGAGTATGAATTAATTTGCAGCATGCAGTCACAATATTAATGAACAATTATTTATCACAAATCTGCACCATTCATACTATTTACTGCTTGACATCCTGCACAATTATCACCCAAATGTTAATATATTCATGGTGTCATATAACTTTTGGTTTTTCGACATGTAATGACTGAAATARTCATTTTATACACAACTCTTATGACTTTTGTAGCTAATCAAAATTATGCCAACTGTTCTCAGTAGTGTAGTTGGTGTCAGCAGCAGACCTGCTACTGTACATTTTTTATCCAATGCACACTCCCTCTGGATGTGATTGCTGGTGCTGAGAGGAGGTGAAAGGACAATGCTGTGGGAGGAAGTTGTACTGTAAAGAAGTGACTCTTACCCTCACTTTGCCAAGCAGCAACTTTACATTTCAATGGCCGTTCAACATTTGTCAGAGAGGAGCACAGATCAATCTCAGCGTGAGCCTTAGCAGAACCAGGAGGCAGAACCAGGAGACATGTCTGCAGGTTGCTGTTACCAGTGGAGCTTGTCTCCTCAGCACTGTAGCTAGCGTTCTAAAGACTGGCCACTCTCATTAGAGATGTCAATATAGGAATTACAGAAGCCTGGCAATAGATTTGTTACAGATCGTTGTTCTTGGATTCAGTTCAATACATCAAGGCAAAACAATCCCGTTTGTGTGTGTGTGTGTGTGGGGGGGGGGGTTAGACTCTTTCCCTTTGATAACTCCCCAGGCATCTCTCTGTTATGTTCTGCTTTTCATTTTCTCACGATGGCCCTCAACATGACAAAGGAGGAAATCTGGAGCCAGAGCACTACTCTAATGAATAAAGTGTGACGAAATACAATTCCATGTTATGGATGAAGGAGTGAGAGCTTCCCACAGCAGGAGGAATTATTTTTCATTTGGAAAACAATTACTGGAAGGCACTACACAGGACTGTCAAAGGGTTTAAGGAGGAGAAGGTTCATGTTGCTCAAGCTCAGGGAATGCTGGCAGTATCTGTACTCAAACAACAGTTGTGAGGAAACCTATTGTTCATTCAGTTAGTGTTGCCGACCTAATCAAGGAGGTGACATGGATTATTTTTCCCAGTGTTATTCAGTCGATCCTTTGGGTCATTCCTATAATGCGGTGCATTTTCATTTTAAAACACTTTTTTCCCACAGGATGTACAGTAGGTGTTTTTGCCATGTCTCCAGGTGTTATTCATCAACTTCTAAGAAAAATATAAGCCATAAAATGAACTATTTAAAATATTTATTATTTTATAGACCTAGGTAAAATCTTTCTCAAAAACGTATTGTAATTATTATTATTGTATTTAACATTGTGTGTCCCTGATATCACTTTCCACCCATTAGGTTTGTAGTAATTCTGCTTTTTGAAAACAACCCCTTCCTACAATGACATCATGTTCAGGAAGTGTCATCATTTGGGAAAACAATGGCGCAAAACTAAATGTCTATTTTGTCTTTTTTCATGATGCTACTCTGTCTCACTCATACATTTCCACCATTAGGAAAACTTATACTGAACACAAATATAAAAGCAACATGCAACAATCTAAAATATTTGTCTGAGTTACAGTGCATAGAAGGAAATCAGTCAATTGAAATAAATTCATTAGGCCCTAATCTATGGATTTCACATGAGCAGGGGCGCAGCCATGGGTGGGCTTGGGAGGGCATAAACCCACCCACTTGGGAGCCCGGACCACCCACTGGTTAGCCAGGCCAAGCCAATCAGAATGAGTTTTTCCTCTCAAAAGGGCTTGCTCAGAGAGAAATACTCCTCAGCTTTTTGTGCGTATTGGACATTTCTGGGATCTTATTTCAGCTCATAAAAATGGGATCAACACTAAATGTTGCATTTATATTTTTGTTCACTATATACAGAATGTTTTTCAAATTTCAAAATGTTAAAATACATGCATATAGAAGTTTCAATCATTCTCAAGTGTGAACCATTATGCTCGCTTAATCTCAAACAACATACAGAGTTATGGCTAATTTAGGCAAAAAAAATGTCCACCCTGTTAGGATTATGCAATGACTTTATGGGATTATGTGCCTGAGCTTGATCAATATGTTTTTCTGAAAGTCAAGCATTTCCTTTTTCTAATAGAATACTAAACAAATAAAAAATATATACTCCCCCCCCCCCCAAAAGTTAAGAGGTCTAAAAGTCACTGGATTGTTGGAATGACCCCCTTTACATCCTGTTTTCCACCTCCTAACTTCCTCTCTTGTTTGACAACACTGAGTTATATGACATTTGAATTGAAGAAAAAACAATCACCTCACACCAATCAAGTGTCCACTCATCTGTTTCCCATGCATGTTGTGTGTGAAGAGGTGCACCACAGACAGTGATAGATATGCACATGGGAATTTGAGCTCTGGATGGGAGTGATGTCCTCATTTGATGTGTGTGGTGAAAATGAGCAGAAATCTCCGTCTCTGCAGGCCTCAACTCCTCTCCTCTCCTCTTAGACTGCTGGCTAATGAGGCTGTTTCTACATCTCTGCATCCGTTGTTGACTCCTATTCGCCGTTAGAACTGCTGATGCAGTGAATGCACTCATAATTTCTTGAGGACCCATAATTCCTCTGCCGACTGCTTTGCGTTAATTATTATGCTATCTCAATTCACTGGAGCTTTAATTAATATTTTTATCACAGGTTTTGTTTCAGCCCACTCAGCATTAGTGCAATGCCTTGAAGACCCGCTTTTCATCGTCCTCCTATAACAGATGTGAGTTCCTTCTCAGTTCCTTGTTTTAATGGATTACTTCCTGTGTTTAGACTGTTCTGACTGTTGAAATAAATAAATGATTAGTTGACGGTCAATAATACAGGTTATTCCATTGATATTGTTGACAGTACGTTCATGATCGGTTGCCATACAAGTAGCACTACCACGAGGAGAATTTCCGTCAAGTTCCCTCTCCCCTCATTTTTCATGCTTGTGCCGTGATGACCCAGAAATGTGTGTTTGCAGGGGGGATGTTTTGATCTCATGTCTTATGCTGTAGAATAATGTAAGAGCACTGGTGTGTTGCTGCTGCGGCGGCGGTGGTGGTGGAGGCGGCTGGGGGAGCGTGTTGCCATAAAATATTAACGACTTGGAGACACCGCTGATGAATGTAATTGGCCCTCGCAGCTCTATCTGTGCATGTTAATGAGATGGGCTGGTATTTAAATCAGGCGTGCCCCAGACACTAGCGCTGCGGTCTAGAAAACCACAACAAAGAATGTGTGAGAGGACACACCCACACAACCAATTAAATAAAGACAGGAAATGTTATTCAATGAATTTCCTCTAATAATACCGCGGCTTAAATCCATTATTTATTTGGCATGTTACGTTTGTTGCACAACATTTTGACGTGCCAACGTTTGAAATGGGTGTCGATGCCATTTGTTTGGGAGGTCTTGGCATTTACACCCTGCATGTCCAGTAAGCAGGACGCCACTGAGATACTACGGTTCCAGGAAGAGCGGTGGAACAGAGCCAAGTGTAAAGCTGTCTGAAAACATGTGCACCTGCACAGCACCTGTCCTGCCGACGCGCCCGGGGTCAAGCCCTAGCTGACAGTAGTCCTCTGGAACAAAGCTGCAGCCTCCACAACAGAACACGGTCGGCCACCTCAGGAGAGAACACGCGGCAGCGTTGGCTGCGAACAGCTTGGCTCTGGCCTCCCCAGGGGCAGGGCTGGTAGAAACAGCAGAAAATAGCAACAGTAAAGCCTTGCTCTTAAAAGGGGGAGGATACCAACCTGCAGTTGGCCAAGCAGAGCTTACTACACATTGAGAACACCACATTGTTCCCTATTCAATGCAATTGGTCTACGTAATTCTCTTAGGTTTGTGAAAATGTAATCAAGTATAGAGTGAACGCAGCAGATGGAGCACAGTGTCAGACGTACTTTCATTTTCTCGTCGGCTTTTTACCTTTCAACTGATTGCATCATGGCCATCATCATTGGCTCCTAATAAAAAGGACCTAATTTCCTTTGATTGCAGAGAGTTAGCCTTGGCTGGAGTGAGGTGTGATGTATCTACTGTATGCCTAGTGTCCCGGACAAAGACGAGGGATCCTGCTGGCGCTCTCCAGCCCTTTCAAGTGTGTGTGTGTCTGTGTGTGCGTACATGGCTGTGGGAAGATGTTTTAGGGTGGGGGTACTGACATTTTTTTGTATTTCTCCCCGCTCTGCTGATGAGTATTTTACTCAGCTCCGCTCATACAGTTGTAATAAAGGCCGAGTGGACTAATTTGGTGGAAAACTTTTTTGCCAGTTATTTTTATGTATTTTTTATTGTGATTTATCAGGGGGTGCTGCGGCTATGCGTGCATAGTGCGTGTTTTAGTGTATGTGTGTGTGTGTGTGTGTGTGTGCGTGCGTGCGTGCGTGCATGTCCGTGCGGACTGGGAGGAACCTGCCTCAGAGGGTTGGGGGTGAAGGAGGCAGCAGGACAGATGGTCTCCCTCATGGTGGCTGAAATAGGAGGGAATTAAAGGACTCCAAGGTGTACACTCTGATGCCAATTACACCAAATAGATGGAAGTAGACCTGCAGGCCCCCAGTGAGCCAGCTCCATGGGGGAGAGAAGGGGGCTCACACACACACAGAGACATCTGGCCTACAGAGTCCTGCACTGGCTGGGTGGAACCACACCACCAGTCTGTCAGGGATAAACACCACAAAGAGGTTACTGACATACACTACATAACTAAAAGTATGTGGACACCTGCTCCCCGAACATATCATTCAAAAATCATGGGCATTAATATGGAGTTGGTCCCCCCTATGTTGTTATAACAGCCTCGGTAGTGAGTGATGCAACTGAGGACAGACAATTTTTTTACGCTACGCGTTTCGTCACTCACGTTCTGTGAGCTTGTGAGGCTTACCACTTTTCGGCTGAACTGTTGTTGCTCCTAGACGTTTCCACTTCACAAACACACCACTTACAGTTGACCGGGGCGGCTCTAGCAGGGCATAAATGTGACAAACTGACTTGTTGGAAAGGTGGCATCCTATGACAGTGCCACGTTGAAAGTCACTGAGCTCTTCATTAAGGCCATTCTACTGCCAATGTTTGTCTATGGAGAATGCATAGGTGTGTGCTCGATTTTATACACCTGTCAGCAACAGCAACGGGTGTGGCTGAAATAGCCGAATCCACGAATTTTAAGGGGTGTCCACATACAATGCATTCAGAAAGTATTCAGACCCCTTCCCTTTTTTCCCACATTTCGTTATGTTACAGCCTTATTCTGAAAGGAATTAAATCAATGTTTTCCCTCATCAATCTACACACAATACCCCATAAAGACAAAGCGAAAACAGGTTGACATTTTTGCACATTTATTAAAAATAAAAAACAGAAATACCCTATTTACACAACTATTCAGACCCTTTGCTATGAGACTCGAAACTGAGCTCAGGTGCATCCTGTTTTCATTGATCATCCTTGAGATGTTTCTACGACTTGATAGGAATCCACCTGTGGTAAATTCAAATGATTGAACATGATTTGGAAAAGGCACACACCTGTCTATATAATTTCCCACCGTTGAGAGTGCATGTCAGAGCAAAAACCAAGCCACGAGGTCGAAGGAATTATCCGTAGAGCTCCAAGACAGGATTGTGTTGAGGCACAGATCAGGGGAAGGGTACCAACACATTTCTGGAGCATTGAACATCCCCAAGAACACAGTGGCCTCCATCATTCTTAAATGGAAGAAGTTTGGAACCACCAAGACTCTTTCTAGAGCTGCCCCCCCYGCCAAACTGAGCAATCAGGGGAGAAGGTCCTTGGTCAGGGAGGTGACCAAGAACCCGATGGTCACAGTGACAGAGCTCCAGAGTTCCTCTGTGGAGATGGGAGAACCTTCCAGAAGGACAACCATCTCTGCAGCACTCCACCAGTCAGGCCTTTATGGTAGAGTGGCCAGACGGAAGCCACTCCTCAGTAAAAGGTACATGACATCCAAGATAACGCAGGCGTGACTTCAAGACAAGTCTCAATGTCCTTGAGTGGGCCAGCCTGAGCCCGGATTGAACCRGATCAAACATCTCTGGAGAGACCTGAAAATAACTGTGTCCCGCGACACTCTCCATTGAATCTGACCGAGTTTGATCTGCTGAGAAGAATGGGAAAAACTCCCCAAATACAGGTGTGCCAAGATTATAGCATCATACCCAAGAAGACTTGAGGCTGTAATCGCTGCCAAAGCTGCTTCAACAAAGTACTGCGTAAAGGTTCTGAATACTTATGTAAATATTTCAGTTTTACATTTTTTATACATTTGCAAAAATGTTGTCATTATGGGGTATTGTGTGTAGATTGAGGGGAAAAATAACTATTTAATCCATTTTAGAATAAGGCTGTAACGTAACAAAAATTKAATGGGTCTGAATACTTTCCGAATGCACTGTACATTTGTATATATAGTGTATTTGAATTGTTATGTATTGATTCAGTTCTTGCAGTGTTGGTTTGTGTGTCTTTGAGTAGCCCTATTGGACTCCCGATAACGGCCGGTTGTGATACAGCCCGGAATCGAACCAGGGTCTCTAATGACGCCTCTAGCACTGAAATGCAGTGCCTTAGACCGCTGTACCACTCGGGAGCAGAGTTGATTCAGTTACTGCAGTGTTGGTTTGTTGTATCTTTGAGTAGCCCTAACATCTAGAATACAGCATTTCAATAATCCCAGAAGCTGTTCTAGTTTGTTATTCTTAGTTCCCTGCGGGAGTTTGAAACTGTCAATTATTTCTGTCTTTCTTGTTTCCTGTCCGTGATTCTCAAAAAGCTTGCTCTGCTCCACCAAGTAAGGATATGTGGCAATTTAATTAAGCAATACCCTACCATCCAATCAATAAGAGAAACATAACAAACCCACTGCGCCTCCGCATAGCCTGAGGAATCCAAGCTTTGCAAATGAAAACACAAACAAATTAAATAGTTTTACAACTCCATCAATACTATTCTTGAGAATGATTGAAATACATCAAATATATGGTTGTTATTATTATTATCATTGAATATATAATGCCTTGTGCATTTCTTCTGGCAATATTTGCACAGACCTGGATTTCTCGTTGGTATCCTTTCTAAACCCATTTAGAAGACTTGATCATCAGAATCCATTAGCTCTGCATTACCCCCGTGGCTGACTGACTGAGACACCATTTACAGCATGAGCGTCTCCTCCCCAAAAACCCTGCCGTTCCATCAATGCATTATTAATAATGAAGAAGTGGCCTAATGAAAGTAAAGGCTGCCTGCCAAAATCAGCCATAAAAATAACATTTGGACCAGAGGGACCGTTTGCTCATCCATTAAGTACAGCCAAGTGTCTTTACAGAAACCCTCATCACATTGTGAAGGTCTGCCTGATAATATTTTGATGTCACACCTAAGCTTTTCAACCACTGTTCAAACTGTTCTAGGCACCTATCAGCTGACTGAAAGATGGATGGCACATATTGAATTGTGCATACAGTATGTTATACACAGCGGTTCACTATGTTCCCTCTAAAGGGTTTACACAGCATTCATAAAACAGAATGAGAAATCAGGTTTATGCCGTATCGAATGTAAATAATGCCAAATTTTAGCCTGTGAGTTATAGCCCCCAAGCATGCCTGCTGTTTCCCCTGTTGCATAAATTCATGACCAGTAAATCATGGGAATCTGAAAAACAACACTGAGAAAACAAACCAATGCATAAAAGATCATTTGAARGTTTGAACATATGTAACTAATCAACATTTTTGTTTACATTTCCCTTTGCATGTATTTGTACCCACATTTATGTTGGAGGTTGCAAGTCATATGCTTGACAAATGATAAAATCATACGCCAGCTGTTTATTGAAGTAATTCACCGTTTAGTTTTGGCAATCGCGTCAGATGCAGCTCAACAGGACATTTGAAATCTTGAAGTTCCAACAGGGTGGGGCTGAGTGGTCAAGACTACTGTGTGTCAATAAACCCTGAGTGTGATGTAATCTGTAGCACTGTCCAATCAAAGCAAGCAATGCTCACATACAGCACCACACGTTTAGACATACATCATGTAGTTCTATTTCAATACACCCCAGCAACATAGGTATGCTGTTCATGTGAGATGCTGTTATGAAAACATTTAACTACACATTTAACTACACTAAAGACAGCAAAACATCAACACTTTTAACCATAGTTTTTTAAATATCTTGGTCTGGTGTTTTTCCTTCTGTAATGTAGTGAATGACCCACTTTGATCTTTCAGATTCATCCAGAAACTCACCAGAATTGATTGAGGCCGGGGTGCAGAAAAACAAGTTGGAAAGTTGAAAAGTAAACCCGTAATACAGTTGGTCAATAGTAGAGGTGTACTGTCGTCGCGCAAAACCATGTTTAATGTTCCTGTTCCCAGAAATATGAGAAACCGGGGTGAGGAAGCACGTTAGTGTGTGGCTGGACACTAGCTTTACATTTTCTCTTCCAGCATGCAGGAACTCCTCCTATGACAGTGGGCGCAGTGCTCCTCAGAACCCAGTGCTGAAAGGCAGGCGTCTGCCAAGCAGGATCCCAGTCTGAACCTGAGGGTCATCCTCTGACTGAGACACTGACAGGTAGTCCTTCCTTTGATAGTTCTGCCAGTGGCAATTGTCCTTGATTAGAGAAAGCACCGATATAATGACTCATGGAAAATTGAAGGTTTGGTCAAGTTTAAAATAGTGCCACAATGTTCTAATACTATTCCTCCTAATTCGTCATGTGAACACCACACCACAGCTGATCACGATGAACTTTAAAGCTTTGGAGCCTCCGTGGTTGGTGTACCATCAGCATCCTGTCATAAGGTCTGCACAGAGTGGAACATGGCATCCTTTAAACCTGGTTCAGATTGACTGTATATGGACAGACGGAGGGGCAGCAGCTGGAATCGCTTTTGGGCACAGTAAACATGCTCCCCTGATTAAAACATTTAAACACAACATGCCTATGCATTCAACCAAAGAACCTCATTTCATACAATACTGTATTCATAACAGAAATACCACTGCTTCCACCAGGCCAATTCAAACATGTTGGGTAGATGGTGTTATTATTTCAATGACATTATATTGTTTTCTTAGAGGCTTTGGCCCCTCATCCAATTATATTCCCATGTTCAGAGAAACTCATGTTCTCAGCAACTGTGTTAGTGTTATTATCTGAAGGTTCAAGGTTCAGTGCTGAGCCTGCAAACAGTATATGTGTGCTATATCATTCCCCTGCAAATATTATGAATAGAATCTAGCAGCAAGCTGATCCTTGCTTCCCACAGCAAGCCATGTAGGCTAGTATATTTACAACACTATAACAAAACACTGATATTAAGACAAACAGCCAAGCAAAACCGTATTTGCAACATTTGTCTCGTCTTGCCAAGATGAGTTTTTAATTTACTCATCAAAACACTTAATCAAATGAAAGGGAATAATGTCAGATATTTAAGATCTTTAAGCTAGTATTCAATATCCTTAGTGAATGATTTTAATGGAGTAAGTCATATTTCAGATTCCTTGCTTTTCAGATTGTATCACTTCTCAACATTTGTCACCTGTCAAATTATTTTCCCTCTGCGTGTCACATTCATTTGTCAAAATAGGCCTGTTCAGAGACGCCTACTGTTTCAGATGAAAGTAAATCAGATTTGCATACATATTTATTTGGACTTCATATTTATGGTAATGTTAGACTAATAAAATTGTGTGATTGTAAATGAAATTTATCTATGTCTTAATATGTATTAAGCAAATATTAGCCCTTATGTCTTACTCTATTTTAAAAACTGCAGTTTCACTCAGGTACATACTATAGACATTTTTCAGTCAACATTTGGTTAATTAAGCCGTATTCCATATAAGATATTGCTAACACAGCTACTGTAGACATAGCCGTGGTTGCAGTCCTATATGCCYTAACACTTGGCAAGAAAATAACAATGTTGGCCCCATTTACTGTGAAGGTAAAGGAAAGATTAATTCTGGGAAAACTATGTTACCTGAATCCTTAAAGAGACTTTAACTTCTGCACATAAAGAAAGCTGGGCTTGGCCTGGCTCCAAACTGCAGGCCACGGTGACTCCCAGGATAGAGAGTTACTGCAGGCTCTTACCACATTTTTAACACATTCGTATTTCTGCAGGCTAGTCTGATCAATGCCATTGAAAACCATTTCTTATAATTCTTCCAGCTACTTAAGGGCACATCTGAATTATGGGCAGCGTATCCGACACACATTTATTCTTTCCTCCTGACGGTTTTATGGAACTCATTATCCGCTTTGCGGCCATGCCTCTGAATGGGGAACCTGTGGGATTTTTTATGTGTAGCCAGCAGCTACTCTACTGACCACGTTTAATGTTCTCGCTCTCACAGCGAGGAGAGAGAGGGACAGAGTCCCGTGTTCATACATCCGGGCACCTCTGGAAACACTAGCACCCATCCACCCCTCACAGTGGATCAGTGTTGGAGCAGTGTGATGCGTCTGTCTGAGGGGTTAGAGAGCAGAACGGCAGACCCCAGACCCAGGGCTTTAATTTATCTCCGGTGCAACGCCTCATTACGATGGTGTTAATGAGGAGCAGATGCAGCTGCGTACATGGAGGATGTGTGTTGAGGTGGCCGGGATGTGGGGGGTGGCCGGGTGTGGATGTAGGGGGTGGTTGAGTGTGGGGGAGGCTGGGAAGCTGGGTGTGGCCTGCAGAGAGGGAGGCCCCGTCCGGGGATAGGCATCCGTTCTCACTGGAGCCCAAGCACTGCCTCTGTGGCTGTTTACTCAGCAAGAGCTATTTACATCTTAACCCATAGGAACGTAAGGAGGTCTTTACTCTTCATGTGCTTTTACTTTCAAGGGCAGATATACCTTTCAAAGAAATTATCTAAGTGAAATGATGATGAAGAGGTATGTTATGGTTATGTGAAATTAGGTAGATCTACATAGTAGTCCTTTAGAAAGATTCACCAGATTTTTGGCAAATGGGTTGGATTTAATCGTGTGTGGTTAATGACTATCAATAAGTCCTGAGAACATCAATCTTCTCTTTTTGAAGTTTAAAATGTCATTAAATTAAATCGCCGCCAAGTGTATTTTATGTTCCCTGTAGTTTAATCATCTTCATCAGGCACGCTTTTGACCCTGTCCACATCAAGTAAAGTTTAGAGATACTAGCTTATTTTTATTGATTTCTTAAAGTAGTACACTCGTGTTATTGGTCCTGAAGAGGATGCTTTGGGTTGAATTCATTTCCCTGCAATAAATTATATAATAGGCCTATAGGTAACACTTTACTTACCCAGGAGCAAGCAACTTAAATGTAAAGTGAAGTGACATTTCTTTATTACTTTGTAATGTAACAAAATTTGCATTTTCCAAAATTTGCATTTTGGAGCAATAAGTATACTTTTCTTTCATGGATTCAACAAAGATTCATATTCAAACTATTCAAATTCAATTCCCCATTTGAGACTCAAAGGAATAACTAATTTTAGTTAGTAAAACGTACTAATATGGTTGTATCATAGCTAGCGTTATTATTCACAGCTAGCTAAGCACTGGCACAATGTCAATAAGTTTTCCAACTCGGTCAATAAAAAGGTTACAAAATCGTCATAATTGCTCCTGGTTAGGCCATTGTCTGCAGAGTTGGTTACATTGTAATTACATAGTAATTCTAAAGGTTATTTCCTACTGGGTTTCACTTTACATAAAATTGCTTGCTCCTGGGTAGATACATAGTATATACTTGTATATATCATGTAACTACATTGTTCGTACGTTACACTTGATTCAGTATAGCCTTTAAGACAGGTCATAACATAGAAATAAACTCATTGAAAATGACTGGTAATTCATGGCAGGGTGTAAAATTGTTGTTACCAGGTCCTAGTCTACTTATAAACCCTGGTATTACATGTGGATTCAAATGGTAGTGGCACCTTGTAGTTACATGTAACAAGGTCAGATTTTAGTTTGAGTTATTAACATGGTAATTCAAAGGTTTCAAACGTGTAATTACAAAACATTAGTTACATAGTGGAACAAGATAGTTTAATAACATCAGCAGTTACACATATGGAATAACCTTCAGCAAGTGGATGTGGGGCGGCGGCAGGAAGCCTAGCGGGTAAGAACATTGGGCCAGTAACCGGTATACTGTCTGATATACCACAGCATTCACGGCTCGAACCACCCAGTTTATAATACCAGACCGTATACCGCGGGTATGACAAAACATTTATTTTTAATGCTCTAATTACATTGGTAACCAGTTTATAATAGCAATAAGGCACCCCGAGGGTTTGTGGTATATGGCCAATATACCACGACTAAGAACAGCCCTTAGCCGTGGTATATTGGCCATATACCACACCCCCTCGGGCCTTATTGCTTAAATATACCACTGCATTGTTGAATACTCGTTTCTGACGTTTCTAGTTTGACCAGGTGTTTTCAGCAACTGATATTTTAGAATTTGGTTGTCATATTGTCAGGTTTGCTAGTAACAAACTAGTTAGCTAGCTTCTAGCAGAGTGTTTGATGAGCAATGTGCTCTCCTCGTAAGTAACAGTGTCGACGAGTGTCCTGACGAGAAGGCATTATGCCAGGCAAAAATTGGGCCTCAGCAGCTCATTGTTATGGATGTATCCAAATGAATGTCCATAGAAAGCAGCTTAAAACAAATGCAAACGCAGCTACTTTGCTGTTATTCTGGCTGCAGAGGTCGGGACTGTGTTAGCGGTAACTAGTTGTCTAGCTAGCAAGCAAGGGATAAGAACATATAGAATYAACAACTGGGTCACGTCCTTAAATATAGGACTAATAGAACGAACGACTGGGTCATTTCCCTAGCAACCAAAAGATGAGAAAGTATGTTTACCGGTAGAAATAACATTTTAAAAAGTTTTAAGCAAATTCATACTTCCTCATTTCTACCGGTAAATGTTACTACAGTTATTACTGTGTAGTTACATAGTAAAAGGGGCCACTTAATGTAAAGTGTTACCGCAGAAGCTTTTATCCAAAGCGACAGTCATGCATGCATACATTTTACGTACAACTGGTCCCGGGAATTGAACCCACTAACCTGGCAATGAAAATGCCATGCCCTACCAACTTAGCTACGGAGAATGAATTGCGTCTCCAGAGGTACTGAGTGTGAAGCAGTATAATGCCATGTCCTGGACAGGACACCACGGCTGCTGAGCGGACAATAGGATGGCTCCTCAGCTTTGAGGTTGCCATTGTGACTACCCAGACAGTGGCAACCTTCCCTGGAAGTAATGATCTCTCTGAGCCTCTGGCTGCCAATTGGGGGCCATAACAAGCTTTATTCACCCTGAAACATCCCTCCTTCTAGTGGGAACGCTGTCTCCCCGGGACAACAATGCTGACAGCCAAGCCCAGAGTCGCTGGCTCTTCTTTTAAGTTTTTATGAGGTTGGCCTTCCCCCTGCTATTGAGGCAAATGTAGGCCATCAAACAAAGCAATTTACGACCCTGGCTAAATTTGACCTTGGGCCTCCTGAAATGCCAGACAATTGCTCCCTTTAAAATGGAGAAGCCTTAAGACTGAGAAGCTTTGTGTGTCAAATACACAGGCTAAGACATGTTTTTCTCTTGGCTTTGTTTGTAAACACCTATCTATGATATCAGCCATCTACAGACATTTTTAGACTGGACTAGCTGGTACAACTTCCCAAACTAGAGGAGGAAGAAGAAATTCGATTGGGTGTCTCAAAATATGCCTCATGATGATCGTGTGCTGAGTAATTCCACTGCCTCACTTTAAATGTGACAATTTAATTGGCTGTTTGGCATTTTATTAGAGCTCTAGTGAAGGAAGGCAGTGACCTGGGTGACTCCAGGCTTCTGGTTCTGAGACAGAGCTACAGGGAATTCCTTATTTACTGCAGGGGTGTGCTTGCCTGGTTGACTGGCCATCACAGGGCTTTCACTCTGCACTGTTATGATTAGTTCCTCCTAACCCTAACGCCACACTGGTTTCTGAATTTTCTAATTTCCCCAGTATTTAGCAGAATGCCTTGTATTAGTTCCACCCTAAATCTCATAAGGTCTGAAAAACAGACCTTATGAACAAGAAGTGGACTTGATAGAATACAGAAACTATGGTAGTTTGGTAGTTCAACTGGATAAATAACCCATTGAGTTTCAATACTAAAAACATATATTTTTTAACCTTTTTTAACTAGACAAGTCAGTCAAGAAACAAATATTATTTACATTGACGGCCTACCCCAGCCAAACCCTAACCTGGATGATGCTGGACCAATTGTGCACCGGCCTATGGGACTCCCAATCACGGCCGGGTTGTGATACAGCCCAGGATCGAACCAGGGTCTGTAGTGACGCCTCTAGCACTGAGATGCAGTGCGCCTTAGACTGCTGCGCCACTCGGGAGCCCCGATAATTAGGAAACATCTACCAATATACACTGAACAAAAATATAAACGTAACATGTAAAGTGTTGGTCCCATGTTTCATGAGCTGAAATAAGATCCCAGACATTTTCCATACACACAAAATGCTTATTTCTCTAAAATGTTGTGCACAGATTTGTTTACATCCCTGTTAGTGAGCATTTCTCCTTTGCCAAGATAATCCATCCCCCTGAGATGTGTGGCATATCAAGAAGCTGATTATACAGCATGATCATTACACAGGTGCACCATGTGCTGGGGACAATAAAAGGTCACTCTAAAATGTGAAATTTTGTTCACACAACACAATGCCACAGATGTCTCAAGTTGAAGGAGCGTGCAATTGGCATGCTGACTGAAGGAATAGGAATGTCCACCAGAGCTGTTGCCAGAGAATTGAATGTGCATTTCCCTACCATAAGCTGCCTCCAACATCGTTTTAGAGAATTTGGCAGTACGTCCGATTTCACAACCGCAGCCCACGTGTATGGTGTTGTGTGGGCGAACTGTTTGCTGATGTCAACGTTATGAACAGAGTGCCCCATGGTAGCGGTGGGGTTATGATATAGGCAGACATAAGCTACGGACAACAAACACAATTGCATTTTATCGATGGCAAGGCTTTGTACACAATTCCTGGAAGCTGAAAATGTCCCAGTTCTTCACCCACTCATTGAGCATGTTTGGAATGCTCTGGATTGATGTGTATGACAAGTGTTCCAGTTTCCGCCAATATCCAGCAACTTCGCGCAGCCATTGAAGAGGGACAACATTCCATGGGCCACAATCAACAGCCTGATCAAATCTATGTGAAGGAGATGTGTCACGCTGCATGAGGCAAATTGTTGTCACACCAGATACTGACTGGTTTTCTGATCCACGACCCTACCTTTTTTTTAAAGTATCTGTGACCAATAAAAGCATATCTGTATTCCCAGTCATGTGAAATCCATAGCGTAGGGCTGAATTTATTTTGGGCTTCTACATCTGCATTGCTTGCTGTTTGGAGTTTTAGGCTGAGTTTCTGTATAGCACTTTGTGACATTGGCTAAAGTAAAAAGGGCTTTATAAATATATTTGATTGAAATTGTTGCATGTTGCGTTTATTTTTTGTCACGATCGTCTTGCGTTGAGAGAGAGGACCAAGGCGCAGCGTGTGAAAAATACATCTTCTCTTTATTTAGAAGAAGAACCAACGAAACAAAACAACAAACGTGAAGCTATCAAAGACTAAGTGCACACATGCAACATAGAACATAGACAATTACCCACAAAACCCAAATGCCTATGACTGCCTTAAATATGGCTCTCAATCAGAGACAATAAACCACAGCTGCCTCTAATTGAGAACCAATCTAGGCAGCCATAGACATACAAACACCTAGACAAGACACTGACCCATTAAACGTACAAACCCCTAGACAAACCAAAACACATACATTCCCCATGTCACACCCTGACCTAACTAAAATAATAATGAAAACAAAGATAACTAAGGCCAGGGTGTGACAGTACCCCCCCCCAAAGGTGCGGACTCCGACCGCACAACCTGACATTGAAGGGGAGAGTCCGGGGTGGGCCTTATTACGGCGGCGGCTCGGGTGCGGGACGTGGCCCCCACTCCACCATTGTCAATACCCGCTTTGGTGGCTCTGGTAGATCCTGGCTGACTGGCGGCTTTGGAAGATCCTGGCTGGCTGGCGACTCTGGCTGCTCATGGCTGGCTGGCGACTCTGGCTGCTCATGGCTGGCTGCGAACTCTGGCTAGCCATGGGTGGCTGACTCGGCTGCTCCAGGGCTGGCGGACGCTCGGCTGCTCATGGCTGGCTGACGGCTCTGGCTGCTCATGCTGGCGGAGGGCTCGGCTGCTCATGGCTGGCGGACGGCTCTGGCTGATCCTGTCTGGCGGACGGCTCTGGCTGATCCTCTGATCCTGGCGGACGGCTCTGGCTGATCCTGTCTGCGGACGGCTCTGGCTGATCCTGTCTGGCGGACGCTCTGGTTCCTGTCTGGCGGACGGCTCGGCTGATCTGTCTGGCGACGGCTCACGGCTCGGGACAGACGGGCAGCTCTGACGGCTCGGACCAGACGGGCAGCTCTGCATGGTGCTCTGAGCAGACGGCAGCTCAGACGGTGCTTGGCAGACGGGCAGCAAGCTTAGGCAGCACGGTCTTGCAGACGGGCAGCGCAGACGGTGCTGGCAGACGGGCAGCCAGCGCGTGGCTTGCACGGACTCAGACGGTGCTTGAGGGCAGCTCAGACGTCTGGCAGACGGCAGCTCAGACGTGCTTGGCAGACGGCAGCTCTGACGGGCTTGGCAGACGGCAGCTCTGACGGTGCTGGCAGACGGCAGCTCTGACGGTGCTTGGCAGACGGGCAGCTCTGGCGGCTGAGGCACACTGTATGCCTGGTGCGTGTGCCGGAACTGGAGGTACCGGCTAAGGACACGCACCTTCAGGCTAGTGCGGGAGAAGGAGACAGGGCATACTGGACCCTGGAGACGCACATTAGGCCTAGTGCGTGGTGCCGGCACTGTGGTACCGGGCTAGGGACACGCACTCAGGGCTAGTGCGGGAGAAGGAACAGGGCATACTGAGCCTGGAGACGCACATTAGGCCTAGTGCGGGTGCCGGCACTGGTGGTACCGGGCTGGGACACGCATCTCAGGGCTAGTCGGCGGGGAGAAGGAACAGGGATACTGGACCCTGAGAGCACAATTAGGCCTATGCGTGGTGCCGGCACTGGTGGTACCGGCTGGGACACGCATCTCAGGCTAGTGCGCGAGAAGAACAGGCCAACTGGACCCTGGAGACGCACATTAGGCCTAGTGCGTGGTGCCGGCACTGGTGGTACCGGGCTAGGGACACGCATCTCAGGGCTAGTGCGGGGAGAAGGAACAGGGCATACTGGACCCTGGGAGACGCACATTAGGCCTAGTGCGTGGTGCGGCACTGGTGGTACCGGGCTGGGACACGCATCTCAGGGCTAGTGCGGGAGAAGGAACAGGCATACTGGACCCTGGAGACGCACATTAGGCTAGGCGCTGGTGCCGGCACTGGTGGTACCGGCTGGACACGCATCTCAGGGCTAGTGCGGGGGCAGCAACAGGACGCACAGGACTCTGGGACACACAGACGGTGGCGTGTGAGGCACTGGTTGGTAATGGGGGGCTTGGGCGGGAGGTGGCGCCGGAAATACCGGACCGTGCAGGCGTACTGGCTCCCTTGAGCACTGAGCCTGCCCAACCTTACCTGGTTGTATGCTCCCCGTCGCCCGACCAGTGCGGGAGGGAATAACCCGCACCGGGCTATGTAGGCGAACCGGGACACCATGCGTAAGGCTGGTACCATGTATGCCGGCCCGAGGAAGACCACTGGAGACCAGACGCGTTGAGCCGGCTTCATGGCACCTGGCTCAATGCCCAATCTAGCCATGCCAGTGCGGGGAGGTGGAATAACCCGCACCGGGCTATGAACACGTCACAGGAGACACAATGCGCTCTACTGCGTACACGGTGTCGCCCGTACTCTCGCTCTCCACGGTAAGTACAGGGAGTAGGCGCAGTTCTCCTACCTGACTTCGCCACACTCCTTTTAGCCCCCCCGAATAAATTTTTGGGGCTGACTCACAGGCTTCCTACCGCGTCGGCGTGCTGCCTCCATTCGCCGGTATCCCTCCTCGCACTGCGCCAGAGAATCCCAGGCGGGCTCCGGCATTCTCCCTGGTGCTCATCGCCACCTGTCGATCTCCCCCACGTAGTGTAGTCCAGTATTTGCTCCTGTTTCCTGCTACCTCCTCTACCGCCGCCTCTCGACTTTAGCTGCCTCCAGCTCTTCACGAGGGCGGCGATATTCTCCAGGTTGAGCCCAAGGTCCCTTTCCATCCAATATCTCCTCCATGTCCATGAATCTTTATGCGCTGCTCCCGTTGCTGCTTTACACGCTGCTGGTCCCGTTATGGTGGTAATTCGTCACGATCGTCTTGTGGTGAGAGAGAGGACCAAGGCGCAGCGTGTGAAAAATACATCTTCTCTTTATTTAGAAGAAGAACCAACGAAACCAAAACAACAAAACACGAACGTGAACTATCAAAGACTAAGTGCACACATGCAACATAGAACATAGACAATTACCCACAAACCCAAATGCCTATGACTGCCTTAAATATGGCTCTCAATCAGAGACAATAAACCACAGCTCCTCTAATTGAGAACCAATCTAGGCAGCCATAGACATACAAACACCTAGACAAGACACTGACCCATTAAACGTACAAACCCCAGACAAACCAAAACACATACATTCCCCATGTCACACCCTGACCTAACTAAAATAATAATGAAAACAAAGATAACTAAGGCCAGGGTGTGACATTTTTGTTCAGTATATATTGTTATAGGTCTATATGCTTTTGGTAGGCTATCTATTGCTATAGGCTCAACATGTCCAGAAACAAAGGACTTTCTTCTAAAACTCATCAGTCTATTCTTGTTCTGAGAAATTAAGACTATTCCATGCGAGAAATTGCCAAGAAACTGAAGATCTCGTACAATGCTGTGTACTACTCCCTTCACAGACAGCGCAAACTGCCTCTAACCAGAATAGAAAGAGGAGTGGGAGGCCCCGGTGCACAACTGAGCAAGAGGACAAGTACATTAGAGTGTGTAGTTTGACAAACAGACGCCTCGCAAGTCCTCAACTGGCAGCTTCATTGAATATTACCCGCAAAATACCAGTCTCAATGTCAACATCGAGGCGGCGACTACGGGATGCTGGCCTTCTAGGCAGAGTTGCAAAGAAAAAGCCATATATCAGACTGGCCAATAGAAAGAAAAGATTAAGATTGTCTGTGTTATTTTGCCCATCTTAATCTTTTCTTTTTACTGGCCAGTCTGAGATATGGCTTTTCCATTGCAACTCTGCCTAGAAGGCCAGCATCCAGGAGTCGTCTCTTCACTGTTGACAAAAACAAGGACATTTCTAAGTGACCCCAAACTTTTGAACGGTAGTGGAGAAAGTACAGTGCATTCGGAAAGTATTCAGACCTCTTGACTTTTTTCACATTTTGTTACGTTACAGCCTTATTCAAAAGTGTATTCAATTGTTTTTTTCTCATCAATCTACACACAATACCCCATAATGACAATTAAAGAACAGGTTTAGGCATTTTTACAAATGTATAAAAATAAAAATAAACTGAAATATTACATTTACATAAGTATTCAGACCCTTTACTCAGTACTTTGTTGAAGCATCTTTGGCAGCGATTACAGCCTCGAGTCTTCTTGGGTATGACACTACAAGCTTGGCACGCCTGTATTTGGAGAGTTTCTCCCATTCTTCTCTGCAGATCCTCTCAAGCTCTATCAGGTTGAATGGGGAACATCGCTGCACAGCTATTTTCAGATCTCTCCAGAGATGTTCGATCGGGTTCAAGTCCAGCCTCTGGCTGGGCCACTCAAGGACATTGAGACTTGTCCCGAAGCCACTCCTGCGTTGTCTTGGCTGTGTGCTTAGGGTTGTTGTCCTGTTGGAAGGTGAACCTTTACCCCAGTCCGAGGTCCGGAGCGCTCTGGAGCAGGTTTTCAACAAGGATATCGCTGTACTTTGCTCCGTTCATCTTTCCCTCGATCCTGACTAGTTTCCCTGCCACTGAAAAACATCCCCACAACATGATACTGCCACCATGCTCCACCGTAGAGATGGTGCCAGGTTTCCTCCAGACGTGACGCTTGGCATTCAGGCTAAAGAGTTCAATCTTGGTTTCATCAGACCAGAGAGTCTTGTTTCTCATGTCAGAGTCCTTTAGGTGCCTTTTGGCAAACTCTAAGCCGTCTGTCCTGTGCCTTTTACTGAGTGGCTTCCGTCTGGCCACTCTACCATAAAGGCCTGATTGGTGGAGTGCTGCACAGATGGTTGTCCTTCTGGAAGGTTCTCCCGTCTCCACAGAGGAACTCTGGAGCTCTGTCACAGTGACCATCGGGTTCTTGGTCACCTCCCCGACCAATGCCTTTCTCCCCCAATTGCTCAGGATTGGCCGGGCGGCCAGCTCTATGAAGAGTCTTGGTGGTTCCAAACTTCTTCCATTTAAGAATGATGAAGGCCACTGTGTTCTTTGGGACCTTCAATGCTACAGACATTTTTTGGTACCCTTACCCAGATCTGTGCCTCGACACAATCATGGCTCGGAGCTCTGCGGACAATGCTTTCGACCTCATGGCTTGGAATTTGCTCTGACATGTACTGTCAACTGTGGGGCCGGTGTGTGCCTTTCCAAATCATGTCCAATCAATTGGATTTATTACAGGTGGACTCCAATCAAGTTGTAGAAACATCTCAAGGATGATCAATGGAAACAGGATGCACCTTAACTCAATTTCGAGTCTCATAGCAAAGGGTTTGAATACTTATGTAAATAAGGCATTTCTGTTTTCTAAAAACCTGTTTTCGCTTTGTCATTATGGGGTATTTTGTGTAGAGTGATATGAACATTTATTTATTTAATACATTTTAGAATAAGGCTGTAACGTAACAAAACGTGGAAAAAGTCGATGGGTCTGAATACTTTCCGAATGCTCTGTATTCCCTGTATTCAACATTTATAAGGCTTTGCATTTAGGGGGGACATAGTATTAACAGCATAAATAATATTGGGCAAGGGAGGGATTCTCCATCTTGTTCTATTATATGGATTCTTCTCATGCATTTCTTTACGAGACAAGGGCTTCAGTAATCTGTATCCTTTAGCGAGAGAACCCCATGGAGATGCATTTAAAGAGATAAATTGGTATCATCCCCAGTGTGACAGACTCCTCATCTGTCTCTGCTCGCGTCCATTGATCACAATTTATTTTATTTGTGTTGCATTATTAGGCGGAAGAAAAGCATTGGATTAATAAAGGCCTGATTATAAAGTTAAACAGAAACACTATACTGTTCCACAGGAAGCCTGCATCAGCTCAGGAGGCCCGACTGCTGCCTGACCTTATATCTTATTACATTGTTGGCTGAAATCAGAGGTAGCGCTTATCATTTACTATAGATGTAATTCATTTAACGATTATCACTTGCTTCTCTGTTGGATTTACTTGTCTAATTCCATCAGAAGACTCTTATATTTCTAAGTGATTTATCGTGTCTGTAAGACATAAGTACTGTATAAGAATTGACCGATGGTTGTACAGTGAAATCATTACTTACGTTATGTGGAAATGTGTGTTACGCGAGGATTACCACTCTGGGCTTTAGAGGAGATTACAGGTGAGCCTTTGCCTTAACGCCTCACCCTAGAGCAAGGTATGTTGGCCATAGTAAAAATCCAGCTGTTTGACCAAGTGCCGATATGTGTAAGTCATTCTTAATGACAGGGTCAACCTGATAATAACAAAGCAAAGTTGACACTTTCAACTAAAATATATTTCTGAGTTCTGTTAGAATCCTTGTTGTGTGTGAGTGAGAGAGCGATATACCAAGGCTATTGGGCCCCTGTTGGAGCTCTAGCAGTGTAGCCCTGTGCATTTATGGATTGCAGTAATTAAACTAATTAGATGGGCATGCGGTCTTATAATAATGAGTTTGTGTCAGCACATGGCAAATCATGGTGATAAATAAACTGATGAATGCAGTGAATAAAAAAAATAAAAAAAGTGTAATTGCTACTAAGATGGAGAGATTTAGATTTTGCGATACTATTATTTGTCACTCGTAGTTTGAGAAACTACATGATGAAGGGTATGTACTGTACAACGCATAACCATTTAATGGTCAGTAATTAATTTCATTGTGTGGGTTTTCCTCTTTATTGGTCCATTCTTTTCCAACGGCTCCTCTAACACAATCGGGGGGGGGGGGGGGGGGGGGGGGGGGGGGGTGGGGGGGAAGCTAGAGTGGGGAATGAACCAGCAACTCTGCAGTAGCCTAACAGGTGAGGTCCACTACCTCCTGTGCCATAAAGGTTGAGACTGAGGATGTAACGCAATGACATGCAGGGAGGCATCCGACACTGAAGACTGAGGCTGACAATGTTACAGTATTTCCTGATGTAGGTACCATTAACACCCAGTGTGGTCCACACTCACACAGCGCTATTATAGAACTGTGGAACCTCAAAAGGGGTCTCACTGCTTACTAAACTTCAAGTACAGTATATTTTCCCATTTTGTGAGTTCGACGTACAAGAGATGTTTACAGACCTAAAAATATATATATTTTTTATCCATACAAAACAACTACTACTGCTATTACTTGTAACATTACTACTGTGTAGAGAAGATACTGGAAGATAAGCCAATAGTACTGGAAGATAAGCCCTTGTGCCTTTGATCAATGAAAATGTCTGCTGCTGCACGGCATACACAGGAATGTTATAATGTTAACATGATCCAGACGTTAGTGTAGATTACCATATTATGTATGCTTATTCAAGGTGTCATTGAGAGCCGCACATTAGATTAGGACAATATGCTGAATGTGATTATATGCCACTTATTCAACTTGCCATTTATCACAAGGGTTAAATAAATACAAACTGAATTAAATGTGAATCCTCTTCCCTTCTGAAAGAAAACAAAAGCCTAGGCTCTCCTTTGAATATTCCTGACACCTCCAGACTAAAAGATGAGATGTTATTTAAATACGAGCTTGCAGACTTCACCTGATGACCTCCTCTAAATATTATTTACGACCCAAAACATCTTTTAATTCCAGATATGTCTTTTTAGCGATATCCGAGTGTCAGCGCTCTAATGCAAGGAGCAAGGCTGTGCCCATTTTTCAAGCAGACAATGAATATTCAAAAGATGTGCTTTAGAAAGGCGGGGTGAAAAAAGGGGAGAGTTAACATTAATTAATATTCGTAGCAGTAAAAATGAAAGCGAGACCCGGGCTAATTTCAAAGGACAATTAATCATAAGGATCCGTAATTACACCGGGGAGTTTACAAATGATTTTTTTTAAAGGGGCCAGAGTAAAAGAAAGAAGATAATCCCCTACCCATCAAAATCACTGGCTCACCACAGTCCCAGCAGAAAGAGCAATTAGAGCCAACAGCAGAGGAGAGGTAATTGTGTGCCAGGAGGAAGCCCAGGCAGAATCTTAATTGCAGTGAACGAAGGAAGGATGATCACTTTCTCTAACTAACACCTGATCGTACTGAGGGAGAAGAGAGGAAATGCAGGCCGGAGCCGGTCTGTAACCACCTCCAGGTGCCTGGGTAAAATTAACCCTTCAGAGGTGTTCTGGTAAATGTGGCTGTAGTACATACTGTGGAGGCATCTTGAGCACCCCATCACTCCACTGTCACTTCATGGATGCCCATGCTCATGGAGAGGTGTCAATCTCACAGGAAGTGTTTCCGTTACTAATCACAAGTTTTCAAAAATGATCATCTTCTATACGGAGATATTTATATACTGAGCGTCTACACGGTATATTTACTGAATATTCACTACACGATATTTACTACACTCTGAATTGACAATGTCTACACTATAACGTCAAAACCTCGCAACGGTTTACTTTAAACAATTGTTGTGATGTAGGCCCACTTCAGCAACATTAGCCACGTTTGCACCTTCCTGTGTGTTTCAGAGTCCACTGATCAAAGAGAGACAGAGTCTCCAATGAGAGCCACACATAAACCTCTCTTTTATATAGGMATAATGCTGTTTACTGCAAGTCAGAGCCTGCAGGTGTTAGTGAATAACAGTGAAGGCTGTTAGGCCCTAGGCCCTGCTGTATTTGTCAGTAGGCTAGACTTGAAAAGGCCTCTGTTCACATCTGGTCTCTGTGTTATAGCACCAATCGGCATAGACTTGTTTATGGTCACTCCGAGGTACCTCCCTTTGTGAGCATCATGTGATGGTTCAGCCATAGAAGCTCACTTCTTCATAGCAGTTGTTTTCACCATGGGGCTATTCAGGGTCAAACAACACACTCACATGGCGATGCCTTCGCTTTGATGTCCAAGCTGTGTGAGATGATTTGCTTTCTGTTCTGTTGGGATTGAAATAATTACCCTCACGTCTCCAATCAGAGAAGCTAGGAGATGTTGGACATGCTGACATGAAACATTTAGCTGGTCTTTTATTGCTTCCTCCAGGGAAAGGAATGGCAATTAAGTTGAGACATTGATGCCGAGACAGGTGTGACATCATGAAAGGTCACTGTTCAAAAACTGAAAATGTAAGGTATCAAGCTTGGGACTCTTGGCATTCACTTCAAATGCAACGGGTGGAGTTACACTTTACATGTGCCTTTATTTCTGTGTAATTATTCTTTTAAATACATTGTAATAAATATTGTAACGATTCATGATTACAATGTACTTATGGTTACTAACGTGCGCTAATGTGACTAGAACGACATTGTACACAACAGTCAACCTTCCGGGACATAGTCATGTCTTATATGG
Organism: Salvelinus sp. IW2-2015; assembly: GCF_002910315.2. Taxonomy (NCBI): domain Eukaryota; kingdom Metazoa; phylum Chordata; class Actinopteri; order Salmoniformes; family Salmonidae; genus Salvelinus; species Salvelinus sp. IW2-2015. The sequence goes on from NC_036839.1 coordinate 15,826,546, forward strand.
GCAGAAAGCTTAAATTCTTGTTAATCTAACTGCAGTGTCCACTTAACAGAAGCTATTACAGTGAAAAAAAGACCATGCTATTGTTTGAGGAGAGTGCACAACAACAAAAAATGTTTATCACGGCAACTGGTTTGACACATTCACCTCTGAAGGTAAATAATCTACTTYCATTCAGTAATCTTGCTCTGATTTGTCATCTTGAGGGTCCCAGAGATAAAATGTATCATAGTTTTGTTTGATAAAATAAATTTTTATGTTCAAATGTAGGAACTGGGGTCTACAGTTTGACCCCAATGCTGTCTCTGCCTCCACACCCACCCCGCCCAGCCATCTAGATGTGTGAAAGTTAGTGTATGACATTCCTGGGAGTGTGTAAACCTCAATGTGTTATTACCATATCATTTTTGTATGTTCTCTATAGTTATGTACTTGAAAATGTATCAATTGACCAATTTGGCACTTTTGTGCAAACTCCTGGCAGACTTGATGCAATATATTGTAATGTAATTCTTCACTGGATCAGTCTGAAACTTGGCACACACACTGTGGTCATCTGGAGGTCAAACTCTAAATTACACCTGGACTCCTATCTGAAAGTATGGCCTTTCTCTTCCATTTCACCAGATCTAATGTGTTATATTCTTCTACATTAATTTCACATTTCCACAAACTTCAAAGTGTTTCCTTTCAAATGGTATCAAGAATATGCATATCCTTGCTTCAGGTCCTGAGCTACAGGCAGTTAGATTTGTGTTTGTCATTTTAGGCGAAAATTGAAAGGGTACGATCCTTAAGAGGTTTTAATATGTCTTTATGTTCACTCACTCTCTCCTTTTCCATAGTTACCCATCCTCACCCTTTTGTCTCCGTTTGTGAACGAAACAGTCCAGTTGACCTTCATCTTGCCTAACCCAATCCACAGTCCGATAAAGGGATCACAGCTGGCAGATCAAAGTAATGTCTTCACCCCTCAGTGTCTACCGAATGGCCGCTGAATAAAATCACAGTGGCGGTGAAATGGCTCTGACACAACCTGATCCACGCAGTGACGTCGCACAGCACCGCGCTCCACCCTGCAATACATCAGTGCCAGGAAACAGTGGACCTGGAGACGTGCTGATTGAATCAGGGGCCAGGGAGACTCTGGGGAGAGTTCATCCATATCGGGCCAGCAGAAGGCTCCACTCTCCCTCTCCCCCTCACTAAGCTATAGTCTCCCAAAGCACAACACCAGGAGCTCAAAACCCCACCAGAGCGTACCCACAAACTGAATCATATCCATCTTACATTGACATTTTAGTCATTRAGCAGACACTCTTATCCAGAGCAACTTACAGTAGTGAGTGCATACATTTTCATTGGTCCCCCCATGGGAATCGAACCCACAACCCTGGCGTTGCAAATGACATGCTCTACCAACTGAGCTACGCAGGACTAAGAGGGAATTTAGAGGAAAAAGTCAAATGGACCACTTAAGTTGAAGTAGGTGTATCAGCAACTATTCCCGTGCATAACACATTATGTAGAAATGCTTAGTGGAGCTGTTGACATTCACGGCCTTGGCAATGCACAGACCAAGTCCCGACTGCTCATCCCCCCGGCTCTGTGTGGCTAGATAGCATCTAACATACAAATAAAGACTTTGTGCTGTTTGTTCTTAGAAGAGAAGCAGCTATATTTTGTGGGCATAACCAATACCGTAAATTCATTAGTTATGACCATCCTTCTTTGTTCTTCAACATCTTTATCGTTTACTGAAGTCTTTGATGGCTGTGAAATGCATCATAGAAATCCTGACGATTCCACCACCAGGATAAATGACCAATACCTTTGATTCATTACTGTTTAATAGCCTTGAAGATAGTGCAAATCAGATTTGTCAGATTACGCTACTGGGTTTGCCATTTTTAATAATGAAAATTACAATGATATCCGATAATAGTTTATCATTCTAAAGTTGAAGATATTACAATGGAGCTGTTGTGAAAGTAATGAAGCTGACACGCTTTGCTTTATCATTTAAAGCTATAGTACAACAATAATAGAATAATCAACCATTTCATTTTTCATGCTTATTGGTCGTTTTTTTGCTCAGTCAACACAATGCATACCAATGTATTCAAATGATTTTTATGTTAACTTTTCTATTTCCGAGGATGAATCGGAATATGACGACAGGTTAAAAACGACATATTTGCAAAGGTCATTCAAAATGACTTTTTCAGGGATGAACGTTGTTTGCATATTGTTTGTGTGGTAAAGAGGGGAGACGTTTAATTCCCTTTGCAATTGTCTCCACGAGGTGGTATTATAAGTGTCACCAGTCTAAATGGTGATAGGCTGTGTCCTACATGACTTTGACCCGCCTTGTCAGCTGGCAAAGAAAAATCACCAGGACAACTAGTTGTGAAGTGCAGGGGTATTAGTGACAGTATAAGCTATTTAGTGAATATATTTTTCTAGAGATATTGTTTGTCTACAGATTAACATGGTTTCAATCAGTTGGGGGTGGGTGTCTTCATAGTGTTGTCCTGTGTAGACATGTGCACTACCTAGCATGGGTAAAATGACCTAGCTCAGCATTACTACATGCTTCTATTGGACTATTGCTTTCATCTCCATGTTTGATGAATTATTGTTCAGAGCCACTGGCAGATGGGATGAATGAGTTATACATCCATAGGATATGGAGAATTATTCTGACAGCTGCTTAAAGAAGTGAAAAAGGTGCCAACTGTGATGCATAACACTTTTGATATGAAATGCTGGTAAATAAGTACACAGCAACTAAAATGTGTCCACGCATACCTGGACCTGTGGACTATAAGCAGAGTGTGTACTTTCACATGAGCCTATAGGGCCTACACAATGATGTCAATAGTATATGAGATGGGTATACAGTAGTAGGTCAGGAGTCTACACGCTTTTCTAGCATGAGAGCTACTTTTTTTTTAAATGGAACATGTCGCAAGCTAGTCATTTTTTTTCTAGCTTTCAAATAGGCACATTCTTCTCCTCTCCCCTTCAACTCTTTCCTGGGTCCTTAGTGTACAACAAAAAGTAGTGCACTGTTTCTGTCAACATACCTGGTAAAATAATGGTTCATAAAAAGCTCTAAGGCGAGCCCTATAAAAGCTGTGATTTTTTTTCTCCCCAATTTCGTTTTTTTTTTCACTCTAAAAAAAAATGTGTTCATAGAGAAACAACTAAGTTGCATGTTCTGAGTCCATGCCGATGTTTAAATCACATCAGAAGACCATGTTTTTTAGGTCTGTAAGAAAACCAACAAATTGGGATAACGTTAATGTTGCGTTGATTAGACAGGAGCTTGCAGAGATGTGTTTATGACAGTTTGAGCTGGGACACGTGACAAATGCATGTACCTACAGAATTGTTTGGCGAACTACTGGTAGCTGGCTATCGACTTGTTGGAGAACCCTGCAGTATATGACTGAATGAAGCTCTGCGTTGTAGTGGCCTGTTGTACAATAGATGTCCCTATCAATACAATGACTCTAACCTTGTCTCTACTTTAAGAGGTAATTTTTGAATATTGTGATACATGGACTTCAGCTCGGGGAGCTGGCATATTTATGTTTTAAGTCATTTAAATGTGGCACAATAAATCACCCAGTAGCTCTATTTGTTTTAATTTTTGAGTAATGTTGCAATCCAATTAAATTAGTTGTAGATTTTCAGTTTTATTTTATTGGCCAATTGGGCATTACAACCTACGAGCGGTAATGCATATATCTGAAAGTATGATAAGTCATTAAAACCGTTTCCTAATATGCTAATGTATTAAATTAAACTGTCGTGGCCTCTGCAAGAACAATAAAGCACATTGATTTAAAAGTATTTCTTCTAATTTCAGATATTAAACCTCCTGGTGACTGTATATCAGTCTTGTCGAGGTACTCGTGTCTTCTAACAGTGAACAAGGGCAAATGACCAGAGAGCATCCCAGTGTGCGTCTCTCTCTCTCAGCACCTTCCCCCCTCATAAGTAATCTTCACCCCCCCCCCCCCCCAATCCCCTTCAGAGCTCCACTGTTCCAAAGTAAACTCAGTTGCCATAGTAACAGCCTCCCGGCTAGTTTTGTAAGGTCACCAGCCGCCGAGCTCTACCCTCAGAGAGCAGGCATAACTAATGTCCTGCAGGTTCAGGCTTGATGTAAATAGTCTCAGGTGACAGCCTACTGTACAAATACTCAATTATGCTTGCTTAAAAGGAAATGATTTGTTGTAACAGCCAGCACTCAACCTGCGTGACATCAGTGTTGCCAGGGAAACGCCGGCTGATTGCACGGGCTGGAATTAGGTATTGATCAGAGGAGGGGGGCCAGCGCCAGCTTGGGACTGGAAGCCTTCCACCACTACAATTTACAGAGGGGGTTGGGAGTTCTGGGGACAGCGAGGGCTGCACACAGCGTCCAGCTCAGAGAGCTGAAAACCCCTCAGGAACCAATTTACACTACACACGGCTACAGTGCAATATCTGCAGCAGTCAATAATAGAAATCTGATGCCCCTTCTGCAACCAATGTGACCGTTCCTCCCTCTCGTTAGAACAACTTGAAAGTTCTAGGCTAATCCATGAAGCACAATAGATTTCCAATGGAACACAGATATTTTTGACTTTGGGAGTCTACTCCATGTAATTAATCCTCTGAGTAAGGAAGGCTGTGATTAAGGATAAAGACCCAACCTTGAGAGGGTTTCAGTGAGGAGAAATATCAGGGAAAGAATCATAGATTTGACATAGTGAAGACCTGTTTCTAAACAGTCCAATAAATAAGCATGCTTCAACATCTGTTCTTTGTTAGCAGGCCTCTCTTTCAGAACCCTCTTGGTTGGTTTGTAGCACACTATAGCACAGGCTTCCGATGTGTACGTCTCTGCGATTCAGCTGGTTGTGAACCCTCTATAAAAAAGGTAATGCGCTCCAGCACAGATTATCCATTATATTGACCAGATACTCCAGTGGCCGCTCTAACAATGAAAATAAATGTCTTCAAAAATGGAAGGCAGTCAGGAGGAGGCAAGATCAGGTGGGACCATTCTAGCCAATGAGAGGGCAGATATGTTTGTGAACAACAGGCACAACTCCGATATAGTGTTTTTTCTCAAAGTTGATATCATGTGTCCTACCTATATCAGTACACTCGGAAGAACCTAATCATTACGAAACTTCCATTCGCTCAAATAAGCCACATATCGCAAATAAGCCATTACATTTTTTGTTGACCAAATTAAACACTCTCGTTGACCTCCATACAAAAACTCCTTGCTTTGTGAGCGGAAAAACCAAAAAACACTGTAGAAGAGAGATTTTGGGCCCAGTTATCCCTCTCGCTTCGCCTCTTCCTCTCTGGCTCTAGTCATGATGGAATCAATCACTTGCCCCTGCCAGACACCTGACAACTCCCTCTCCTGGCAGCTCTCTGAAATGCAGTGTGCAGGGTGAGTTCACACCCCCTCACATCTGACCATGTTTAACCCGAAAGGGTCCATTGTAGCCAAATCTGCTTTCCACATAGAACTGTCTACTTTACATTAKACAGACGTGGAGGATGTCAACCCCTTGTCTCATCACAGGACTGCATTATGGAAGACATTGGCTATAAATGTGATCTATGTGTATAAAAGTACTGGCTCAAAAGACTACAGCCGCTGCTGCCTCTTTAATAAGAGCCAGCTACCAACAAGAGCAAATTCCAAGACCTCGATGTCATGGAAAAACCCTGTCCAGTCTTCCCAAGATTTCATTTGTAAACCCCTCAGACATACTGCATAACATTACTGCTCTTTGTCTCTTGTCTTTGACTGGAACTGGGACTGGGGGGGGGGGGGGGGGGGAGCTGATGTCACCAAACACTGGCCTTATAGCAAAATGATGGCCCCATCATCAGCACAGCAATGACAGCTTCATAAACTTTGATTTAATCAGACGGGGGAAATTGAACCATTATATGAGCTAATCTTCAACTACGAGATGATATATCTCAGGCGCAATGCACTGATGGCTCTGATGAGAATTCATCCCCGTCACTGGCGTCGTGGAGTCAGGGTTCAGATCTTAAGTCAGTCTCACACCATGGACGACAGCATATTGTGGCCTTCACCGCTATATCACGCGGTGTGTGGATGTCTACTCATTCAAGGGTTTTGCTTTATTTGTACTCTTTTCTATAACACATGGAATCATGTAGTAACCAAAAGAAAAGTGTTAAACAAAATCTGAATATATTGTATTTGAGATTCTTCAAAAGTAGCCACCCTTTGCCTCGGTGACAGCTTTGCACACTCTTGGCATTCTCCCAACCAGATTCATGAGGTAGTCACCTGGAATGCATTTCAATTAACAGGTGTGCCTTGTTAAAAGTTCATTTGTGGAATTTCTTCCTTTTGAGCCAATCAGTTGTGTTGTGACAAGGTAGGGGTGGTATACAGAAGATAGCCCTATTTGGTAAAAGGCCAAGTCCATAGAATGGCAAGAACAGCTCAAATAAGCAAAGAGAAATGACAGTCCATCATTACTTTAAGACATGAAGGTCAGTCAATCCGGAACATTAAGAACTTTGAAAGTCTCTTCAAAGCAGCCGCAAAAACCATCAAGCGCTATGATGAAACTGACTCTCATGAGGACCGCCACAGGAAAAGAAGACCCAGAGTTACCTCTGCTGCAGAGGAAACGTTCATTAGAGTTACCAGGCCCAAATAAATGCTTCACAGAGTTCAAGTAACAGACAAATCACAACATCAACTGTTCAGAGGAGACTGCGTGAATCAGGCCTTCATGGTCAAATTGCTGCAAAGAAACCACTGCTAAAGGACACCAATAAGAAGAAGAGACTTGCTTGGGCCAAGAAACACCAGCAATGGACATTAGACTGGTGGAAATCTGTCGTTTGGTCTGAGTCCAAATTTGAGATTTTTGGTTCCAACCGCTGTGTTTTTGTGAGACACAGAGTATGTGATCGGATGATCTCTGCATGTGTGGATCCGACTGTGAAGCATGGAGGAGGTATGATGTTGTGGGAGTGCTTTGCTGGTGACACTGTTGGTGATTTATTTTGAATTCAAGGCACACTTAACCACCATGATGCCTCCCGAGTGGTGCAGTGATCTAAGGCACTGCATCGCAGTGCTAGCTGTGCCACTAGAGATCCTGGTTCAAGTCTAGGCTCTTACGCAGCCAGGAGACCCATGGGGTAGCGCACAATTGGCCCAGCGTCGTCCGGGTTAGCGGAGGGTTTGGCTGGCAGGATGTTCTTGTCCCATCGCGCTCTAGCGACTCCTGTTGCGGCCCGGGCGCAATGCATGCTGACACGGTCGCCAGGTGTACGGTGTTTCCTCCGACACATTGGTGCGGCTGGCTTCTGGGTTAAGCGGGCGTTGTGTCAAGAAGCAGTGTGGCTTGGTTGGGTTGTGTTTTGGGGAACGCAGGGCTCACGACTTTCGCCTCTCCAGAGTCCATACGGGAGTTGCAGCGATGAGACAAACTAACTACCAATTCGATACAATGAAATTGAGGAGAAAGGGGTAAAAGTAAAATATATATATACACAGTGGCGAGAAAAAGTATGTGAACCCTTTGGAATTACCTGAATTTCTGCATAAATTGGTCCTAAAATTTGATCTGATCTTCATCTAAGTCTGCTTAAACTAATATCACACGTTTTCATGTCTTTATTGAACGCACCATGTAAACATTCACAGTGTAGGGTGGAAAAAGTATGTGAACCCTTGCATTTAATAACTGGTTGACTCTCTTTCGGCAGCAATAAAGTCAACCAAATGTTTTCTGTAGTTACGGAACAGACCGTCACAACGGTCAGGAGAAATTTTGGACCATTCATCTTTACAAAACTGTTTCAGTTCAATAATATTCTTAGGATGTCTGGTGTGAACTGCTCTCGAGGTCATGCCACAGCATTTTAAAATTGGGTTGAGGTCAGGACTCTGACTGGGCCACTCCAGAAGTCGTATTTTCTTCTGTTGTTGATTTACTTCTGTGTTTTGGGTCGTTGTCCTGTTGCATCACCCAACTTCTGTTGAGCTTCAATTGGCAGACAGATAGCCTTACATTCTCCTGCAAAATGTCTTGATAAACATGGAAATTCCTTTTCCCGTCAATGATAGCAAGCTCTCCAGGCCCTGAGGCAGCAAAGCAGCCCCAAACCATGATGTTCCCTCCACCATACTTTACAGTTGGGATGAGGTTTTGATGTTGGTGTGCTGTGCCTTTTTTCTCCACACAGTGTTGTGTGTTCCTTCCAAACACCTCAACTTTAGTTTATCTGTCACCAGAATATTTTTCCAGGAGCACTGTGGAACATCCAGGTGCTCTTTTGTGAACAATGTTTTTTTGACAGCAGTGGCTTCTTCTGTGGTGTCCTCCCACGAACACCATTCTTGTTTAGTGTTTTACGTATCGTAGACTCGTCAACAGAGATGTTAGCATGTTCCAGAGATTTCTGTAAGTCTTTAGCTGACACTAGGATTCTTCTTAACCTCATTGAGCATTCTGCACTGTGCTCTCGCAGTCATCTTTGCAGGTCGGCCACCCCTAGGGAGAGTAGCAACAGTGCTGAACTTTCTCCATTTATAGACAATGTGAACATCAAGGCTTTTAGATATACTTTTGTAACCCTTTCCAGCTTTATGCAAGTCAACAATTATTGATCTTAGGTCTTCTGAGATCATTTGTTTGAGGCATGGTTCACATCAGGCAATGCTTCTTGTGAATAGCAAACTCAAATGTTGTGGGTGTTTTTTATAGGGCAAGGCAGCTTGAACCAACATCTCCAATCTCATCTCATTGATTGGACTCCAGGTCAGCTGACTCCTGACTCCAATTAGCTTTTGGAAAAGTCATTAGCCTAGGGGTTCACATACTTTTTAGAACCTACACTGTGAATGTTTAAAAGCTGTATTCAATATAGACAAGAAAAATAATGACACACAAATTATTGTAAGCACACTGTGTCTGTCTATTGTTGTGACTAAGATGAAGATCAGATCAAATTTTATGACAAATTTATGCAGAAATCCAGGTAATTCCAAATGGTACACATCCTTTTTCCTTGCCACTGTACATACACATACACTGCAGTTCAAAAGTTTGGCGTCACTTAGAAATGTKCTTGTTTTTGAAAGAACCGCACATTTTTTGTCCATTAAAATAACATCAAATTGATCAGATATACAGTGTAGACATTGTTAATGTTGTAAATGACTATTGTAGCTGGAAACGGTTGATTTTTTATGGAATATCTACATAGGCGTACAGAGGCCTATTATCAGCAACCATCACTCCTGTGTTCCAATGGCATGCTGTGTTAGCTAATCCAAGTTAATCATTTTAAAAGGCTAATTGATCATTAGAAACCCCTTTTGCAATTATGTTAGCACAGCTGAAAACTGTTGTTCTGATTAAAGAAGCAATAACCGGCCTTCTTTAGACTTGTTGAGTATCTGGAGCATCAGCATTTGTGGGTTCGATTACAGGCTCAAAATGGCCAGAAACAAAGGACTTTCTTCTGACACTCATCAGTCTATTCTTGTTCTGAGAAATGAAGGCTATTCAATGCGAGAAATTGCCAAGAAACTGAAGATCTCATACTACTCCCTTCACAGAACAGCGCAAACTGGTACTAACCAGAATAGAAAGAGGAGTGGGAGGCCCCGGTGCACAACTGAGCAAGTGGACAAGTACATTACAGTGTCTAGTTTGACAAACAGACACCTCACAAGTCCTCAACTGGCAGCTTCATTAAATAGTACCAACAAAACACCAGTCTCAACGTCAACAGTGAAGAGGCGACTCCGAGATGCTGGCTTTCTAGGCAGAGTTGCAAAGAAAATACATATCTCAGACTGGCCAATAGAAAGAAAATATTAAGATGGGCAAAAGAACACAGACACTGGACATAGGAACTCTGCCTAGAAGGCCAGCATCCTGGAGTCGCCTCTCCACAGTCATTTACAACATTAACAATGTCTACACTGTATTTCTGATCAATTTGATGTTATTTTTAAAAAATTGACAATTTTTTTTTGTTGCTTTTCTTTCAAAAACAAGTACATTTCTAAGTGACCCCAAACTTTTGAACTGCAGTGTAAACATAAAAAAAGCATGGCTACCACAGAATTCTACAGCGATACACCATCCCATCTGGTTTGCACTTGGTACTATCATTTGTTTTTCAACAGGACAATGACCCAAAACACACCTCCAGGCTGTGTAAGGGCTATTTGACCAAGAATGAGTGTGATGGAGTGCTGCATCAGATGACCTGGCCTCCACAATCACCCGACCTCAACCCAATTGAGATGGTTTGGGATGAGTTTGACCGCAGAGTGAAGGAAAAGCAGCCAACAAGTGCTCAGCATATGTGGGAACTCCTCCTCAAGACTGTTGGAAAAGCATTCCAGGTGAAGCTGGTTGAAAGAATGTGTGCAAAGCTGTCATCAAGGCAAAGGGTGGCTACTTTGAAGAATCTAAAATCTAAAACACTTTTTTGGTTACTACAATATTACATGTGTTATTTCATAGTTTTGATGACATTACTATTATTCTACAATTTAGAAAATAAAGAAAAATCCTCGAATGAGTAGGTATGTCCAAACTTTTGACTGGTACTGTATGTGCACGTCTATGTGTTCATTTGTCTTGCACCAGTGGTAATTAATGTGTGTATTCTTTTGTTTGTTCGGCTGTGTGTTGCTCTGATTCTATCAGGGTCAATGTCATATCTTAGCTTTTTTTCTTATAATGCAATCAATGAAGGTCTTTTCCCACCATCTATTGAAAGTCAAAGCCAACCTATCTGGGACCGCTCTGAACTGTTCTGTCAAATCTAAGAATCAAGCCCATATTTCTTGGAGTCATGTTGTGCAATTCCTCACTCCAGTTTGTGTGCGCACTCGCGCCTAATATACAAAAGATCTATTGAAATATGCATGAGACCCATGATGCCTGCACTAAAAATACACTCAAATAGGGAATACATTGACAGCTCTGTTATTGAGCTCTCCTTGAGATTCTTGTCACAGCAGCCACAGATCTCTCTCAAGACTCATGTATTATCAAAAACACACCATCTCTCTCCCTCTCCCCCTCCCTCTCYCTCTCTGCGTAATATATCTCTGTATCTATCTACAGTATCCATCTTCCGTCTTTCTCTCTCGCTGTCTTTCGTCTTTCACACCATCTCTCCCCCTCCTCCCTCTCTGTAATATATCTCTTTATCCATCTACAGTATCTTCCATCATTCTTTCGTCTTTCCCTCACACATACTTGCTTATACTGTGCCAACACAAAATGATGCACACATTGGATGTGATTTACAGTGTCTTTTATTCATACTTAAAGACACCTTGCTACAGAATGGAGGGGATGTTTTAGGCACATTGAAGATTTGGAACACATAAAAGGAGAGAAAAGATCAACCAAGCATTTCAACAATTACCCCTATAATCTTAAATTAAGTTCTTATTTTACTGTCAATGGTGATCTAGAGGGCAGCGTTTATGCCCCACTAGCCACTGTTCTACCATAAAGAATGATAAAACGAGTGTCGAAACGGCCCCTAACATACCTACCACTGGTCCCATTTTATATGACATATCCCACTGGGCACAGATGTCAATTCACCATCTATTCCACGTTGGTTCAACATGATTTTGAAATGACGTGGAAACAACGTTGATTCAACCAGTGTCTGCCCAGTGGGCTGTGACATGGAAGCAGATATCCTATCCTACTAACCTCTGGTTTCACTGGCTCTATTCAAACATGTTGTAGATGTTATAATGCCGTAAACAGTGGTGGGGTCCTTTCCAACCCGGGTTACCAACTGCTGAGTTACAGCTTAGACCCACAAGGCCAAATTGGTAGGCGTCAGCACCAGTTACACCTCTGTAATGGGGCCCTGAAATACGTCTCTGCAACTTTAATAAGTTCTAGCAGAGTCCAGGGCTGCAGGTTGCTTTCCCCAGGTGCTGCTCAGAGTTAGTGAACATTTATCACCGAAATATCTAACACCACTCCTGCTAAAGCAGACAAATGCCTTCCTGCTCTGGAATCCCTTCCGTAGTCATCAGAATCAGGCCAACAGATCTGCCTTTAATAGTTATCTATGGAGCCTTGCCTACGCAATGAACACCCACATTTATTTCACTGCTTTCACCGGCCCAGGGTAAGTGGATCAATTAGGGAAGACTACAAGTTCAGCATCTTTACACATAGTATCAATTGTTTAAGTTGAGCTACAGCGGCTTTCCAGTGTATCTGGGATCTGTACCCCCCCCCCCCCAATCTAAAGCATTGCTCATTACAAAGGCTCTTCTGAAAAACACACCTTGGCACATGCCTCCCACACTAATGGCCCACAGATTGATTTTTATTAGTAACACTTTTGGATGGTGGCCAATTCAAAGGGATCCTATATGAATAACTAACCACCATTTTAGTTGTAGGTGTGCAGTAAAGGGCTCTCTAAGTGGATGTCTTAAGGCTGAAAGTTGATTGGATTCTCACAGGCGATCTCACTGAAGTCCACGGCTCCTTCAAACTGTAACATGTTCAGAATGATCATATTTAGGATCTAGCCACAAACATTTTACAATACTCAGTGACTTGTGTTTGTTGAAATATTATTGTACAACACAAAATATTTGCTTAGACTGGTATGCATAATTGTGCACCACACGTGGCCGTAATAACAATTTGAACGTTTGGAGAGTTCCACACATAGGTGATTATAGAAAGATGAGGTGGAAACTTAAGTGGGTCAGGTCAGATGAGTGTTGGGTTGGTGTTATTTTAGAACAGGCATAACTGTCATCCGCGTCAAACAGACGGGTCAGATGAGATCTCCTCAGTGGTAACCGTCGCCCAAATGAGTCCACCAGGGAAGAAACCATATACTGTCCAACTGAGACTGCTAAACTTGAACAGAGAACTAGGTGCAGAGAGTGCACTACTGACGATTCCGCCTGGTCGCAAACCTTACTGGCAGATTCACTGCACCAACTGTACCTCAAAATGGAATTATCATTTAGACACAACATCAAGTTATATGTACTGTATGAATACACCCTATAGGGTGTTCAGATTAGAGGTCGACCGATTAATCGGAATGGCCGATTTAATGAGGCCGATTAAGTTTTCATACAATCGGAATCGAATCGGTAATTTTGGACGCCAATTTTTTCTTTTCTTTTTTTTACACCTTTATTTAACTAGGCAAGTCAGTTAAGAACACATTCTTTTTCAATGACGGCCTAGGAAGGGTGGGTTAACTGCCTTGTTCAGGGGCAGAACGACAGATTTTTACCTTGTCAGCTCAGGATTCAATCTTGCAACCTTACGGTTAACTAGTCCAACGCTCTAACCACCTGCCTCACGAGGAGCCTGCCTGTTACGTGAAAGCAGTAAGAAGCCAAGGTAAGTTGCGTTAGCATTAAACTTATCTTATAAAAAACAATCAATCATAATCACTAGTTTACTACACATGGTTGATGATATTACTAGTTTATCTAGCGTGTCCTGCGTTGCATATAATCGATGCAGTGCGCATTCGCAAAAAAGGACTGTCGTTGCTCCAACGTGTACCTAACCATAAACATCAATGCCTTTCTTAAAATCAATACACAGAAGTATATATTTTTAAACCTGCATATTTAGCTAAAAGAAATCCAGGTTAGCAGGCAATATTAACCAGGTGAATTGTGTCACTTCTCTTGCGTTCATTGCCGCAGAGTCAGGGTTATGCAACAGTTTGGGCCGCCGGCTCATTGCGAACTAATTTGCCAGAATTTTACGTAATTATGACATACAATTGAAGGTTGTGCAATGTAACAGGAATATTTAGACTGATGGATGCTACCCGTTAGTAAATACGGAACGGTTCCGTATTTCACTGAAAGAATAAATGTTTTGTTTTCGAGATGATAGTTTCCGGATTCGACCATATTAATGACCTAAGGCTCGTATTTCTGTGTGTTATTATGTTATAATTAAGTCTATGATTTGATAGAGCAGTCTGACTGAGCGATGGTGGGCACCAGCAGGCTCGTAAGCATCATCAAACACAGCACTTTCGTGCGTTTGCCAGCAGCTCTGCTGTTTATGAATTCAAGCCTATCAACTCCCGAGATTAGGCTGGTGTAACCGATGTGAAATGGCTAGCTAGTTAGCGGGGTGCGCGCTAATAGCGTTTCAAACGTCACTCGCTCTGAGACTGAGTAGTTGTTCACCTTGCTCTGCATGGGTAACGCTGCTTTGAGGGGGGGCTGTTGTTGATGTGTTCCTGGTTCGAGCCCAGGTAGGAGCGAGTAGAGGGACGGAAGCTATACTGTTACAATGGCAATACTAAAGTGCCTATAAGAACATCAATAGTCAAAGTTATATGAAAACAATGGTATTAGAGAAATAGTCCTATATTCCTAAATAACTACAACCTAAAACTTCTTACCTGGGAATATTGAAGACTCATGTTAAAAGGAACCACCAGCTTTCATATGTTCTCATGTTCTGAGCAAGGAACTTAAACGTTAGCTCTTACATGGCACATATTCGACTTTTACTTTCTTCTCCAACACTTTGTTTTTGCATTATTTAAACCAAATTGAACATGTTTCATTATTTATTTGAGGCTAAATATTGTATTGATGTATTATATTAAGTTAAATAAGTGTTCATTCAGTATTGTTGTAATTGTCATTTTACAAATACATTTTTTAAAAATCGGCCGATTAATCGGTAGCGGCTTTTTTGTCCTCCAATAATTGGTACGGTATCAGCGTTGAAAAATCATATCGGTCGACCTTTAGTTCAGATATACACGTGGAATGTCAATGTTACTAAAATGGTGCTAACAACGGTGTTGTAGTGACGCAGTTTCCAAAGGTCTCTTTGATCTAACTACTGGATGTGACCAAGAGCTTTCTGGAGCATCATGAGAATGGTGTCAGAATGCAGTGAGTGAGGTGGCAAGGACAGCCAGTCCTAAACTTGTATCTGATTTGAAGGCATGCTTGGTGTCAATCCGACGCGTGTGTAAGTCAACCTGAAATAGTGTCCTTCCAATCGGACGCCTGCTCTAAGAGCTCGCTTTATCCAGTGCCCTGTCAGGATGGGGAATGTCATGTAGAGCATAATCACCTGTTCCACTGCACACTCCAGCCCACACAGGCCAGCCCCACGTGCACACTCCAGCCCCACACAGGGCCAGCCCAGTGCACACTCAGCCCCACACGGGCCAGCCCAGTGCACACTCCAGCCCCACGAGCCAGCCCCAGTTCACACTCCAGCCCACACAGTGCCAGCCCCAGTTCACACAGCCGCCCACACAGTGCCAGCCCCAGTTCACACTCCAGCCCCACCCGCCAGCCCCAGTGCACACTCCAGCCCACACAGGGCCAGCCCCATGCCACCTCCAGCCCCACACAGGATAGCCCCCAGTCCACACTCCAGCCCCACACAGGGATAGCCCCAGTCCACACTCCAGCCCCACACAGGAAGCCCCAGTCCCACATCCAGCCCCACACAGGGCCAGCCCCAGTTCACACTCCAGCCCCACACAGGGCCAGCCCCAGTGCACACTCCAGCCCCACACAGGGCCAGTCCCAGTGCACACTCCAGCCCACACAGGGCCAGTCCCAGTCCACACTCCAGCCCCACACCGGCCAGCCCCAGTGCACACTCCAGCCCACACAGGGCCAGGCCCCATTGGGATTCCATAGCGACTACGTGTGAGTTAAGTCATGGTCCAATGACTATCTGCTAGCAGCATGTGTCCCATGTCCAAAACTACATCCATAATCTGTAGGCGGTTTCGATCGCCCTTTGTGTCGCCGAGCATTGAACAAGAAAATATTKAATCCAGTTTTTAGATGCTACCCCCTTCCCCAAATCAAATATGGATGCTAACACATTCCCTCTGCTTCCTGTTTGGAGCAGCATGGTGCCCATATTACAAGGCCGATTAGCTAGACAAACAGGTGTGAACCACAGACCGGTGTGCTCGCAAAGTGAGAATACAAACAATGAAACTCATGTTTGGTTTTGATTTTGGGAGGAGGGTAGCATCGAAYAATGTGATTACTTGTTCATTGCGCGGCGATACAAACAGCAATTCTCCAATCAGAACGTCTAATGATTATGGATGTAGCTTCTGACACGGCACGGGACACATGCTGCTAGCAGGTAGTCATTGGACCATGACTTCTCTCACCACATGTTCAGTCTAGTCAAAGCCGCTAGTGCCGTCACACAGAGGGAGACAGCAGCCGGTGACTATAACAAAATAAACAAACTCACATTCACATATGCCAATTCATGGACTGTCTATATCCGGTTTGCATCCAGTTTATACAGACCAACATCACATGCACACTAGCTCTCAGTGTGCACAGGAAGCAGCGTGAGCCGCGATGTCGTCACGTCATCCAAAAACATGGCAGACATTGGATGAATATAAAATGTCAATAACTTTGGAGTGACTGGAAAAAAATGATAAAAACGGCCTCAGCAACAGTTATTTTAATAATTCAATGGACATTTTGTGCACAAAGGTGATGATTAAAGTATCTTATTAGGAATTTTCTAATCTAAAGAAATTGTCTTTCTGGGCCAGGCATCATTTAAAACTGCAGTACCGAAGCACAACTGTAGGAGCAGTTGAAACCGTGCTTCTAGACCGGAACCCTGSCCCAAGGGAAATAAAAGTATTATCTGAGTTTTTCGCCCCGCCTGCTGTGTACCGGAGTCTTCCTTACTAGCTAACACCTGCCCTCACTATCCTTGATAGAACTGCAGAAAAACAGTGCCTGACAGGCGGGAACGAAGGACACTGTCTACCGGTGTCGCCTCCGCTAGTTACTCCGGTACACAGCAGGCGGAAGGCAACATTGTGTGCTAACTAGCTAGCTTGCTACTTAGCGACACAGTGTACTAGCTAGCAAGCTAACTAGTTAGCACACAGTGTCGCCCTCGCCTCCAGCGCACCAYAGTCATCCGTAGGACTAGCTAGCTACCACACAGTGTCCTTCGCTCCCGCCTGCCAAAAAACCTGCCTTCGTCGTCGTTAACCGAACTGCAAGAAAACGGTACCTGACAGGCGGGGGCGAAAGACACAGTCTACCGTTGTCGCCATCGCCTCTTCTTCTGTTGGGCTTATCGCCGGTTGGCATCCAATGTTATGGTACCTACTGTACTGGAGCGCCCCCACCTGTCCTAGCTTAAAGATGATTGGCCAATAGATGTATAAAGAGGGGTTCCTGCAGATGCAGGAATGCCCACATACAGGAATTTCAGGCTGCAATTTCACCCTTCTCATTTTCTCTGCCCCGGCTGAGAGGCTTCCATGGGTATGAGCACTGTCAACCACCCTGCCTGGATAGAATTTCGCCCCTGCCAAAGCTTAATTGAAAATAAATAGGACCCCCTTCGCCRCGCAATGTCTGAGCGCCCTAGACTTCGTCTTATTAAATCAGAGGTCTTCTAGACCCACACTACCAGCTCACTGCACATTCTGACCCACACGACAGGGCCAGCCCCACTGCACACTACAGACGGTCAGACGGTGCTATCCGGACTCCTTGGGACGTCCCACCCTAAACCCTAACCCTTACCGTAACCATTTTAAAATGTTAACTTCAATGGGTTAGAGACCCACTCCAGACGTACACAGGACCAGGCCCACTGCACACTGGAGACTATGACAATGCGACAAGATGGACATTTCCCTCCATTTCGCCCCAAACAAAATGGACTGATTGTTTGGTGTAAACATTGCTTGCTAAATTAACTATGCTATCTCTAGCCCCATCAAATGTTGTGCTTAATATATTGAGAGAACACAAACACCAGATTGTGGTTACCATTAGCGTTTATCTAGACATGTTTAGCTTTGTTTGGTTCCATCAATGTGCTTACTCATCGCCGCTGTTGAACTTCTGAGGTGAGCGCGCCAGTCATGTGATGCTTAGCCACAGTTTACGGGCCTCTCGTTATTTGGTTCATCCTGGTTCAGGGGTGCACATTGTTTATAAGAAACTCAAACATTTATGCAAATMATCAGATATCATGAACATGGCGTAAGTCACTGCAGAAAATGTGCTTTAAAACTGCAACATTTTATCTACGCCACACTGCAAAAATGTGTAGAATTGTAGCACATTAAAAGATGGAGTCCACAGTAGGTGGAAACAGCSCCACTGGCCGCCCCACCACCGTTATTGTTTTTGTTGCCGAGCTAGTGCCGTCGTGCAGCATGGTAAAAGACATTGCAGTACATATTGTGTTCTTCTAATCGCGCGTGCGATGATGTTTGAGGAGGGAAAAAGTGTTTGTTGACTGCAATAACCTTTGTAATATGGCAAATGMGCGTGGCTCCGCCAAGAAGGTGGGGGGCCCCAACCAAATCTTGCTTAAAGGGCCCCCAAAAAGCTAGAAATGGCCCTGATCTTCTCATTCAGGGAGAGRTGCTTGTCTAATTGACATGCGGTGGTTATAATCCAGCCATATACTCAGATGCGTGAGTTTATTGGCTTTTGGCCCTGCGTTTGAGGTGCTTTGCCTTTAGCAAAGTTACCTCCACTTGAGGATAATGGCCAGTTTGTTATTTTGCTCAACAAATTTCCCATATTTTTTCTACATTTGCATATTTTCTAAATAAATCCTCTTAATCCATTTATCACTTGCACTGTAAAATAAATCCTACCAATTCTTGTACCAGAACCCCCGACTCAGGTATCAACTGTTGCAACTCCACACCAACTAAAAAGACTGCCGGGTCCTRCATCTTAACACACAGATATTTGGTCAGTGGAATTACAGAAAGACTGAAGTGCACAGCAGCAATATTTTTTTATCATTCATTAAAATAGATTTTATACAAATTCGTCTTTACCTTTGCATTTCTTTGTCTGGTGGAACTGGACAGCGTTTCAACAAAGAAAACTGTGTGCATGCAGTTCATGCATGTGTGTTTGTGTGTTTACTGTACACAGGCTATATGTGGATTGTATGTATCCTGGGTGTGTAGAGGCCTCACATAGCATGGCACACACACAGATCCGACCCAGCATTCCACTCAACAGTCATTTATTGGTGTGATCCATCATTATCATGTTTTATTATAGCCAGCGTTGGAGATACAATTCACAAATAGGCACACTCGGTTGAGATGACAGCCGGGGAGAGGGATGTCCTTTACCGTTGTCCTCTGCCAAGCGCTTTCAGGGGAGCCTCCATGGCCCTGATCCCAGAGACCCAAAGAGCAGCCCAGGGATAGGCAGGGGAGCATGGGGGGGGCGGTTAGCAGGAACCAGCCCTGACAGCCCAGTACACTGTGGGCTAGGCCAATAGAACCCCATTATTGACCAGAGAAAGAGAGTCAAAGAGAAAGAAAGAGAACTGCTGCTCTCAGTGACAGCAATGTCACATGACTACCTTTGTATTCAGTGGCCATAACTCACTGCCTGAGCGTGGGGATTGATTCCAGGTCGGATGTTCCCTGGAGGATCCCTGGCACTCAACAGTTTGATCTGCAGATTAATGCAATAAGGATCCCCAGGCCAGGCCTTCGTCTCTGGCCAAACGCTTACGCCTCCCAAATTTGTATCCAGCAAAAGGTTGAGTCCCATGTTTATTTGGGTAATGAATTGCAGTAATTAATGCACCTATTGATTCCTCCACAGAGTCTCCTACAAAGGCCAGTCAGATTTTTTATTTAGAGGGAGTGCACAGAGGGTGAGGGGAGGCCAGAAAAACCCAATACAGACAAGACAATTGCAATATGTGCTTGTAGAATGAGAGCGTAATTGTTCTATGAATCATATTTGAATATATTCAATTAAATCTCACAAGTTGGAGGCGTTAGATATTCCCTGCTTTTATTTCACTTCTCTTTCCCTTCCTGGTTGTAATAAAAATGCAAATAGTGAGGGCAACAGGGAGCCGGTAAGGACGTTTGGCTGAGGAGCGTTTGGTGTCACACTAATAACCACAATGCAATTTCCTCCAACAAACAGGCGAGTGTGCATTAGCATATAATCTTTTGGAATTATMAATGTGCTAATCTCTATCACCTTTRCTTGTAAAAGAGCTGCTTGAGGCATTGGCTGAAAATGAGATGTGGCGGGAAACATTTACCTCAAGTACAGGAACACTTCTCTATTAGCCAGATAGGCATCAGCGATGCAATTATCATCCAACGATGATGAACTTGTATTGATTCAGTTGTGGATCATCATAACATATCCTTGTATTGTATGTGTATTACCCTTGGCTTGGGCCCTTAGCTCATTATAAAAGCACGAGGGCTCTCCCGATTGGTTGTTCTTCCCTGTGCTGTGGTTCTATGTCTCTGTGCCGTAGTGCCCTATGTAAACACCTGGTCACAGCTGCTGTGACACTACTTACCAGGGTCTGGGAGAACAATGAACACTGCCAGCCACCTCATTTATTATTATTTTTTGCCATTTACCTTAAGAATTGTTTGTGCCGCTTGCGAGCAATTATAGGAAAATTAGCTTTTGACCTTCGATTATTATTGGAAAAACTTGAGTTTAGTTGTACTATGATCAATAGTTTTATATTGATAATTATAGTTATTACAACAACAAAAATGCCCGACACCCAAGAGGTGGGTGGGATTTGCCAGGATTATCTCACAGATCTGCATCTGAAGAGACGCAGGCATTCACTAAACAGATACGTTTCCTAGTTGCCATGTGTTCTTTTAAGATAAGAAAACTTAATTGTCCATTTGGTTCGTGCAAAATGGAAATTCGTCTTTGGCGCTCTGGCACACAAAAGAATGGCTCGCCAAGTAGATTTATAATCTCATATACAACTTTTTCCCCCCATGTCTGCAGTTGATAACTTGTGTTAGCCCCGATTTAGCCCTAAAGTCTGAGTTGTTGTAGGATAGGTGCAATTGAATCATTTTCTTTACCATTTCAGTTGACGTTATATACCTGTTTTTCCAGTGGAGTTCTGTACACCATTTGAGTGTATAAGAGAAAATGTAACAGAAGTGATTACCAATCTCATTAATAACACACTTAAACTAAATCCTGGTTGGCAAACAGCTCAGTCTATTGTTAAGTTTTTCCCACTACTTAGAACAATGATTATGAATAATGATTTGTTTTAACCTCCTAAATTTCTCAAGAACCTATGGCATGCCTTAAAGACAAAATAGGTAGAAGACTAATTAAGCTGACCAATAGAAATGACAGCACGCTCAACTGCCAGAGCTAAGCAAGAGCTTGAAAAATGGCTCCTCTGCAGTTTCAATTAATCAGGTGATTTTGCTTAATTTTGTTTGACGTTGGCAGAGGAAACGTCCTCTGGGAGTATCTGTCCTTTGACCACTAATGCTTAGTAATTCTCCCATCAGTAAGAGCATGATTGAACCAATCGTGTGTGTGTGTGTTGTGTGTGGTGTGTGTGTGTGTGTGTGTGTGTGTGTGTGTGTGTGTGTGTGTGTGTGTATCCAAATTAGTATTGCATTCTCAGTTATCAATTACTCCTTGTTTTTTTCCACTGCAGAAGTGAATGGGAGTTGATTGCAAAGCCCACACAACCAAGAGTGGAACCTGATTAACCTTTGGTTGACTCTAGCAGCAGCACGTGTGCATAGCAGCTTCCCTTCCTCTCCATCCGATATCCCCAGCCAGGAGATGTTTCAGCTCACTTCTGCTACAGTGATGAATTAACAATAGAACCATTCAATGGCCCAGTAATTACCAAACACTTCGGACACAGCATCAGCACTGTCACACAGGCTTTCCCCGGGAATCCTGGGGCTCCTTGCTCTTCCTAACTTTGTTTTCTCTGACGCAGATTAGATCTGCCACCCCATTACAGATTCATTTTCCTAATTTTTCATGTCTGRGCCGCGCCCCATCTGCACAGGGCTGATAATTGTGGGGACCAGCCCTGGTGATTAACATCAGCAGAATTAATTACGCCCGCCATTAAGGCTCCAGGTTGCACACAATGATCAAGAGAAATTAACTTTCTCCCCAGCTCCTAAATCATCTCACCTTCAAGTGGAGTGATGGCACAGAGAAAGCCAAAGCCCTGGCCCCCGCTTGCCACCTTCTTAACCAAACAAGAGGCACGCATCCCATGCCCACCCACCCACCCGCCTGCCGCCCACTAAGGAGATTACAGCCGGGGCTGACGGGTATCAATTACACCACCTTATGTGGTGGGATGAGAGAGTGGTACCCTGGGCCCTGCGACTAATGGCCCTGGGTTGGAGCCACCCTGCCTGCAGATACCCTGCCTGCAGCTGGAGATCAGGGAGCTAGCTGCCACTCCGGGTAGGCAGGACCTACTGCCAGATGCTGGGGGCTGATTGGTGCACAATCCAACTTGTCAGTTCACTGGCCTGACATACAGAGCTACAGTATATGGTTTATTACTCCAAAAGAGTGGATGATCTGGCTCTGTCGAGTCTTTCTATCATACAGCAATGTTTATCTGTGTGGGTCCAATGCAAAAGAAGAGGTATGGTATTGCAGCTCTGGAAAGCAGCCGAATGTCTCGAGGTTTGCCATTGTGTTTGTGTAGCTGTTCATACAGCATGTGGTCTTAGCTGTGTTGCATTGATAGTGAGCTGTGTAACGTGTMTGAGCATACAGTGACGGGGCAGGCCGGCCCCTCAAAAAGGAGAGTGATGTGTTTTTAAGCTCTGCTAATGAAACAGGCCCTGTGCCCCGGCTGTACCGAGAACAGTGGTAATGTCAGGAGGAGATAAGCACATTGCGCCTGTATCATATTGACTTGTCAAGGTTAAGCAGTGAGAACCAGGGGAGGAGTGGGAGGTGAAAACGCTCCATCCTTTCACTCTTTCCTTCGACTGCTGAGGAAGACGGTGGGGGGAGGGGAGAAAAAGGGAGGCTGCCCTGCTCCAACCTTCAAACAAAACACAGTACAGATCAATCAGGAGCCAGAGAGAAAGAGAGTATAGACAACAGAACAGTCATGGGTTTGGCTTTCTCCTCTCATTTAGATTGGATTTGATTTAGCTCCACATGATCTAATTATGAGCAGACCTAAATCCCTTTGGAGTTTTCTCCGCCATATTGAGGATGTCATGATGTGAGAAATGGCTGTGAGATATTAAACAGACCTGTGTGTATGAGTGTTTTATGGATGCACATCACAGTGAGCAATAATGACAGTCATTGGATATCCTATTTGAATGGTAATAAAAACTGTCTAAGCATCTGTGTGCTTATGTTTTAAGGCCTATGGAATATAACGGCAGTGCAAATACAATGTGCATAGGGATATTGGATTTAAATCACAGTAATATATATATTTTTTTTTCTCATGATAATTGGCATAGGTGTTCACCTTCATTGTAATGGGGGATCTCAAATTTGCAGGGATTAAGACAGTCAGCATCTTTCCTTCCCCTAAAACGATGAGAGGTGCACTATCGCCACACCAGCCCCCCTGCTTCAGGAGGATTTAAAAGGTTAAAAGACTAGTCAGCAATTACCCTCTGTTCATTTGAGGTAAGCTGTAAAACACAATCGCATTACAGCTGCAGACAAATGCCAGGCACTGCATCTACAAAGGAAGTGGCCATCGCTTACCTCTCACTGCACCAGCTGCCTTTTACTATCCTGCCTGGAAACAGCTCCTTTGGCAAAGGAGATCAGAGGAATGGGATTTATTGTCCGTTGTTTACTTGTTTCTCTGTGTGCAACAACAGAACTATGTTCGTCAATCTGAGATAGTCCAGAGAGTGTCAGAGTGTCATTTACTGCACATATTGCAGGGAAACAGGTAAGCAGAGCACACCATCTACAAAGTAGTCCCCTTTGACTCCAGCACTCAACAAATCAGAGCTGATGGGCAGGCTGGAGAGGGGGCACTGACACAGAGCTCCTTAAGAGCCCTAGTGTGCCCCAGGAATGTGGTAGAGTAAGGCCAGGGAGGGCAGGGCAGAACAAGGCGATGTCTGGGGTTCGTCTGGGGCCCCACCCGATGTCTCTTCAGTCTCCTCTATTAAAACTACAGTATTCACTTTAGACTTATAGAATGCTCTCAAATGATGAGCTATAGCCAAAAACGGATAAACTTCCAATTCTTTCAGGTTATCGATCAACAAACCCCTAAGAGTTAGGTTGGTGTGTGGGGGGTACCATCTCAATAGAAAATTAGTCCTGGGCGTTTAAGTCATTAGATAATACTTCCCGTATTATTGGGTAGGCAGACAGATTTACAGCACTCTGTGTGGCAGGCCAGCCAGGTGGCTTGCGGTAACGTGGGGGATGTTAACTCCACTCATTAAAAAACAGAGGATGTCATCACTCTGCGCCACCGCTGGATGGTACGTGTCACACGTATCCGCCATAGGGTAGCTTCTGTCCAGCACAGTCCACAACATCCTCTAAATCTGTCATCGCAGCCCAGACCTGCGACCCAAAATTGGCCATGCCACCCTGCTTTAGGGAGAGGACATGTGGGGGGGGGGGGTGTTTTTGTGGGTGGACATGTGTGAGCATTTAGGCACCCCTATGTGTAGGACTGTGGGAGACAGTGCTTGGGACACGGCGGCTGGTGCACATGGTCCGAGGTGTGGGCTTGGCGCTCATTACAGACCCGTTGCTGTACACTGACCAGATAAGCATAGCAGGACAAGATGAGAGAACACTGCTGCCTACACATAACTGCAGCCAGCCAAAGAGACTGTCATACTGTAGCACTAAATTAAATCCCTTTCAAAAAGGTCTTCATTTTTTAAAATAAGGAATAACATTGTCCTTGTGTGTTAGGTGTTCATACGCTTACATACACACTGTGTACAAAACTTCTGCTCTTTCCATGACAGACTGACCAGGTGAAAGCTATGATCRCTTATTGATGTGACTTGTTAAATCCACTTTAAAATCAGTGTCGATGAAGGGGTGGAAACAGGTTAAAGGAGGAATTTTAAGCCTTGATACAGTTGAGACATAGATTGTGTGTGTGCCATTCAGAGGGTAAATGGGCAAGACAYAATATTGAAGTGCCTTTGAACAGGGTATGGTAGTAGGTGCCAGGCGCACCAGTTTGTGTCAAGAACTGCAATGCTGCTGGGTTTTTCCACGCTAGAAATGGTCCACCATCCGAAGGACATCCAGCCAACTGTGGGAAGCATTGGAGTCAACATAGGCCAGTATCCCTGTGGGGTTGGTGGAACTCAATATTAGGAAGGTGTTCTTAATGTTTTGTACACTCACTGTATATCTACATTGAAAAATCTAAATTAGTGAACGTTTGCTGTGTGGTGGAATTAGGGGAGATSAGTTGACATACAAAATGAGAGAGTAATTTATTAGGTGCTGAGGATAGGTGCTGAGGATAAACAATTAATGCTATAGATGCATTACTGTGTTGTGTGRTACCAACACAATGTCACTTTCATTTTATTGCATTTACACAGGCTTTTTTTGTTATATGGGGTACTTACTGTGTGTGTACATGTAAGACTATAGATACTGTATATAGCACATAAAAGTAAGAAAATGTGTTGTGTAATCAACAGATCCTTACTTTTTTCCTTTCCATGCACTGACATCATTTTCTTAGATCTCTGTGTTTTGCCTGTAATGTCAATGTTTTGCCTGCATTGAGAGAGAGAGAGAGCACGAGAGAGAGAGAGAGAGAGAGAGAGAGAGAGAGAGAGATGTTTGATCTGCTTCGACATCATGCGTACGGCTCCCTCCTAGGACGTTTTGAAGTATTGCACTATTTGAAGAGTAGTTTATCCTCAAAATTCATTAATTCTCAGTGACAGATATGAACTGTTTTACAATAAAGTTCTTCCATAGTGAATTACCAAAAGGCATAGAGGGGCAATGTTACTACAGCAATCTAATTTAGCTCAATAATTGTCATGTTTATGGCCTACGAAACAGACGAATAAGAATGAGAGAACATTTGATGCCAAAGACTGTTAAAATATCGAGAAAAAAAAACAAAAGTTCACTAAACAAAAATATAAAAATGCAACACGCATGAGTTACAGTTCATATAAAGGAAATTAGTCAATTGAAATAAATTCATTAGGCCCTAATCTATGAATTTCAAATGACTGGAGTACAGACATTGGGAAGTGGTTTGGGGCTGTTTTTTTTGTTTTTTTTGCCCGAGCAGCAGATGGCTATAGTCAGTGTGCTAATACAGGACTATTAAAAGGCCCAGTGCCCTACTTTTCTGAGAAAAWAAATGTGTATTGAGATTTTTCAGCAGGTGCTACAGCACCCCTACTTCCTTCAGCTATGAATACGAATATGCATCTGTTACAGTGGAGGCTCATCCTCCTCAGTGAATTTCATTAAAATGTAAATAGTGAAACATTTGAAAAGTGATCCTTTTTAGATAAAACAATACATGCACGTCACAAAATAATTTATTAAAACACACTATTTTGCATTGAAGGTCTACAGTAGCCTCAACAGCACTCTGTAGGGTAGCACCATGTAGCCAGAGGACAGCTAGTTTCCGTCCTCCTCTGGGTACATTGACTTCGATACAAAACCTAGGAGGCTCGTGGTTCTCACCCCATTCCATGGACTTACAAAAGTAATTATGACAACTTTCAGAGGACGTCCTCCAACCTATGAGAGCTCTTGCAGCATTTTACATTTACATTTAAGTCATTTAGCAGACGCTCTTATCCAGAGCGACTTACAAATTGGTGCATTCACCTTATGATATCCAGTGGAACAACCACTTTACAATAGTGCATGTCAGCATGAACTGACATGTTGTCTACCCAATCAAAGGATCAGAGAATGAATCTAGTACTGAAAGCAATTGACTCAGAGAAAGACAATAGGTTTTGAACAAATAAAAAAATGGAGCGTTAGCTAAAGCAAATATTTCATATAACTTTCACTTAATTGGCTAGCAAATGCAGCTAGCTAGTTTAGCCTCAAACACCCAGCACAAACCGAGAAGGACGCTATATTAGCTAGCTGGCTATACAACACTGAAACTCTTCCAAGTCAAGGTAAACTTTTGTTTTTATTAATTTATTGCCACCGGGGCCCACCAGTATAACTGKTAAACTCCTTGCTGACTGTACACTGTACTGCATGATTGTAGCGGGTTTACTAACACGTTAGTTCTAGTAGCTATGTTAACTATGAGATAATATGGTGACAACGATGTAGGATGTGTGATTGGAGCTAGCCGTTATGATATTTAGGTTTGGAAAGATTTTTTTGCCTGGTCACAGATTGTAGATGTGTTGTGCACTGAAGTCCACATTCGAAGGGAAAAGGTGAGAGGAGAGCGKGTAGATGTGAGAAGGAATTCTACAACGATCACAGGGATCATACTGTGTGTACGTGGCATCTATGAAACTGAACTGTGTTTGCATTTGATCAGGGGTGTACTCATTCCACCTATTCTGTTGAAAAAGGTATTTTAAAATGGAAGCAAACGGAACGAAAAGYGGATAAACATACCTGAATTTGTCCAATAGAAACTGTTGAACTAATGATTACACCCWAGATCAGCTAGATGCAGGCAAGAATGTGCAAGGCAGTATTGAATGTGTCAATGTCGGTCACCTTGATTACTAAAATTTCTCGACCTGTGCACCTACGTTGAAAACCTTCAAATCATAGGCTAAGTTGTAGCAACCTCATGATGGGTATAGGGAAATTTGAGTATCATGTAGCCTGAACCTATCGATGTTACATTGAGCTGAGAGAATGAGCGTCTTCCAATATGCTATAATAGAAATAAGGCCATGCTCATAAAAACAATAAATCGCCTTCCCTCATCTTAAACGGCACCAACCGCCTCTGATCTGTTGGTCACATACCTACAAAAAAACAAAAAGTAGGGGCGTGGATCAGAAAACCAGTCAGTGTCTGGTGTGACCACCATTTGCCTCATGCAGGATAACACATCTCCTTCGCATAGAGTTGATCAGGCTGTTGATTGTGGCCCTTGGAATGTTGTCCCACTCCTCTTCAATGGCTGTGCGAAGTTTCTGGATATTGGGGATAGTTTGTGCAGAAATTATTTGGTTGTGCAAACCCACAGTTTCAGCAGCTGTCCGGGTGGCTAGTCTCAGACGGTCTGCAGGTGAAGAAGCTGGATGTAGGATGTCCTGGCGTGGTTACACATGGTCTGCAGTTGTGAGGCCATTTGGACGTACTGCCAAATTCTCTAAAACAACATTGGAGGCAGCTTATGGTAGAGAAATTAACATTAAATTCTCTGGCAACTGCGCTGGTGGACATTCCTGCAGTCAGCATGCCAATTGCACACTCCCTACAAAACTTGAGACATCTGTGGCATTGTGTTGTGTGAAAAAACTGCACATTTTAAAGTGAACTTTTGTCCCCAGCACAAGGTGCACCTGTGTAATGATCATGCTGTTTAAAATCAGCCACTTGATGTCACACCTGTCAGGTGGATGGATTATCTTGGCAAAGGAGAAATGCTCACGAACAGGGATGTAAACAAATTTGTTCACAAAGTTTGAGAGAAATATGCTTTTTCTGTGTATGGGAAATTTCTGGGATCTTATTTCAGCTCATGAAACATGGGAACAACACTTTACATGTTACSTTTATATTTTTGTTCTTGGTGAAAATATATATATTTTTWATAAAACCGGACATACTGAAAATAAGATTAGACTTGGATGCTTTCAATGCACTATTTGCATAAATGAAGAAAAAAAAAAGTGTGTGCTGTCCAAACGTAGCTGCATATTTTATCCCTGTTAATTGAAAATACGTCTTCCTGGGGGAGAGCGAGATCAAAACGAGACGAGAGAATGGGATTTTCCCTTCCGCGGCCACTTCCCTGCACAAGTCATCAAACAAACACTTGCCCCACAATCCCCCCCGATACGTGTAAATATTATAATAGTGCCTTCCCTGAGACATTGACTTGTTCGCATTCTTATCTTTTATCATTTATTATTGTTGCACTGTGGAGAAGGAACCTACATGTAACATTTCATTGGACAACGTAATACCATGTGTATCCTGTACATACGACTTCTAAAACTTAACTTGAAACATTAGGAAGATATTTTGGGGATGAAAAACAGCTGGATTATGACATATTTACTACCCTTTCGAGGGACTTTGATGTCCATGTAGCATTCCTTCCTTGAATAGGATTTTAATAGATTATGCACTTGATAATTATGTAACAGAGAAGTTTATGACTGCTAGTGGACATTAGCTAAATAAAACCGGTGTACTATTAACAGATGTAAAACACGATGCAATAGTTCACGTTCTGTATTGCATCATCATTTTAGTGTCTGGAAAAAGAGCATCCAGGACTGGAATGTTGACTTTGGGACATATGCAACAGTAGCATTGGCGATAAGGCTACATAAGTAGTGTGATATTCTTGCAGAGGAACCATAGACATTGTGAATTAGAGCCAGCCAATGTTCTTATTTCAGCACACAGAAACAATATGCATTAAAGACGGTTTACAGAAATAGCAGTGAACTAACAGTGCGTGTGGAGTGTGTGTGTGAAATGTCAATTTTGTGATGGCCAGGTGAGCAGGTCCTTATTCAGCTGGCCCATCCCGATGTAGATAGTGTTTATTCTATCCAAGTGGTGCCATTAGACATTGTGTCTGCTGATATTTGGCTGTTTCTTTTCATCCAATAAATTGTCCCTCTCCTCTCGTCATCAACAGTGCAATCATTCTCAGTGATGCTAGAGCACCAGGGGAGGGAAGAAGAGGCCGGGCTCTCCAAGATAGATGTGTGTTATTGTTTGTGTGATGACAGTGGGTTTCAATCAGGTCCTCGGCACCCTAATCCCAGGTAGAGCTTTTGAGATGCTGAGTCAGGTCCTGCTTCATCGATCCATCACACCAGGCTAGCGGTGGGCAGGTGTAGTCCCCCTCTCCCCGGAGACACAGGAAACACCTGGCCTGCTCTCCTCGGGACTTCATCATCCCTCCGTCTCAGGCTGCTGGGAGCTCAACGTCGCCAAGCAGAAACTGTGAAAGCAGCACTTTTGTGCTCGTTTGTTGTCTGTACACAAGAATTAGGGAAGGTAGTGTGGCTCTCCCACACCTGCTCCCCCACCCCTACCTCTCTCGCCCAGGAAGAAAGGAAATGCACTGAATGGACCGCACACACAACT
This sequence comes from Salvelinus sp. IW2-2015, assembly GCF_002910315.2. NCBI lineage: Eukaryota > Metazoa > Chordata > Actinopteri > Salmoniformes > Salmonidae > Salvelinus > Salvelinus sp. IW2-2015. The sequence continues at coordinate 15,856,721 of NC_036839.1, forward strand.
GCTTCAGAATTGCCTGAATCTGTGCAAGGCAGACCACATACATTTGTAGAATAAACCTCAATGACACCACACTGTAATTACCAATGCATTTCATCTTTATGACGTAACCCCCAATTTTTCAAAGTGAATGCTCTTTCAATACAGCTTTTAACACATCATTACTTTGATAGTGTGGTAAGAGAATGAGCAGTGGTTATAATTACATTTGAGGCTAGTAACAGGCCAGTGAGGGGCGAGAGTGTTTCTCCTGCAGCAGGTAGTCAATTAGAGGCAGAGGGAGACTGTGCAGCAGCGCAGTCCTCATCTCGGTTGCTTCTCCACTGAGGTGCTGTAAATAAAGTTTTATTACAGCACACTATCTGCTTCTCTTCTCCTACATCAATAGACCAATCCATTCCAATGTAATCACTTCTTCACCTTCTATTTCTCATTGAGACTAACAATAAAAGGTCATGGTTGCCACTTTAATCTGGCCAAGAAGGTGACCATTTTAAAGAAATAATGGCTGCCTCTTTTTCATTTTTTTTTTAATGTAGCTGGATTCCTCTGCTTTACACCCCAAGAGTTATTACGTGTGTTGTCGCTGACAAACTAAAAGAGAAAGAACGACCCAAACTGCTTTATTACTCCCAGAGAGCTCTGTGAAGACAGCTGCTGTTATCTGTCAATATTTAGAAAGGAGAGAAAAATGTTCCTGAGTCCAGCCTTGGCCTGAAGCTCATTAAGAAGGCTTCACCAGCGCCATCTTGACTGTATCAATACACAATATGGCGGAGACCATGTATCAGTCTACACGGATCATTCAATACAGCAAATCAAATTGAGCAAATCGATTTCATATCCTAGGAACTCCCAAACATTGCTATTCCTTTATCAGTCCATACAGAAGGCCATTGCTTTATGAGGATGTTTAAGTAAATTGCCTTGTCTTCCAAATCCTCTGAGGCTTAATGTCCTCGTAAGACGGAAAGCAGGTCGAAGTAGATTAAGCAAAAAAACATCTTGCTTTGTTAGTTCCACAAACACACAAAGTCACTTTGTGGAAAACTGATATGAACATTGGATTTGCACATCGCAGGCAATTCATTTCAATGCAGAAAACCTGAACCGCCGAAGTAAAAATAACATTCCGTAAATGATATACAGCCTGTTTGGAGCAAAAGGTGAAGGGAACCGGTATCATTGGCGGAGAGTAAAACTTCTGCTTTTCCCAGARAACTTGGAACAGTAAAGAGGACATATTCCACATTCAATAAATGGTATTTTCAAAATACAGACATCAGTGTGGAATCAGTTTTTGGCATAGCAGGATACCGAACTCATCAGCCAAAAGAGCAATTCCCTTTTGTTGAATATTTTATGCAGACCTATAAACATGGAGTGTACATGTGGAGCCCAATGGCTCTGGTAAAACTATTGATAGGAGTCCATGTCTTTGGTGTTTGGCCTTGGAGGGGAGACCACACTGAGCTGTTTATGAGCCTCTTGAACAAAGAATGTACAGTGATCTGACATTCCATCAACTTTAGAAGGCATTTTATCGATGATTAATGTGAATGTCAAAAAATCTGCATGCAAATTGTGGGAAATGTTGAATAGCCCTGGGCTAAAGAGGCTCTAGGACTGGACTAAGTCATAAAATTGTGAGGTGTGAAAAGTTGCACAATTTTCCCTTATTAGAAACTATTAACTCTTTGCCTAAAGCTTATCTGAAGCTTGTCTGTCATCAGTAGCTCTCAGCCAAGGTCTACAGTTTCGTTTGCAGAACACTCATATATTCACATGACACACACACACACACACACACACACACACCAAAAACAATGCCACAAATGCTACCTTTAGCTCCCAATAAGTTGTAGTTACACCATTAATTCTATTTTTATTTGGTGTGATTTACACCCATTTCCTCCATGCAATAGTACAGGAAACAGATGCTAGGAATTGTTCTTTTCCTAAATTCCTGGGAGAGAGATTCTGGTCAACACTGATGTGCGGGCTTGGCTTTGTACTCGCATGAGAAGGGGTGGTAGACAGTGACTAAATTGACTCCCTGGTTTCCCTGCTCTGATGCTCCATTTCCTCACAGTTTCCACATGCGTATGTCCGTTTGCCCAAAGCCAGGTTGGCCATGCTTTATGGCAGGCTTCCCTCGCGGAACAACCGCTGCGTTTTCCCAGGACAAGGTCAAGACTCGCCCTCTGCTTCTGCTGCGACAGACAGGTGATGGGTGTGACGGCTGTTCCCATACAGAATATGAGCCGAATACAGATGCATGGAATAAAGTGGTCGACACTCTGTTTAGACCCAGTTTTAGGGTAAATCATTATTAAAAAGGGAAATAATTAAACACCCTGGAATATTGGTGTGGGTGAATAAAACCAGTTTGTAACAATTCCAGTTAGTTTAATTACGAAATGTTCCTTGAGTCAGGAAAAATAGACTTACCTAAGGAAACATTAAGGACCTATTACTACTGTTTATGACGTCGAAGAAGATTTTGAAAACAAACGATGTATTTTAGGCTATAGCTTCCAACCATGTATACAATAGGTCAACTGGCTCTTTTGGAATGTGATTAGGCTACAGTAGATATTTCATAGAATTGCTATTTGCATATGAAAATCTTATGGGACGCTTTAATCAATTGTTGTATTTCTGTTGGTGGCCCGCTCTTTGATGGTGTGCACAGTACGCATTTAGAGTGTGGCATCAACCCAATGATAATACTCCAGCCACAAATCATTAATTTTCATGGGCAAGAGCGCCATCTAGAGGAGTTTTCACATTTAAGGGAATGTTTTGACATCGCTTGCCCTATATCTATGCAGAACCCTGCTGAAAATGACAGACACTACTACCCGTTATTGTGGACCATCAAAAATGTACACAGTGATTTTGAAGCCAATTTGTTCACCAGTTTTAGTGATGGTTCAATCACGTATTAATGTTGTATTACTGAAAAAGCTGTTGGAATAATCATAGGAATTGCAGATCGGCACATAGTGACATCTACTGGTCCAATAAGCAATCAGGATCATTTACACAGTATCATTTACTGACAAAAATAATAGGTGACAATGATAATAAATGAATTTATTCCCCCACATAGCTCAGATGAACGCTTAACATAACAAAATGTTTTTTTTTCTTTGATTCATACCAGAAGTATGAATAAGGGCCCAAGTCTTCAAGGCCAGTGTCTTTACCTCTTTTGGGTAGAAAAACACCAACATGACGGAATAGATTTGGTGGCCGAAGATTCTGCATCTCAACGGTTTAATTTGAAAGGAATTGACCAGTTGCATGAATGCTCTCCATCACCTCAAGATACAGTCGGCAGCAAGCTCCTCCTCCATGAAGATTTACTGGATAGGAAGCTTTTGCTGACGGGGGCTACTACTACCACAGATATATGGTAAAACATCATTTGAGTTCTAAAATGGTTATAAAACTTGTATTAAATTATTGTCTTAAGTGCTCGCTTTAAAACCAAAGAGGATGTCATTCCCTTATATTCCAGGAGCTGGTTACATCATTAATTTGTCTGCCAAAAAACAATCTAGTGCAGGACTGGACAGATGTAAGGTAGGTAGCCTAGTGGTTAGTGCGTTGGGCCAGTAACAGAAAAGTTGCTGGATCGAATCCCAGAGCTGACAAGGTCAAATCTGTCATTCTGCCCCTGAGCAAGGCAGTTAACCCACTGTTCCCTGGTAGGCTGTCATTGTAAATAAGAATTTGTTCTTAACTGACTTGCCTAGTTAAAAAAAAAAAAAAAAAGGCAACTGTGTAATTTGTTTTTATGACAGACTATTTATCTGCAGGCTTTTATGCATTTGGTTCAAATCCTTTTAAAATTGTATTAATGAAATTCAAATGTGTCCTTTTGAACAGTGATGGGGTCAATTATAATTGAATTCCAGTCAATTCAGGAAGTAAACTGAAATGCCAATTCTCTCCAATGTTTTTCATTGACTAGAAGAAAATACTAGAAGTATTTTGATGCTCAGGCACTGCATGTCATATGTACGGTGTACTTAACTACCCAACTCTGTGCAAAGAAGAGCATCGTCTTAATGTGGTATTTACTCTGCGAGTTTGGGCTGTGCTAAACTATTAGTAACATACAATGCGGATTACCCTTGATGTCCTGCAACAAGATGAAAGATTACAAAAACACGTCACTCCTAGAATGTTTTATAGAACCCCAGATTGGGAGAGAAAATATTCCCACCTGTAGCTGGTAATAATGTGTGGGTTGGGTCGGTAGTCTGTGATATATCTCAGTGTCAGGGGGCTGTCACCCCATGTTCAGAGAATATGGGGTGTGATCAACAACCAAACAAACATGCTGTCCAGGGGTTGGGGCAAGGAGAAGTACACAGAGCATCAATCAAACTCCATCTGTGAGGAGCTGATACCGCAGCACACATGCCTCTGCGCTCAGCTCTGCTAACCTCCCTTAACACCCAGCCCGCTTCTGTTTTGTGCTATTTCAGTCCAAAATTTGTGATAGAACCATTTTTTAAATTAAAATTAAGAGGTTGCTGGTTCATACATTCTTATGCTTTGTCCAAAGGTTACTGTCAAGCGCAGAGGTGCCAAGAATACACCAACGTCAAATAGACAAAGTTGGAAAATGCATATCTAGCATCAGGAGAAAACAAATTATTCAATTTGTGTTCTGATAATGGGCACGWCACTCTGTTGAAGTAATGTTAAGCCCAGTGTAAAGTCAACTCCTGTTCCAGGCCTCTAAAAGGCTTGTTGGGAGCATTTCCTCCTTCAATTGCACCAGGGTATGACTGACTGCCCGGTTTTTGACAGCATGAATTCGACAAATCCCCTCACATCTGCAGCTCCCCTCAAACAGCAGCGGTTGGCATGGGCTTGGACTGGGCAGCAAGACATTGTTTATGGCTGGTGGGCTATCCTTGGCTGTTCCCCCTGCACAACATTTTATCAGGCGTGAATGTTTTCCTTCTTAGCTGGTGCTATGTGCAAATGAGAAAGACTGGAGTCTTTGACAATGTTTTGGGCTTTCCTCTGACACCGCCTAGTATATAGTTCCTGGATGGCAGGAAGCTTGGCCCCAGTGATGTACTGGGCTGTACGCACTACCCTCTGTAGCGCCTTACAGTCAGATGCCGAGCAGTTGCCATACCAGGCGGTGATGCAACTGGTCAACTACTACTGTTCCTTAATTAAGGGAAAGCTCTGAAGCAGAAATAATGTTACCAGGCCTCAATCTCATTATCAGTTTAATTAAGAAATAAATGTGCTGGAACAAACACAGGTGATATGTAATCGACAGTGTCAGAGTGAAGGGTGGAACACAGGACTTATTTCATTCATGGTTATTCATGGCTATAGAATCCTTGTTTTCATCCATTGTAACAACTGTCTTAATAAAATGTTACGCTATAACAATATAATTAATCTCTGTAGTTGGAATGATCTTTTACTTAAAAAAGGTACAATACCACCTATAATATAACAGCACTGTAATAACCAAAACAAAGACATACCACACTACAACTCTAAATAGGCAATAAATAGAAATGAAGGTTAATGACAGTGAAATATTGTCATTTTTATTGGGGCTGTATTTTTTCCTGGCACCCTGTAATGGTAATGCCAGACATTATTCCATCCAATAAAACAGTACATGGATACTTGTCCAGATCTGATTTTCAACAAGATTCTATATTTATGGTGTAGCAGCTGATGGCAATAGCATATTCAAGTTGTACTGTCCAATGTCAACACTGACAGTGGTCAAATCCAAAACATTAACTTACGAGTATTCAGATACAATTTGCACTTGCATTAAAATGTGTATGCTAAAATGTGTATGCTAAGTGTTACAAATACTGAAAAACAGTTGCATTTCCCTGCATTTTATTTTAATAAAAAATATCTGTATTCATGAACCAGTAACATACATTTGCAACAAACAAGCTAAATTCACAAAATATTTATTTTGCTTTGTAGTTATGGGAAAATATGGAAAAACCTGGTTAATGTCTATGGGAAAAACAATCAGCCGAGGCTATTCTGGTACATTGCCTTCAGTGTCCACTAGATAGCAGACAACTTCTTTGATTCACTCCTACAGCTACATGGTATGTATGATACATGGTGTATGATTAGCCTACAAAGTCATCACAAATGTTAAAGATTATACATTATAATAAAAATATTATTTCATTTATATCATTAGACATTTAAATAAAGGTATACTATGCAGCTGAATACATTTACTCTGAATGATTGATCTTAAATCAACTTGCCAGGCCTATCCGGTTTATTATGGTAAAACCACAAAACCGATCCTGGATCAGTTAACGACTGCACGACCCGTTCAGACTTCCTATCACATGGTGCAGTAGCTTCCTTTCTTCTCAGAACCAAGGAAAGAGAATACTTCGCAAAATGGAGGTGATAAATATGTTGATTGTTTATCAGTGTCTGCATATATTTGCGTTGCACGTAACAATGTTAAGTGTATTATGAGCAAACAGGTCTTTGGAAATGATGCAGCGACATAATGTGCACATGATTCTAACAGCATTTTTAGGAAGGCAACATTAACGTTAGCTAGCTAACGTTAGCGCTGCTGCGTTTCTCAACATTTGGCTAGCAAAATTATCATGCCAGTCACAGGGTTCTACGGTTACAATGTTGCAGTTATTTTGGTTTATAGAACGTCTCCACATTAACAAGTACTTGGATGTATCATTCATTGGAATACATAGGCCAAAAATGTAGGTCAGGCCATGTCTTACCTACAGATTGTAACACCAGACAATGATGTAACCCCCCAAAAGTGGTATCCAGTATACTGGGTGTTACAGGTTAACGTTACTGTTTGGTGTAACAGAGAATTTTCGACCAACCTTAGCGATTCGTCGAAACTGGGGTCTCATAAAATGTTATTGTCCAGTTGCAGGTGTTTTGGAATTTAGAAAATGCTCTGTTATAATAAATAAATTAAAATGTTTTGCGCCATAAAGGAATCCAACAATGAGGAGTGTGTACGCCGCCATCTTGTCTTTTTTCTTGTTTTTTCAAGTCTTCACTCATTGATTGAGGCAGGTGGATCCACCCCAAAGTGRCGCATGTCATGACACACCTGTCTCGATCAACAAGAGAATACTTGAAATGGACAAGATGGCGGCGTACATGTGGTTTGATTACTTAATGGAGTCATTTTATTTTAATAATGGAGACTTTTCTAAATTCAAATGGACAAGGACATTTTATGAGACTCRGGTTTCCAAGAATCTAAGACCATATTCCTAAATTTGGTTAAATTATGTGCTACACCAAACGGTCCCGTGTGGCTCAGTTGGTAGAGCATGGCGCTTGCAACGCCAGGGTTGTGGGTTCATTCCCCACGGGGGGACCAGGATGAATATGTATGAACTTTCCAACTTGTAAGTCGCTCTGGATAAGAGCGTCAGCTAAATGACTTAAATGTAAATGTACCAAACCTGTAACTCCCAGTATAATGCATACTTAACCATGTTTGTTTAAATCACATTATCTGGTTTTACAGTCTAGCTAAAGAATAGCCTGTCCTACAGTTTAGGTCTATGTATCRCAATGAATGAACATTCAAACACTTGTTGAACTGTGGAGACATACCATCATTCTACAAACCATAATTACTGCAACATTGTAACTGTAGAACTCTGACTAGCATGATGCAATTTTCTAYCCAAATGTTSAGAAACGCAGCTGTGCTAAAGTTAGCTAGCTAGCATTTTGTCACTGCATCATTTTCAAAGACCTGTTAGCTACATAATATTTGCACTTTAAAATGTATTTTATAACACTTTTAAAATGGCAAAACTGTTTTCCCTAGAATGTCCAAGAGTCTTGGCTAATGAGAAAATTCTATCTTAATACATTTACACTAAGATATTGCAATCTAGGTTATTACACTGTAAAATGTTTGAAATAAGATGGTATAGTCTGTTATTCATACAATTTCATTGTTGTGTGACATGCATACCTGTTTTGAATTTTTTTAACAGGGTCATGAAGCTAGGGAGCCTGAACAGCTCAGGAAGCTGTTCATTGGGGGCCTAAGTTTTGAAACCACTGAYGAAAGTTTAAGGATCCATTTTGAACAATGGGGAAACCTCACAGACAGTGTGGTATGTATGCATTTCACAAGTGTCTGGTATTTACAATGCATTTATATGAGGAGTAATGTGAGCTAATACGTTGGTTTCATGTAGGTAATGCGGGACCCAAACAACAAGCGCTCGAGAGGGTTCGGCTTTGTAACATACTCCTGTGTGGAGGAGGTGGATGCCTGCATGGCAGCTCGCCCTCATAAGGTGGACGGACGTGTTGTTGAACCTAAAAGGGCTGTATCGAGAGAGGTACGTAAACTCTGCTTCACATTCATTTGCGATTGTCAAAATGTGACAAGTGTGTGCTCACTGCTCAGCTTTTCTTCTGTCACAGGACTCTAATAGACCGGGTGCCCACCTGACGGTGAAGAAGATATTTGTTGGGGGGATCAAGGAGGACACACGGGAGGACCATATCAGGGAGTACTTTGAGACCTACGGGAGGATTGAGACCATTGACATTATGGAGGAACGCGCAACTGGGAAAAAGAGGGGATTCTGCTTTGTCTCATTTGATGACAATGACACTGTGGATAAAATTGTTGGTACGTYTGGGGTTGTTGCCGCTTTGAATTGCTCATTTTTAAATATCAGTAAACATTCCTTTGCTGAAGATTTGCCTTGTTTTCTTTTCAGCTCAGAAATACCACACAATAAACAGCCACAACTGCGAAGTCAGAAAAGCACTCCCAAAACAGGAAATGGAGGCGTCCAATCAGAGGAGTAAGCATAATAACCCATCTTTATATTTGTCCAAATGTATGAATGTTTCAGAGTGGCACATAGAACATACTTCAGTGTCAATATTGGCATTTTCTTTTTAGATAGGGGTGGTGGCTCTGGAAACTTCATGGGCAGAGGTGGTAACTCTGGTGGTGGCAACTTTGGGCAAGGTAAGTCCCTTTTCCATTTGATATGTGGATACGTTTGGAACTGTAATCGCACCAGCAATGTAAATGGAATTATCTTGTGTGTTACAGGAGGCTACGGTGGCGGAAGAGGAGGGGATGGATACAATGGATACGGTGGAGAGGGTCAGTATTTATGTAGCGGATCATCAGATAAGGAGCGGGAACTTGACGATGCATTTCTAAAAGAGAGCTTGCTCAAATCTGAGCGCTTTTCTGTCCAGGTGGAAACTACAGTGGGGGACCTGGRTACAGAGGTGGACGTGGTGGCGGGTATGGGGGAGGAAGTCCTGGGTATGGAAACCAGGGAGGAYGCTTTGGAGGAGGATATGATAACTACAACGACAGAGGCAACTTTAGAGGTACGAACACCTGTTTTAGCCTGTATATATTGTCATGCAACATGATCTGTTTGAATGAGCTGAACCCACATTAATTGGATGTGACGTCATTATTCTAAAAAATAAATCTCTGTGACTCGTAGGGAACTTTGGTGGTGGAAGGGGTGGAAATTACAATGACTTTGGCAACTACGGAGGACCGCAATCTAGCTATGGTCCCATGAAGGGGAACAACTTTGGTGGCAGAAACTCTGGTGGTGGCCCCTATGGAGGTGAGTATTCTCTCGCTGAGCTGGATGAGGTGATGTGCTGTCTGTCTGATGTTGTGATGACACAACCCTCATCTGTCAATCATTTGTTTATTCCAGGTGGCTATGGCTCAGGCGGTGGAAGTGGGCATGGCTACGGCTCACAGCGATATTGATACTATGACGCTCGGGTAAGTTCTGTTTGAAAACACTGTGCATACCTGACTGTATAGTACAGTGTGAGCCCACGCAACACTAGAATAACTATTTGTTTTATCCTGTATCCATTCAACAGGCTTCAGTTCTTAGCAGGAGAGGAGATGAGCAAGGATTTGTCAGGAAAGCTGCAGGTTACTGTACTTTTAGGCAGTCGTCTGAAAGCATGTAGAGGAACAGAAGTCAGAAAGTTATTGCAGCTTTAACGGGAAACTAATCCTAAGAAAGACTGTACACACAAACTACAAAGTGCAAGGGTGTAGCTAGTACCTTATTTGTGGTAGATGTTCCCCCACTTTATAATTGTTCCTTTTGTGCATCTGAAGTGTATGTATTGTTGTGCCTGTGGAATCAGGAGTTTTAAAAAATAAAATAAAAAAGTATTTCGAACTCCAGTCAGTTTTGAATAGTCCTACATTTATTTTGCTGTAGATTGATAGATTTTCTATGGTCTTATCTTTGTCGTTTTTGAAAAACTTGGTCCTGTCAGAAGGGCCTATACGCATCAGGCCCTCAAATAAGCTAGAGCTGTCTTTTTTTTCTTTTGAAGTTAATATGATTGCAAGTCTTTGTATCAAGTGTATTATGATCTGTATTTCAAGAACCCCATGTATTTTATTAGTGACAAGTGGTTATAAGTAGTGCAGACAACAATTTTAAGGAAATGTGTTTTACACTACTTGTATGCAGTAAACAGAATTCTAGATTGTAAAAAATATTTTGACAAGTGGAAAAAAGTTTTAATAAAGTTGTGTAGTAAAGTCTTTTGAAGTATAGTGCATCATTGGCTCAGAGAGATTGAAGGATTTGATTCTTGTCATGTCCATCATCACTAATCAAGTGTAGCAAATCAATATCCTCAGAAGTATGTTTTGTTTTCTCTGAACTTTGAAAGATTCATTTTTTTCCTGCCTGGATGGAAAGGGAGTCTTGGCTAGTCCTAGGGCGAGGGACACGCATCGCCTAGCCAGGATTGCACTAGTAGGATTGTTACAGCTACAAGCCACTTCAGTTGGGCCTCAGCGGGTCAGTATGGAAGATTGCAGAGTGTTTTTTCAGACAGGACCTCTTCAGTCCCAGCACAGTGGACATGTCAGCATGTTGTGAGAGAAAAGAGAAGGCAGCAACGAGAGCCACACCCTTGGAGGAAAGCATATTCTAGCAAAAAAAGTAACTAGAGTTCCTGGACACTTAGAGATCCTGTTGAGTCAGATATGGCAGTTTACCAGGAAGTTCTTACTAGCTTTCAGACCTTACAGGGGAAAGGGAAGTGAGTATTTCACAAGCAGTGGTAACATAAAGAAGATGCAGGTAAGAGTAACCACTTTGCTTGGTTTACAGATCGTGAAAGAAGCATTACGWCTACTCTTAAAGGCTGAAAATCTCTAATGACACGATTACATGGACATTTCTGGATGGGTAAGACTTAAGTAAATCTCAAAGTATACTGCAAGGTGTAAGACTGCACACACCAACATTCAAATAGGGGTGAACAATTGCTGTTGAATYTGGAATCCCTTCTAAGAGTAAAATGGTATTCACTCCATTTTTGGTCATTTCTAAGGATCTCATGCATTTCTTGCACAGCTCACTGATCTCTGGGAGTCTGCAGATCAGACTTTACATTCACGCAGGCTTACACTACAGGTATCTTGATATTTTGCTCTGCATCATTTTAAAGATTTTCTATACATCGCTTTGAAAGGTAACATTTAAAAAATGTAACTTAATTAAGGATGATGATTTTTTCACCCCCTGGTCAGACAAGGTAGGTATCATATATTCTAGTTTGAATACATTAATCCAAGTATGCATGTCTATTAGATGTGTTTCTTAAATAAAGACATCTCCTAAAAGGAATTAGTGATATTTTATGTACAGTACCAGTCAAAGGTTTGGACATACCTACTCATTCAAGGGTTTTTATTTATCTTTACTATTTTCTACATTGTAGAATAATAGTGATGTCATCAAAACTATGAAATGACACATGGAATAATATAGTAACCAAAAAAGTGTTAGACAAATCAAAATATATTTTAGATTAATCAAAGTAGCCACCCTTTGCCTTGATAGAATGCCAAGAGTGTGCAAAGCTATCAACCAGCTTCACCTGGGATGRTTTTCCAACAGTCTTGAAGGAGTTCCCACATATGCTGAGCACTTGTTGGCTGCTTTTCCTTTACTCTGCGGTCCATCTCAATTGGGTTGAGGTCGGGGGATTGTGGAGGCCAGGTCATCTGATGCAGCACTCCATCACTCTCCTCCTTTGTCAAATAGCCCTTACACAGCCTGGAGGTGTGTTGGATCATTGTCCTGTTGAAAAACAAATGATAGTCCCACTAAGCGCAAACAAGATGGGATGGTGTATCACTGCACAATGCTGTAGTAGCCATGCTGGTTAAGTGTGCCTTGAATTCTAAATATATATCACCAGCAAAGCACCATCACACCTCCATTCTTCACGGTGGGAACCACACAAGCGGAGATCATCTGTTCACCTACTCTGCGTCTCACAAAGACACAGCGGTTGGAACCAAAAATCCCAAATTTGGACTCATCAGACTGTCCATTGCTCATGTTTCTTGGCCCAAGCAAGTCGTCTTGTTATTGATGTCCTTTCGTAGTGATTTCTTTGCAGCAATTTGACCATGAAGGTCTGATTCACGRAGTCTCTGAACAGTTGATGTTGATGTGTCTGTTACTTAAACTCTGAAGCATAAATTTGGGCTGCAATTTCTGGCTGGTAACTCTAAGGAACATATCCTCTGCAGTAGAGGTAACTCGGGGTCTTCCTTTCCTGTGGCGGTCCTCATGAGAGCTAGTTTCATCATAGCACTTAATGGTTTTTGCGACAGCACTTGAAGAAACTTTCAAGTTCTTGAAATGTTCCTGATTGACAGACCTTCATGTCTTAAAGTAATGATGGACTGATGTTTCTCTTTGCTTATTTGAGCTGTTCTTGCTATTATATGGACTTMGTCTTTTACCTAATAGGGCTATCTTCTGTATACCCCCCTACCTTGTCACAACGCAACTGATTTGGCTCAAACGCATTAAGAAGGAAAGAAATTCCACAAATGAACTTTAGCAAGGCACACCTGTTAATTTAAATGCATTCCAGGTGACTACCTCATGAAGCTGGTTGAGAGAATGCCACGGGTGTGTGAAGCTGTCATCAAGGCAAAGGGTGGCTACTTGGAAGAATCTCAAATATACAATATATTTTGATTTGATAACACTGTTTTGGTTACTACATGATTCCATAGGTGTTATTTCATAMTGTTGARGTCTTCACTATTATTCTACAATGTAGAAAGTATTAAAAATAAATAAAAACCCTTGAATGAGGTGTGTCCCAACTTTTGACTGGTACTGTATGAAAAGTGGTTGAGATTATCCATTTGTTGAGAACGCTGTGAATACTCTATGTGAAGCAAACATGATCTCTTTGTTTTGTTAGCCTCAAAGCCTCCGAAAAGATTGGTTTGAGAGAGGGCGGAGAAAGAAGGCTTGGCGTTCAAAGGTAATGTATGTGGGTGAAAGGGCCTGGAACTGCAAATACTACAATGTGCAGTGCTATGCTTTTTTCCAACGTGTTTGTCCACTGGACCCTTTTGAAGTCGTCATGCATGATTCACATGAAGTGTAGCTGAATAATGGAGGTAAACTGTTATAGACCTGAATAAATGCAGTTGGAACCAGAGCCATACAATGCATTCATAAAGTATTCAGACCCCTTCACTTTTTCCACATTCTGTTACGTGACAGCCTTACTCTAAAATTCATTAAATTWCCCCCCCCCCCCCCCCAATTTACACACAATACCCCATAATGTCAAAGCAAAAACAGGTTAAGACATTTTTGCAAATGTATAAAAAAAATMGATCACATTTACATAAGTATTCAGACCCTTTACTCTGTACTTTGTTGAAGCACCTTTGGCATCGATTACACCCTCGAGTTTCTCCCATTCTTTGCAGATCCTCAAGCTCTGTCGGGTTGGATGGGGACTGTTGCTGCACAGATATTTTCAGGTCTCTCCAGTGATGTTCGATCAGGTTCAAGTCCAGGCTCTGGCTGGGCCACTCAAGGACATTCAGAGACTTGCCAAAGCCACTCCTGTGTTGTRTTGACTGTTCTTAGGGTCTTTGTCCTGTTGGAAGGTGAACCTTCGCCCTAGTCTGAGGTCCTGAGCACTCTGGAGCAGGTTTTCAACAAGTATCTCTTTGTACTTTGCGCCATTCATCTTTCCCTCGATCCGGACTAGTCTCCCAGTCCCTGCCTCTGAAAAACATCCCCACAGCATGATGCTGCCTCCACCATGCTTCACCGTAGGGATTGTATTGGCCAGGTGATGAGCGGTGCCTGGTTTCCTCCAGATGTAACGCTTGACATTCAGGCCATAAGTTCAATCTTGGTTTCATCAGACCAAAGAATCTTGCTTCCATCTTCTGAGAGCCTTTAGGCGTCTTTTGGCAAACTCCAAGCGGGCTGTCGTGCCTTTTTACTGAGGAGTGGCTTCCGTCTGGCCACTCTACCATAAAGGCCTGACTGGTGGAGTGCTGCAGAGATAGTTGTCCTTCTGGAAGGTTCTCCCATTTCCAGAGGAACTGTGGTGCTCTGACAGTGACAATTMAATTCTTGGTCACCTCCCTGACCAAGGCCCTTCTCCCCCGATTGCTCAGTTTGACCGGGCGTGCCAGCTCTAGGAAGAGTCTTGGTGGTTCCAAAATTCTTCCATTTAAGAATGATGGAGGCCACTGTGTTCTTGGGGATCTTCAATGTTGCAGAAACGTTTTGGTACCCTTCCCCAGATCTGTGCCCGACATTATCCTGTCTCTGAGGCAATTCCTTCGACCTCATGGCTTGGTTTTTGCTCTGACGTGCACTGTCAACTGTGAGACCTTATATAGATAGGTGTGTGTCTTTGCAAATCATGTCCAATCAATTGAATTTACCACAGGTGGACTCCAAGTTGTAGAAACATTTCAAGGATGATCAATGGAAACAGGATGCACCGGATGAGCTCAATTTCGAGTCTCATAGCAAATGGTCTGAATACTTATGTAAATCAGGTATTTCTGTTTTTTATACATTTGCAAACATTTCTAAAAACCTGTTTTCGCTTTGTCATTGTGGAGTTTTGTGTGTAGATTAATGGGGGGGGGGGGGGGGGTAGAATAAGGCTGTAACGTAACAAAATGTGGAAAGGGTCTGAATACTTTCCGAATACACTGTATATTTAGTTAGGACTACTTTTATAATATTATTCAAATTCTAGACATTCAGTTACATAGCATTGTTTAAATTCTCCCCAATGTTAATGGGGCGCTAGCATGGCTGTAATAGAATGTTGAAGTGTCTTGTCTGGTTGGAACTATGTTTTATTTAAGTGTTTTGGCTTTCACAAAAGATTTTTATAGATTTTAATAGATTCAGTTCATAATATTCAAAACTAAGTTTAATGTACATCATGGGCTTTCTGTTTTGTGGACAATAAACAAGGCTATTGAAAAAAAACGAAGGTCTAACATAGATCAACCCAATAGCTGTTTTGATTCCATTGTGACATTTGGATCACTGTAAACCGTTTTGGTTTGTTCTGTTTCGAAAAACACAGTTACGCAATCCCAGTCAGCAAAGCCATTATGTTCATCTGGCATACATTGTTGCATACTATCAAATCCAACTTTATTTATATAGCAAAATTCTTACAAATGCTTTTCAAAGTGCTTAAATAAAATTAAAGGTGGCGAAAGATCAAACGTTTCTATGCAAATATAAAATCAAGATAGACATTAAGAATAAAATAGCAGTGGATATGAAATTTTATGCAGAAAAYGCGGATAAAAAGTTCCTAATATTGGTAAGACAACTAAAAGCACTTTAGTTAATAGCACGGCTAAAATGGTATGTCTTAAGACAAATCTTAAGAATCAACAGTTTTTGAGGCCCTAAGATTCGGCAGGCTATTCCAAAGACCAGGACCGTAGAGGCTGAAGGCAGCCTCACCAAAAGTTTTGGTTCTGACATTTGGAATGACTGAAAGACCAGTGCCAGAAGATATATTAGACATTAAAAGCATATCAGACATGTATTCGAGTGCAAGGCCATGTAGTGCTTTATAACCTTCCGGTTACTGMCCCAACGCTCTAACCACTAGGCTACCTGCCGCCGCAAATGATATCAGACGGTAAACCACAGGTATGACAAAACATTTGTTTTTACTGCTCTAATTACATTGGTAACCAGTTTATAATAGCAATAAGGCATCTCGGGGGTTTGTGATATGGCCAATATACCACGGCTGTGTCCAGGCACTCCGCGTTGCATCGTGCTATATATCACACCCCCTCTTGCCTTAAGCAGAAAAGGGTCAGAAGATACAAAATAAATGGAGCTGCAAATCAAAGAGTAAAGTTTATAAAACAGACTTTTAAGTAACAGTGATTGCAACAATATAATTAGCATACTAAAACATGATATATACAATTCACATTTTCATATCTCAATAGCAAATAATGTATAAATGTATTTACAAGCAATATCAGTAAAACAACCTTAGAAGAAAATGGAGACCAGTACAAAAAACTAAAATGTCAAAAATATTATAAAGGCATTCAAGGAGAGTAGGCAAGGACTATATAATAGTTCTGCTATTTTACTAACGCTTAAAGCCAAGCATCTACAACGTTATTCTTTGCATAGTATTATTACTAATGCAGTACCAAGTAGTAAAGCAGAGAAGTGCTAGTTGTCATTTTTCTTGAAAAGCATTTTTTTAATGCGGGGGACAAGGAAGACTGTGCCATCGGTGGTCTGCTGGAGTGAGTACTCGGATGGGGAGTAGGGCTTCCCCTCCTCATCCCTCACTAYACTGAACACCTCCAGGTACAGGGTGTTAAGCTCCTGCTTCATCTGCCGCAAGCTGCTGTAATTCTTGGTCTTCTCTCTCTGCAGTCGCTCCTTTTCCTCCTTCAGTGAGTCCAGGTCATACTCCAGCTCCACGATGTTCTCCATCTTGCGTTTGCGGCAGTTCTGGGCAGCCACCTTATTCTTGCCCCGCCGGCGGATGTCTCTGACCAGGGCCAGCTGGGCCTCGTTGAGCTGGTGCTTGGACATCATCTCGTTGAAGTCGTCCACAGGCAGGTTGATGATCATGTCCACAGTGAAGGGGATCTGGAGGGCCTTGGCACGCTGCTCGTCTCTGGAGAGACGCTTCTCGGAGCGTCTCCTCTTCTTGTCTTTGGTGAAGGGGGGATCGTTGTGGCCAGTCTCCTCATCTGGCTCGGTCTTGCCATGTTTGGGCTTTTTGTCCTGCTGCTGACCTGACACAGAGAGAGAAGTCTGGAAACCATCAGGTTGGAAAGACAGTGAGAACATCTCGGAGTAGTCAGACTCTGCACTCTCAGGGTTACTGTCCATCTCCTCCATGTCTGAATCGCTGTAGCCACCAAAGGAGCCGTCCCCATACATGGATTTCTCAGGGGAGCTAGCATGTGGACTTGCCTCCACAGACACACCTGAATCCGAATCTGGAATTTCTGGCATTATCTCAGTTTTGTTGCCTCTGTCAAATGCTTCTCTAGGAGAAAGGTCATGTAATTCCATTGGTGTAAAAGTAGGCTTGTGTGATATCTCTGCCAAGGAGTTACCTCCATTTCCTTGGCCACAAGGTAGGGTGACACTGGTCACTTTTGTGTTGACAATGTCTGGGTAAAATACGTCACAGAAAGTTGCTGCACTGAAGTTAGTATTTAGGTCTGGAGCCTTTAGGGTCATCTGATTGAGGTGGTGGAGAGGAGCCATGTTGGGAAAGCTCTCCTCAAAGGCATTGATGAATTCAGGTGGGCAGACCTCTGCTGCGTTTGATGCCACCTCTGCCAGGTTGGGCAATGGGTAGAAGCTGTAGTTTGGATCCTGCACCTCAGGGGTGGTGTTAGTGGGCAGATATCCTCCTGTCTGATCCAGTGTGTCCTTCATTTGCATATTCAGGCATTGCTGGAAAACAAGATTCAGAAGAGTCAAAACAAATCCTGTAACCCATGCAGTTTATCAGACGTCAAGATGTAACATTATAGTAATATGCAGTATAGTACCATCACATTGACTAGCTGTTGTTCAGCGTTTAAAAAGACTTCTCAATAGTAGGTGAAACTTTGCACAGGTTCAAAATTCCAAATAAATTGCGAATCCTTAAATGGTTAACATCTTAGCATGAAATTTTGCACTGTATTTGTACTGTACGTAAAGTATTTTCTGGTTTGTTTCCATGCTACTACATTCATCCACTGCTAAACATTTAGAGCYCTATTTAAGTGTTACCAAGGACACAAGCAGCTCTGAGGCAACAGTGCTCTGTGGAAACCTGATCACAGTGGATTTAGCTGTATTATCTGCTTCTGCTATGTGTCCCATTCAAACACACAGGACAAAGGTGAGTAGGTTCTCTCATGCGTGCATGGCTGCTGCAATCCATGCATTCTTTGGGTGTTTTTTTTTTTTTTTTTACATCACAGAGCATCGTGCCATTGAGYTGGTAGAATCTGCCTATTGTACCTGCAGCTCAGGAAGGGACAAAAGCTCCATCCAGGCCTGCTCCAAATCTGGGGAGGTCCTCTGTGGGGGCTGGGAGGCTGGGAGAAGGGGTGGCTGGGTCAAAGCTGGCAGCTCACATGCCATCATGACATGGTTGCTGTTTGGGGCTGGAGCTACGGTGACGTCCCGACAGGCGGAAGCGGTCTACAATAAAAAAAAAAAAGGGGGGGGGGGTGGAACACTGTAAATGACCGGAACAGAGATGAGATATTGTTTTTTAATTTGTTTGAGGGATATTTTTTTTTAAATCTAATAGTGAATGTATTCTTACCGCCGTAGCATCTACCAGTGGGAAGGTCTCTGCCAGCAGCTGCATACATTCATCAAATGACATGGCATCTCCATCTTCTGTGAAGCTGACATTCTGAAGGAAAAGATTCAAAGCATATGTAACCTCTCTTGCAAAAGAATAGGTAGGAATTTGAACAGAGTGCACTACCTAGACGAAAGTCTTCACAGATTAGTTTCTAAAGAGACAAATCCACCAATGCAAAACTACAGAGCCACCTGTTTTTCCCTAATTACACTGGATGAGGTGGTTACCTAGCTACAGAGGAGCTGCACCCAACCCAGTGCAGGGAGGGCAGTGGCCAGCCTCTGACATGACTGACAGCTGTGTGTGTACTGTACCTGTGTGACTTGGGGGGGTGCGGCGGTGGTGGCAGACTGTGGTGACTGGCCGCTGGGTGCAAGGCGGGGCACGAACTCCCCCGTCTCCTCATCCAGCTGTAGCTGAGCCAGCAAGGCCTTCTCCTGCTCTCTCAGCAGCTGCTGCCTCTTCTCCTCCTCCTGCACCCGCTGCCGCTGCAACTCATGCTCCTTCTGACGGTGGCAGTAGTCAAACACCTCTCGTCCCGCGCCCAGGTCAATGTCTTGCCTCCACAGGATGTCGATTAGGTCCACGTCCTGCCAAGAGACAACAGGTTAGACTGGAACTCACAAAGCACCATACACGAGGAGATTGTGCACTAGGAACAAGGAAGTGTGTGCCTGCTGTGAAGTAGCATGGCTACTGGCTCTCGCTACAGTGCCACACCCCGTCCCTTCGGGTGTCTGTCCTTCGACGACTGGCTAGAATGTAATGAGGAAGAAGCCATCTGAATAATAGATGAACTTCTCCATTTCCCCAGAGTTCAGTCCCCACCCACAGAGAATACGTGCCTCTTAGCTGCTTTCCAGGCAGAGGAGCAAATAAATGAAAAGACAACAGGTCAAATGTAATATTGTTGCATCTCTGTCTGTTGTATCAGTAGCTTAGACCAAAAACGAATTAAATCAATGATCACTCTGAGGAGAAAAGTTCATTCATACAGCTTGAAATGTAATGTGGTTTACTTTTTATTTGATATACCACAATGCACCACAAGGTCACTACATTCACTACTGTATTTGGATAACCATATTGCGTTGAGACCTGGCAATAGAGTTTAGTACGGATATGTTCAGAGGAAGTGCTTACTATATTCCCACTGGTGTATAGCACGTTTTATAACAAGATCATTCGGTCCTCCACTTCTACCTCACTGTGGCTGATGTTTATTAGCTTCCTGCGTGTAAATGCAGGAATGTCCAGAGATAAACTCTGCTGGTCTCCCTTGGGCCTTTTAACATCCATTACACAAACCTTATTTACAGGAAGGAAGTGTTTCACAAGGGCCTTGGGAGATTGCATAAACCGAACATTAGGTCACACTGAAAGCTCTGAGCATGTGACTATTTGTTTCTGGGTAATAAAGGCAAACTATACATTCAGAGAGACTTGGTCACATGAACAGAACAGAGAGAGGACAGAGGATATAAAGAGAGACAGATCAGATGACTAACAAAGCAGAAGTGTAAAGAGGATGTGGATTTGGAACTTGATGTTATTTGTTAACAACTGATCGATTTCAACTTAGGTAACTCTGTATTGTAAAAGGAATGAGCACAAGTAATTGCTTTGTAACTGTGTAGACCAAATCAAGTGTTCAACATGACCGTTATAAGTTCAACCCATGACTTCTTATTCAGAAATGGGTATAATAAACAATAAACATTGGCTTTCTGTTTGTGTGCATCAGATGTGCAGTGCTGCTGACTACTCTTTAACCCTATTTGCCTTGGTCGTTACGTCAAAGCCAGCAATAGTCCATGACCACTAAAGCCCGTAACGTCAGAAGGTCTGGTTAGGGCAATAAGTCCCACTATTAATCTTGGTCAGAGGAGTGAGTACACGCAACCATAAATTATGACTGTGGAGACGAGGAAGAATGGCCTAAACTGACCTAACAGCTGCTGGATGAAAGCAGCTTTTGTGGTCAGCCATGTTTTCTCCTTTCAAAAACAGCAGATTGAGTCCATGTGTCATACCGTTAGCCCACACAACCAACCACAACTATCAGTTGCAGTCTAGAAGAGTGAAGAAATCTTGAAAAGGACAATGCCTTATTATTTTATAGACACTTTCATCATACAGGATTGATGAATTCTGTCATAAAAGACTAACTTTATCTAGTTTCATAAACACTTATTTCATAATCCCTTTTGAAGAAAATAAAATGACTGGAGACACTTTAAGCTTTTCATGTTGTCAATGATACTTCAACTCCACTCATTCATGCAGAGATGAGTGATCTGTGTACATTCACAAATTACTGATCCTCCCTCTCAAAAAAGGATGATGTTGACTTCCATTGGGACCATTTTGGTAAATTGTTTGGATGAGCGACTTCACTTTTTAAACTCAGTAACTATTTTGTTATGCACTATCTTGGTGGAGTGAAGTATTTATCCACAAAATACTTGTGAAACATTCTGGTTAGTTCACTGATATTTTGCAATAGTACTTGAATGTAATAAGCTATGGGAACTGGGTTTGTAAAAAGAAATGCTAACTTTCCTGGTTGATTCTGCAAATTAGTGTAAATAAAAGCTCCTCCTTTTCCATTCTCAAACAACACCTCTTTGTTTGAATCCCAGACATACTTTGAGTAGCTGGTTTTTCATCTCAGAATGTGCAGCAACTCAAACAGAATAAAAACATATTAGGAGTATAGACACCACTTTTAAAAACAAGCCGACCACCGATTCCAACAGTACAGGAATTAAGTGACAGTAAAACAACTGATTCGTGGACCTATATTACATAATTCCTTGAAACAAAAAAAAAAGTTGTATACACAGTTGTACAGTTGTATATTAACATACTTTGCCTTTGTCAAGGCAAATTGTTCAATACACAATCAGATGAGTTTGGATTTGGGATAAGGCCTTTACTCCAACGCCATCTTTTTTTCTCCAAAAAAAGAAACAGATCAGGTTACAATCCTACTGAACATTCCCCAACTCAGGTTTACTCTTTAATCTAGGGGAACCTGTTCATCAATTGATTACTAGATTAACATGTTATTAACTGTTTGTAAACCAAGGCCAGCTGCAGAACTACAACCACTTCTGGGTTATTATAATAATGAATAGCCTACGCATTTGTTAATTTGACACAGTTGGCCATATGTACAGAGAACCTATGTACATAGAAAATAAAATCAATTCCAAGATTAGCTGGGACAAAGAGGTGTTGTTTGAGAAAGGAAGAGCTTTTATTTACACGAACTTGCAGAATCCACCAGGAAATTGAGCATTTATTTTTTACAAACCCAGTTCCCATAGCTTACTACATTCAAGTGCAATCGTACAATCAACTGTATATATGGAGCAAAGGTAGACCTATGGATGCCATCTACGGGATTACAGGATGGGGCTCTAGTGGCACATTGGGAGATCCCGACGGCCAAAAAACAAGCGCACCGACATTAAATAAATGGGTTGTCTGGGGAAAACTTTCGTAATCTTGGCATATTTTTTACTTGACAATAATTGCATCATTACACATATGGATTACGATATTAAGCGGATATTCAACTGTTATTTTTCGCCCAATTTAGTTGTATGCACCGGGCAGACAACCATCCATGACTTTGCAGAAATCTCTCTGAACAGACCTGTCGACTACAGCGCAGAGACGGAAATTGTAGCCTAGTGCTAGAAACGCGTTTGCAAATGTCAGAACTACAGCACAACGAGCTCACATATGATTATGATAGGCTGTAGGCTAAGAAAGCATGTTTACGATTCGTTTCATTTAACGTAATTAATTAAATAATATACGGATTATTATGGAAAATGCACATTGGGTTGAACATGACAGTTTGTTCATATCAGGTAACATGAGTGTAGGCCTTATTTCATTTCAATAGTTTGAACTATCCATTAAATTGTTTTTCGACTGTAGGCAAAGGGTAGTCTAACATTCTATCAATATATCAACCTTGAGATGTTTTACAACGCCTACTGAGTTGAATATAGTAGCCAATAACAATATAATATTTACCTGTTGACTAGGATTCATTTTATGCATCTCAGTTTCCATCATAGTGGATAGTTGGCTTGTCCCTTCGTAAAGAAAAACCCAATAGGCCTATATAAAAAATATATTTGTAATCCTTTACAGAAATATAAAATGGTGGACTATCCGAAGGCGAGGAGTCCGGCCCAGCAATGTTTTGACTATGAAGGAAATAGTGCTTCTAATCTTGTGAAAGTTTACGGAAAACCCCAAGCAGTCTGATAGCCTTGCCCACAAGTTGCGTCAGCCAGTCAAGGGCTCTGAGAGAGCTGCGCTGGGATCGTCCCCCTCAACATCCTATTGGTTCGATAAYGCCAGTTTGTGGCTGTGCTCCGGACAACCAATGTTACATTTGCTTCACGTTTATAAACAAGTCATTTGTTATTTAACCTAAAAATGAAAAGTGTATTCAAGAAGTGTCCAGAAACATTTACATAATATCTGCCACCATGGATTCATGACACTAGAAGAGGTATTTTGATAACAGCATCTTGGTTGACTTATGAACTAATATAAGAATTACAGTTATTACAACGTTATTACAACAGTTTTTACAACTATTGTCAGTGTAACAGTATAACTTTAGTACGTCAAACTAGCTAGCCATTTCACATCCGTTACATCAGCATTGTTCCAAAATGTAAGGTACATTTACCAATTGTATCATCTTGACAGACTAAATACCCACATTTATTTCATGCAGAATGCTACAAAGCTGCAGTGAATAGACTTGCAAACTGCATTTATGTACAGGGTAGGACTACAGGCTACAATGGGAATCAAGTATGCAATGAAGAAAATAAGGATTAGAAACTGAAACTATAATAAGGAACAATTGTTAGTCAACATTGATATCTGTAGTTGTCTGCAGTAGGCCTAAATCTGCTCACAGCTAATCCAACTAGGAGAGAGATGGGATGGCAACTCCTGAAAGTTGATCTATTAAATAGCGACCTCTTCTGGTTTAGATGACGCCTAAGTATTTCATTCATTTGTACAGTAGCCTAACCTATACTACAGCAGGCCCCAGGCCCCAGGCCCTCCCCTTGCACACTCTGTAGACTCAGCCACACCATTGACACAGTTGGCTTAGTATACGTTATTCAAATGTAAAACGGAGATGGTGCACAGTCATAGCCTCACATGTTTCCCTTTGCTTGAGACCCTGAAAAGACAGACTGTTGACTCAAGACCAGATGGTAGCCTCTCCTGACGCTGCTCTATGTTCACGTCCGTGGGCGTGACGTTGCGTTTGGCCGGAGCAAGGAGTTTGGGTAGCCAGGCAAATGGTAGCCTACACACGGTTGCCTTTGAAATTGACGACCAGGGTTAGATACCCAATCTATTTTTAAAAAGCCTATGAAATATTATTTTACATAAAAGTAGGCTATAGGCTACACAATAATTTATATTTTCAAAACAATCGGAACATTTCACATTCTCCAATATAGCCTAGTTGTATGCAGACACGTTGAAAAAAATATAGTATCATTATATTATTCTCCCCATCATCCATAACTTGATCTTTAGGTATAGGTCTTCATTATTTAAAGTAAATAAGGTATGCCTTTGCTGAAACATGTTGTTGGAATATTACACTAGTTACAATGAGATCCTTGACAGCGCCGATGTAGTATAACATTCTGACACGAGTGCAATAGGAGGTTGGCACCACATTGCAATTATAAGCAGCGTTTGAAACGTCTTGTAATGTGGTGGTCTTTATACCACGCTCTCTGACACGTATATGTAAAGAGCCTCACTATACCTCTAGCTATGCCTTACCTATACAGTGCAGCCCACTGTCCCACTATCTGAATTCAAATGACACTATATGGATTTTTCTCTCAAGCGCGCCCACGAATACGCGTTCACGTTTGGCAGCTCCACGTCGACATTCTTCCAGCTGTGCACAGGGCTGAAAGAAGAAGAGGTAAAAGCGGCGTGAAGCCAGCTATACGAACACTGTATGTAGGCTCCAACGAGGGACGTCAACCGCGAAATTGAGAAGAGGAAAATCTCAGTTTTTTTTACAGTTAGTCCTGCAACAATTGTATATAGCCCACTGTTTTTTTGTGCATTTTATGATCTTTTTGCCCTCGTGCTGGATTGCAGCTGGCCCCCTTTAACAGCTCTCTCACATCTGCCAGGTACAGTATGATCAGTTGCTTTTCTTGCTTATTATTATAGTTTTCTCACATTTCGAATATGAAGCTATGGCATTTCACATCTGCTAATCGAATTCCAACATCTTTTAATTCACTGTTTGATTTTGCACTTTGTAACTTCATTACAATTAGCAACTCTCCAAACTTTATTTAATATAAACTTGTATGCTAAACTGAAGTGGAAAATGTGGAATGTTTGCCTTGTTTTATAGGWAGACCGTGTATTCTATATCATTTTAATTGTAAACTTCAGTCTGTGGCTTGTGGAAAACTCAACAAATAGGCTATACATTTGCATAATGAATGTGGGTGTATTACTCCAGGAGGGAAATATTCAGCATAAAGAAATACAGGATTCCAAATTTGGAACCTTTAGACACGTCATCTGTTCTACATATGAAGTGCCCTAATTGTTCACTTTACAACCTTGAAGATAGTCAAGGTTGAACTGCAAAGTAAACACAAAGAAAAGCTAGATTRCCGCATACTGTATAATATTGTATGATTTAATCATTTCTGTGGTGGGTTGGTGGCAGAGTGTGAGAATCAATCTAAGTTCCCAACAGCAGGCTTCTCATTCACTCTATTCTATGTTGTCTTAATAGGCCCAGAGAGTTACTGGCTTACACTTCTAAGTTTCATTTAATGCACTTTTTTAAATCACTCAGCTGTGACTGATTCCATTTAAAAAAATCTCAAATCATGTTGGATTTAACTTAGGTTAAGTCTCAATACTGTGTTGAGAGAGTCAGCTTAACCTCACAATGACATARTTTCCACACTATTGTGTTAAATCAAAGTGTTCACCAAGCAAGCACACCAATGGGAAATGTAGCTACTACAGTTCACTCTCTTGTTATATGTTGCAGGTGAAGGAGTGGTGAAATGGGTTGGCACAAAGGAATAGCCTACGATGTGGCACTCTGGCTTTCCAAGTAAAGTTCTGTGATACACTTCGACTCTAATTGTTTGCAGTCAGTGCATTACAGAACMTTGTTTTGGGAGTTAATGCTCCGGCCTGCGGGAAACAAACCTACCATCTGGAGAGTGGAACCATTATTTCACATGCCACTTGCAGACTGCAAAAGGGAGAATAAAGTTTTTKTTTTGACAATTACTCATGAGTTTTCACCAACTTGTGTAGTATGTATCTGCTTATAAGTAAACACGCACTTGGTCTATTGGTATCAGAGTGAAATGTCTGAACTATTAATGAAAAATMGACTCCCAGAAAGCCATGGTAGAGTGTTACATAATTTCCTATAGGACGACAGTGGGCCATATGGAGACTCCAGTCATACCTCACTATCACTTGGTCATGTGACTCAATGGATGTGAGAAGGAAAGATAAACAACAGCAGTTGAAATGTTCAAACCTCATTTTCACTGTCCTGGGTCATACAATGTAGTGGCAAACATCTCATAACCCTATCAAACCCATAAACATGAATGTCCCAATTCAGATACTTTTTTCTTCATCATTTTCTGTAGAGTATTGACATTGTGTCATGCGAATGCTGGATAATTGTCTGTTGTATCATTCATTGTTGGAATGTAAGTCTGAATAAAACTATTTCAGAGATGTACATTGAGTGGACAAAACATTACGAACACCTGCACTTTCCATGACAGACAGACCAGGTGAATCCAGGTGAATGCTATGATCCCTTATTGATGTCACTTGCTAAATCCACTTCAATCAGTGTAGACGAAGGGGAGCAGACAGGTTAAATATGGAGTTTTAAGCCTTGAGACAATTGAGACATGGATTGTGTATGGGTACCATCCAGAGGATGAATGGGRAAGACAAAATATGTAACTGCCTTTGAACGGGSTATGGTAGTAGGTGCCAGGTGCACCGTTTTGAGTGTCAAGAACAGCAACGCTGCTGGGTTTTTCACTCAGTTTCCGTGTTTATCAAGAATGGTCCACCACCCAAAGGACATCCAGCAAACTTGACACAACTGTGGGAAGTATTGGAGTCAACATGGACCAGCATCCCTGTGGAAAGCTTTCGACATCTTGTAGAGTCCATGCTRGACGAATTGAGGCTGTTCTGAGGGGGGGTTAGTATGTATCATGGTTCTTTCAAATAAAATCAAAGCTTTCAATACATCAACAAATAGAAGACAGAGAAGAAAATATTAAAATACCTTAAAGTGCAATAAAGTCAATGGCTCCTTCAAAGGGCACATATTTATTAGTCTTAAAGACACATGCATAGATTTAAACASTACACCAACATGGCATATTTTGGTTCCCATTAAATTGGATCACTGTCTTAAAATGAAACCAATTTTTTTCTGTGTTTTTAAAGTTTATTCATAGTCTAATATTTGGGGAGCTGGGGTGTATTCAATACGTCTTGCAACYGAAACAGTTTACCGTTTAAGAACCAAACGGAAGCAAACAGAACAAAACAGGGAGTGACCAACTTGAATTTGTCCAATAAAAACTAATTTTTGTTGCAAAACGTTTTCAGTTTGGACTAAYTGGTTCCTGTTGCAAAACTTTTTGCGACAGWRAAAACATTTTGCAATAGAATTGGGGTAATGAATACACCCCTGGATTCTGTGGTAAACTATAAAGTCAAATCTGTTAAAGAGAAAGGCAATACATTTTCCATTAATTAAAGGCTCACTCTGTAATTTCTSTATCCAGCAACAGTCTGACCCTGCAACTTTGTTTGTAAGGCTGATGGGGCTGGGGAAATGTAACTACAGTCAAATTCATACCAGACTATGAATTCAACTGACAGTCCAGATCAACATGATTCTTTTTAACATATGTTGATTGTAGGTATATGCTACAATACTTACCATGGAGTAATAAATTGCAACCCCTCCCATTCCAATACAATTTGTTGGAATGACCGTTGCACAGCATTAAATCACAGATTGCGCCTTTCAAAAACAGATTATTCTACACAACAGTGACTGTYGCTTTATAAGTAGCAATTCCATTGGTTACAGTAACAGCATGAACTTTACAAAAATCATGTGATCAAAGGTCATGCYGTTTTGAGGAAATCACCTTCAGGTCGCTGCAGTTGCTTCTCTCCAGCTGTGCTATGCAGCCATCACCTGCATTGTGGGAGGCACTATTTGTCTACCAATCATTTGGGTGTTTTGTTTGACCCAAGTAAACGTGGCCAAATACCTGACTGAAACAGCAACCAACTTTGTGCAATTTTAAAGCTACAGGAGATACAAATGAAAAGTGATATTTGAGACCCCACTCTAACCAATGAATTGTACACACATTTTTCCAGTTGTGAGTGTGTGATATGGGGATATAGAAAAGTTTAGACAACAGACAAACTATTATAAACAATAGCAGCTATGTTGACACTGCATGTCGATCTGAGCCTTGCTGTTGCAAAACCATTAAAGTGTCCGACTTGTGSCTGTTACAGATGCCCCTCCCCCGACTTCACTCTACAGTCGTCTTCGTTAGGCTTACCGCTCGAACACACCCATTCTATCCCTGTGCTGACCTCTGACAGCTGCCTCTCCCTACACAAACACGGAAGCAGCATGGCGTCAGACAGCAACAGCTCCGYGAGCCAACGAATTGCACAGCAAAGATTGAGGATAATTGCCGGGCATTTACAGAAACATAAGGACGATGACTCGGGAATTATCGCAACTGAGTGCAAAGCTGAAGCGAATAAAGGGACGGTGCCGAGAAAGAGGTAGGACTTGGCGGTGGTGATGCGATAGCAGTAGATGGAGGATGGCTATGATGAAATGCTAGCTGGTAGCTAAAAGTGATTGTCATACAGTAGGAAACAGCTGTCATGTATTTCCTTGTTTTATTAAAACACAGAATTGGTGTCTTTTACAAACGGAGATGGCCTCCTTGGCATATTATTATTCAGACATATCCGATTTCATTTAACTAAGGAAATTAGCCAGCTATATGTGCGCCAACGTTAATGGTCCCCAAACAAAGTGTTCATTCATCGAAGAAGTGGGTGCGGCGGGACTGTATTCTATCCAACTKTTTTTTTGTATTTTTATTGTAGGCTGCTTAGAGTGTGTTATAGGAATGTTTGATATTGAGTTGAGGTCAATCCTACATCATTTCCTGTACCATTTTGTCATAACTTGCCAACGTTATGTGAGCACCYCTAGCCACTCGCAGTGACAGTGGGCAGCTGGAGTTTATGTAAAACTACAAGATCAGCTTGCCAACATTTCAAACTATTTCAAGGTAGCCTATTTCATTTCACATCTATATTGTTAGCTATAGCTTAATAGGCTACTTGCATTGTTTTGATACTGACACTATTCTGAACAACTAGGGAAATCTCAGCTCTGTTTGACTGACATGACCAGAATTAGAAGCTACATTCTTGAGCAGAAAAAAGTGTTCATTATAATGGTGAAAGTTCTATATGTGGTCTTATAATCTATTTTTATCTAGAGGTTGTTTTTACATATTTTGTTGGGATTTAGGTGTGGGACACCCTCTCCCAGTCAAAACAATTGACAGAAGTCAGAATGGGATAAAGTTCACCAGTAAAACTTTCCGCCTAAAACTTGGATCTGATTGGCCAAGAGCTGTGGTGGTCTGACTCTCAATTCCTTATGAGGCGAGTGGGCTGTTCAGCTTTCACAATCATGCTGTAGTGACATCTAGRGTCAGATATGTTTAAGCAACAAGGATGACTAGAGGATACTTTCATATTTATACWGAACAAAAATATAAACTCAACATYTAAAGTGTTGGTCCCATGTTTCATGAGCTGAAATAAAAGATCTCAGAAATGTTCCATATGCACAAAAACCTTATTTCTCTCAAATTCTTTGAACAAATTTGTTAGTGAGCATTTCTCATTTGCAAAGGGTGCTGAGGAGTATTTCTGTCTGTAATAAAGCCCTTTTTGATGGGAAAAAAACTCATTCTGATTGGCTGGACCTGACTCCACAGTGGGTGGGCCTGTGGCTGCACCCCTGCCCAGTCAAGTGAAATCCATAGATTAGGGCCTAATGCATTTATTTCAATTGACTGATTTCCTTCTATGAACTGTAACTCAGTCAAGTCTTTGAAATTGTTCCATGTTGCGTTTTATATTTTTGTTCAGTTTACATTTCTAAGGCTGGGTTCACACAGGCCTGCCCAATTCTGACCTTTTTTCCACTAGCCTATTTGATCTTTTGACCAATCACGTCAGATATGTTCACATCAGATCTTTTTCAGAGCTGATCTGATTGATCGAAAGACCAATTACAACAACAAAAAATATCTAAATTGGGCTGCCTGTCTAAACGCAGCCAAACAGACTGTTTTGTAAGAACCCACCTATGTAACAATTTGTGCAATAGGGGAAGATTTCCAATGTGAGGAAATGCTCCTGTGTTTCTACCACAATAATTAACTATTTGTTTTTGCATTATGTATGGCCCTTCATTGGAACATATTTGTCATTGGAACATATTTGATTGATATTAGTTAGCCTATAGGAAGTGTTTGAGGCAGAGAAGTGCTGAGGTTTTCTTCCGATCAACCCTAACTGTAGGTCAAGTCAGTTATGCTACCGGTGAGTTTGTCCCTCGGGAGCCAGATTTTCAGGTTTGGTGGAATCTCTCTCTCTCTTACCCAATGGATGGTCATTTTAGTGCTGGTTCATGGACACTATTGTTTGAACTATGACAATAAATAAGACATAAGCTATGCCTATTTCCCTCATTTGAGTGCCCCTTCAACCATTATCCAAATTAGGAATAATTTTGTGGACCACTTGCATTATTATCAATACAAATAAAACTAATCTCAATGAATTTGACTACATTTTCTGGAATTGCACTTGGGTCGTTCCATGTCATTTCAGCAAGCAATGACACCCACKATCTCAGATTGTTTTGAATGGTTTCTGCAGTTAAAAACATAAAGATAAGCATTCCTGTAACATTATTATGTTGAAATATAATTTGACCTCTGGTAAATTTAAGCTAGATGGCCCTTTTTTAATTTACAGGATTCAGACAATATGCAATAAATATAGCTGTATACGGCCGTATCGTAGGAATGGCGTGGGAGGGGATGTATGCCGTTTTACGGGCTCCTAACCAATTGTTCTATTTTGTGTTTTTTCCGCATTGTTTGTAACTTATTTTGTACATAATGTTGATGCTATCGTCTCTTATGACCGAAAAGAGCTTCTATCAGAACAGCGGTTACTCACCTTGAACCGGATGAATACTTTTTTTTTTAATGAGTCGGACTCAAAGGATATAATGTTGCTCCCAGACAAGGCCCAAATCCCCGTCATTCACATAAAGAAAATAAGGAAATACAGGGGGCGGAGATCAAGGTGCCTTGTTTGAATTCGTTGGCAAGTGGGTAACCCGCCTCTACCATCCGTTCTATTAGCCAACGTGCAATCACTGGAGAATAAACTGGATGAGCTCGGTTCGAGACWATCCTACCAACGACACGGATTATATACAGTTGGCTGGGTTTTCTGTGCATCGACAGGACAGAGCAGCTACATCCGGTAAGACAAGGGGTGGGGTGTGTGTCTTTGTCAATAATAGCTGGTGCGTGATGTCTAATAMTAAGGTAGTCTCGAGGTATTGCTTGCCTGAGGTAGAGTAGCTCATGAAGCTGCAGACCACACTAAGAGAGAGAGAGAGAGAGATCTCCTCTATATTTTTTTTGTAGCTGTCTATTTACCACTACAAACCGACGCTGGCACTAAGACCGCACTCAACAAGCCATATAAGGCCATAAGTAAACAAGAAAATGCTCATCTAGAAGTGGCGCTCCTAGTGGCCAGGGAATTTAATTCAGGCAAATTTAAATCCGTTTTTCCTAATTTCTACCAGAATATCACGTACAACCAGAGGGAAAAAAACTCTAGACTACCTTTACTCCACACACAGAGACGTGTACAAAGCTCTCCCTCGCCCTCCATTTGGAAAATCTTGCCGATAACTCTCCTCCTGATTACAAGCAGGAAGTACAACTGACTCGCTCAATACAGAAGTGGTCAGATGATGTAGATGCTACGCTACAGGACTGTTTTGCTAGCACAGACTGGAATAGGTTCCGGGATTCATACAAATGGCATTGAGGAGTATACCACCTCAGTCACCTGCTTCATCAATAAGTGCATCGATGACATCGTCCCCACAGTGACTGTACGTACATATCCCAACTAGAAGCCATGGATTACTGGTGACATCCACACCGAGCTAAAGGCTAGAGCTGCRGCTTTCAAGGAACMGGACACTAATCCGGACGCTTATAAGAAATAACGCTACGCCCTCAGARGAACCATCAAACAGGCAAAATGTCAATACAGGACTAAGATTGAATCCTACTACACCGGCTCTGACGCTCGTCGGATGTGGCAGGGCTTGCAAACTATTACAGACTACAAAGAGAAACCCAGCTGTGAGCTGCTCAGTGATCACGCTCTCCTTAGCCGATGTGAGCAAGACTTTTAAACAGGTCAACATTCACAAAGCCGCGGGGCCAGACGGATTACCAGGACCTGTACTCAGAGCATGCGCGGACCAACTGGCAAGTGTAATTTTCAACCTCTCCCTGATCGGGTTTGTAATACCTACATGTTTCAAGTAGACCACCATAGTCCCTGTGACAAGAAAACAAAGGTAACCTGCCTAAATGAGTGCTTTGAAAGTCTGGTCATGGCTCACAACACTATCATCCCGGAAACCCTAGACCCACTCCAATTCACATACCGTCCCAACAGATCCACAGATGGCACAATCTCAATTGCACTCCACACTGCCCTTTCCCACCTGGACAAAAGGAACACATAAGTGAGAATGCTGTTCATTCACTACAGCTTAGCATTCAACACCATAGTGCCCACAAAGCTCATCACTAAACTAAGGACCCTGGAACTAAACACCTCCCTCTGTAACTGGATCATGGGCCGCCCCCAGGTGGTAAGGGTATGCAACAATACGTCTGCCACACTGATCCTCAACACGGGGGCCCCTCAGGGGTGTGTGCTTAGTCCCCTCCTGTACTCCCTGTTCACCCACAACTGCGTGGCCAAGCACGGCTCCAACGCCATCATTACACAACAGTGTCATCACCGACAACGATGAGACCGCCTATAGGGAGGAGGTCAGAGACCTGGCAGTGTGCTGCCAGGATAACAACCTCTCCCTCAACTTGAGCAAGACAAGATGATCAGGGATGACAGGAACACGCTCCCATTCACATCAACAGGACTGTAGTGGAGCTGGTCGAGAGTTTCAAGTTCATTGGTGTCCACATCACCAACTAACTGACATGGTCCAAACACACCAAGGAAGTCGTGAAGAGGGCACGACAACGCCTTTTCCCCCTCAGGAGACTGAAAAGATTTGGCATGGGTCCCCAGATCTTTAAAAAGTTCTACAGCTGCACCATCGAGCGCATCCTGCCCGGTTGCATCACCGTCTGGTATGGCAACTGCTCGGCATCCGACCTTAAGGCGCTACAGAGGGTAGTGCGTACAGCCCAGTACATCACTCCATTCAGGACCTATATACTAGGCGGTGTCAGAGGAAGGCCCAAAAAATTGTTAGACTCTAGTCACCCAAGTCACTGTTCTCTCTGCTACTGCACAGCAAGCGGTACCAGAGTGCCAAGTCTAGGTCCAAAAAGCTAATTATCAGCTTCTACCCCCAAGCCATAAGACTACCCCCTGTATATTGCCTCATTATTGTTACAAAAATAGTATTATTTTTATTTTTTTACTTATGAAAATATTTATTAAATTTAACGAAACTGAGAATTTTCAACAAATGGCAGAAACAGCACCACCTTGTGGTTATAACCTGGTAATATCAACCAACTTAAATCAAGAAAAAATTCAGAACAGGGCAAAATAACCATCACCAAATTCACTGAGAATCCATTACATGGTGTGAAGAAACAATACTCCTAGCTGCAGCTTCATAGTACTTGTCAGACATAYAGAARTGATACTGTATACTGGCCYTTGGGGTGGGCTTGGTTTGTGTGGTCCGTGGGTGTCTTCTGACTTCACGTCTTAATCATTGTTAAGAAGAGGTTTGGTCCAAACTGGATATTGGTTACTATAATTATAGAATTTTATATGAATCCTATAAATTGAAATTGCCAATTTGGGTGCAATCAATTAGTGTAATTTCTTAGAGTTCAAATCGTTTTTCAACAAAACAATGTTGCAGGAATGCAATCTGAGATGGTTGTCATTTCTCTTTCTTGTGTTTTTTGAGGTGGAACGACCCACTTTTCACTGGAGTGTAGGAATGTTGTACACTTCAAAGCTGGGCTACTGGTTTTTGTACTGCTGGAATGTCATTCTGGAGTTGTCTTGTAACCTATACCTTTGGGCACGTTGTTTCAAAAGGCGTTTTAAGGCCAGTCCTTTTAATAACAGTCAGACCTTTTGTCTCTTTCTGTTGGAGCAACTTGAGTGCAGACACAAAATGAGGCTACCAATATAATAAGGTGTTGAACTAGCCTAATGTTTTCGGTGATCAGCATTTTCTTATGCTGTGTGTAATATTTATTACAGTACTTTGAAAAGATTCCCCCAGCTCTCTTAGGATTAATGTTAGCTAAGGGACAGAGACCAGACCACTGTTGCTTCCATTTAATTGCACAATAAATTCATTAACCTCTGGACAGCCGTATTCGGCTGCTTGTTGATGCGTGGAGTTGTGTCATCGTCCAGTGTGATGACAGGAGATCACACAGACTGGCATGGAGAGTATGTCTGTCTCATTTCTCAGGCTCCTCATAATTTACACTGCCTGGCTGTTTWGGCAGGCATTCATCATGGTTTTACTCCACTACGTTAGCATCCCATCACGTGTACCAACGTGATTCATGGGTCCCTTCTAGGAGTAGTGGGCCTATTTCATCTGTCTGCTGGGGAAATCTTGAATCATGTCGTATTATAACTTAGTGATTTCTGAAAAGCATTCCCTTAGGATGAGCATAGTGATTTAACACTGATGAAGAAGCACATTACTGAACTGTCAGAGCTCAATTATGTAGTAGATATTGAGATACAATTCTGCCTGACGTTTGAGTTCAGTGCTCAACCCTGTTTCTTGTGTCCTCTTCCATGATTATCATTAGGCCTATGCCGACAATGTTCCTTCCTTGGAAAATCATTTTAGGAGAATATCCGGTTGTTGGACACACCTTCTTTGGTAATGCCCTTCTATGATATGCATCATGATGCTTCTCCATGGAGTGTTATTGTTGAAGGGAATGTACTTAACGACCTGAGATCTAAGCCACACCCTGTCTGATTGCTGTTGATGATGGTGTTTGAGATTAATAGGTTTTCTTCCCCGAAGTTACTTTGCCAACCGGCTTTTCACTGTTACCCCTATATGCATTTAGTATTGGCGCACCACCGCTGCTAAATTGTGGCCATCAKCCACCCACCGCTAACTCTGCCACCGCTGCTGATAAAACAAATCCTAAGGGGAAACGCTGCCTGTGGTTGGCTGTGTGCAGTACACATGGGAAGGTCATCTGTCAGGGGTTACGCCTAGGTGTGACTGCAGCCTCCCATACTGCAAATATGCTTACTGATAGCCATGTGGAAAGCCCATTGAATAACTGTTAGCAAAATGACTAGAACATTTCCCCATTGCAACAGTTTGATAAGTGGCAAATAAACCACTTTTTCAACTACTACTGTTTGCAACAGGATGTCATGTATGGACAGTCTGACGTTTTCATGAGGTGCAAGGCCATGGCCTTCTAAAAGTGCTTCCTTGTATTGTCTTCCTGCCTTGAGATTTTTGTCCTGTGTCCTCCTTTGACCTCAGACAGCATTAGTACAGTATTAGCTGCTGGTACTATAACAATGAAACTGACTTCAACTGTTTGTTTCCCAAGGCAGGAGATTATGAAGTGGAATGGCTGGGGGTACAGTGACTCCAAATTCCTCTTCAATAAGAAGGGTCAAGCAGAATTCACAGGCAAAAGGTACAGTATACTGTCCCAACATTTTCAACCAATTTTTTTATTCTCATGAATAATATGTATTATGATCTGTAAATATGAATGTATCCATTATTCAGTGATGGAATTTTCAATCTGGATTGTACACATTCTCAATCTGGATTGTACACATTCTCAATCTGGATTGCGCTCTCCACTCCACTACATACCACCTACAGTTGAAGTCGGAAGTTTACATACATTTAGGATGGAGTCATTAAAACTCGTTTTTCAACCACTCCACAAATTTCTTGTTAACAAACTATAGTTTTGGCAAGTCGGTTAGGACATCTACTTTGTGCATGACACAAGTCATTTTTCCAACAATTGTTTACAGACATATTATTTCACTGTATCACAATTCCAGTGGGTCAGAAGTTTACATACACTAAGTTGACTGTGCCTTTTTAAACAGCTTGGAAAATTCCAGTAGAAGCTTCTGGTAGGCTAATTGACATCATTTGAGTCAATTGGAGGTGTACCTGTGCATGTATTTCAAGGCCTACCTTCAAACTCAGTGCCTCTTTGCTTGACATCATGGGAAAATCAAAAGAAGACCTCAAAAACAAATTGTAGACCACCACAAGTCTGGTTCATCCTTGGGAGCAATTTCCAAATGCCTGAAGGTACCACGTTAATCTGTACAAACAATAGTACGCAAGTATAAACACCATGGGACCACGCAGCCGTCATACTGCTCAAGAAGGAGACGTGTTCTGTCTCCTAGAGATMAACGTACTTTGGTGCGAAAAATGCAAATCAATCCCAGAACAACAGCAAAGGACCTTGTGAAGATGCTGGAGGAAACGGGATCAAAAGTATCTATATCCACAGTAAAACGAGTCCTATATCGACATAACCTGAAAGGCCGCTCAGCAAGGAAGAAGCCACTGCTCCAAAACCCCCATAAAAAAGCTAGACTACGGTTTGCAACTGCACATGGGGACAAAGATCATACTTTTTGGAGAAATATCCTCTGGTCTGATGAAACAAAAATAGTACTGTTTGGCCATAATGACCATCGTTATGTTTGGAGGAAAAAGGGGGAGGCTTGCAAGCCGAAGAACACCATCCCAACAGTGGAACACGGGGGTGGCAGCATCATGTTGTGGGGGTGCTTTGCTGCAGGAGGGACTGGTGCACTTCACAAAATAGATGGCATCATGAGGATGGAAAATTATGTGGATATATTGAAGCAACATCTCAAGACATCAGTCAAAGTTAAAGCTTGGTCGCAAATGGGTCTTCCAAATGGACAATGACCCCAAGCATACTTCCAAAGTTGTGGCAAAATGGCTTAAGGACAACAAAYTCAAGGTATTGGAGTGGCCATCACATAGCCCRGACCTCAACCCCATAGAAAATGTGTGGGCAGAACTAAAAAAGCGTGTGCGAGCAAGGAGGCCTACAAACCTGACTCAGTTACARCAGCTCTGTCAGGAGSAATGGGCCAAAATTCACCCAARTTATTGGCTTATTGTGGAAGGCTACCCAAAACGTTTGACCCAAGTTAAATAATTTAAAGGCAATGCTACCAAATGATAATTGTGTGCATGTAAACTTCTGACCCACTGGGAATGTGATGAAAGATATAAAAGCTGAAATAAATCAATCTCTACTATTATTCTGACATTTCACATTCTTAAAATAAAGTGGTGATCCTAACTGGCCTAAGACAGGGAATTTTTACTAGGATTAAATATCAGAAATTGTGAAACTGAGTTTAAATGTATTTGGGTAAGGTGTATGTAAACTTCCGATTTCAACTGTAAAACCTCCCCCTCCTTGGGTCGTCACTAGTTACCACAGCCACAAAGTCATGAACCCTGCCTATTTCTACAATTTCTCTTCTGAAAATGTGATTTTTAACCCTAACATTAACCACACTGCTAACCTTATGCCTAACCCTAACCTTAAATGAAGACCCAAAAGCACATTTGTGTGGTCATGAATTTTTACGATGTACACAAGCTTGATATTGTGGCTGTGCTATCTAGTGGACCCCCCCCCATCCTAATTTAGAGTGGGGTGCTAGTGCCATCTAGTGGCTGGTATCTGTATCCTGCATATCTTGCCTCAATTCAGTCCCCGACATAAGAGGTCAATTAGTGTGATTATCGGTGATTTGAAATTCCCCGTTGGAAACTCAGCCTTGCATGGAATGTTTGTACTTCTTCCCATTGACCATAGATAGGCTAACTGTTTTTTGTTGTTCTGTGTACGCCAACAGTTCTCATGGTGGATCATGGTTGAATGTGTGCAATATAACATTTGAAGAAATATGCTGAGTGCTGTCGGAAATGATTACTTTGAATCTCAGTGGATGTAGAGAAGCCTTTTATCTCRACTCTGTCTCTCGTGACTGAGGATGTGTTCAGTACACACCGGGCAGCAGAATGGATCGCTCTTTTCTTTGGCAGTTGTTTTACACCTTTTATCTATCGCATTATCTTTGTACTTGTGATGTATAGTTTTAAGAYCAAAGCCTTGCCTGTCAGACTCAAATCAAAGGGATCTTGTAGACTGCGTGCTGTACTCCGCTGTACTGTATGTGAAGCCGTGTTTGCGTAAGGGGGGGGGGGGGATTATACAGGATGCTGTGCAGGAAATGATTCCTCTGTTATTCTAGGTTCTAAATTGTATCAACCACCTCTTTCCATTCCGTGCCTTCTCTTTTGAATTATTTCTGGGTGCTACATATGCGTGGCTGGGTGGAAGAAATGAAAGTCAAAGAGAGATTTCTCCTCTGTGACAGAGGCTTTTTCATTAAGGAGTGTTTTTCATGGTCTGCTGGACAAAGGCAGACTACATTCCCCTGATGTGCTGGCCT
The DNA here is from genome assembly GCF_002910315.2 of Salvelinus sp. IW2-2015. Lineage (NCBI taxonomy): Eukaryota > Metazoa > Chordata > Actinopteri > Salmoniformes > Salmonidae > Salvelinus > Salvelinus sp. IW2-2015. The sequence continues at coordinate 15,895,544 of NC_036839.1, forward strand.
CTGCTGTGCCAGCGGTTCAATTATACAGCGGCTGGCGTGACGGGGACGGCACGGACAGTGCTGTCATTGGTCTCGCCTAATAACTTCATTCAGCTCCAACCACCACACACTGACGTCACATCAATGACAGTCGAACAGGGTTTCCTTTGCATATTTCACCAGTTCCCAGCATAACACCTAGGTCTGAGGGGTTATGTTTACAGGTTGGGTCAGAGGTCAATTGTGGGGTAACTTCCTTTCTTCTAAGCCTGTGTGTTTCTGTTCATTGCAGGTATAGGCTAAGCGGGATGGTCCTGCCCAGTTTGCAGGACTGGTTTGAAAACACCTTTGGCGCCAGTGTGAACCATAAAAGCCCCGCGACAGTAAGTGTCGTTGTTTTCAACCCTCGTCACCTGTTGGTTTGAATTCCAATGACCGCAGCAGTCCGTTAATGGCTCCTCCTCCTCCCATGTCTTTGTCCCAGCCCGCTCTGAATGCCAGTGCTGTGCCACCGGCCAGACTGAACAAGGCGTTCGTTGAGGACCTGAAGGCCACGGGCATCCCCTTCTCCCATGAGGCTGAGGACAGGGTGTTCCGTGCCCACGGTGAGGCATGCTGGGAAGGCTGTGGTCCTCCAGGGCGATGGGTGTAGTCTGGAGGGGTCTCACACAGACACTGTGAATGTTGAGATCATGATGTCACCTTTTGTTTTTACGTAGGACAACAGCAGCCTGAATCAGAGGAAGCTGTCAATATCACACTATTTATACTGATCCTACAACCATAATTGCTTTTTTTCGTAGTATACTAAGTATATTACATTTTTTTTTTCTCTTATGTTAACAGGTCATTGCTTACATGAAATCTTTGCTCTCAGAGAAGGGAAGAAATTTGAGCGGGTTCCAGACATGGTGGTGTGGCCAAGTGAGTTTTTGCGACACTACTATTCTAAACGGTCCTTGTTTTTTTATTTTTTTTATTTCCCTCCCACATTGCTTCTTTCCATCCTGGCTTAGGTGATTTAAAGGGTTAATCTCTGCAGAGGCGTAGGGATATTAATATGTATGAGCGGAGGCTTAATAAGAACCGTCAGGGGGAGGGCGTTTGATATCCAATACACCACGGCCGGGCCCAGCACAGTACCCCCATGAATTACGCCACTGAGATTGGTTCACTGTAGGTATGGCCGGCACTATTTTATAATGTAAATGAGTGTTGACWTATGGCTGGAACTTGATTAGCCGGCTCCCAAATGGCCAGCAAATTACTAAGCTCCTGTAGCAGCATTCAAATTGGAACATCCCCTGAATTTTAAACTCTCCAAATCCACACAAAATTGCACTCCCTCTAGCCTCAGTGATGTAAAACATGAATGCCAGTGTAGTTACTTTAGTATGGTTGTATATTTAAGTGGAACGTTGTTAGTCTTGTGAACTCTTATACCCACACCAAAGCCCTTTGTTTAATTGGACGGCAGAGTGTGTCGGAACGGAGACATTTCTCATTGGCCAGCGAGGGAGGGCTTGAGCCCAGTGAAGCTGATCCATGTAGGTGGATTTTTCTGCTCTGTCTCCTCACCCTCAGTCGCTCAGCCAGGGGACCAGTGTGAATGGACGTGGGATTGGCCAGAGCACCTTGTCCGCATTGATCCCCCWCACCCCACCCCAGAGACCCAGGCTTCATGCTCTCTGGCTCCATCTCAGGAATGCCCCCAGCCAAATCAGAGACATCTTTCCCCGGAAGCCCCCCCTGCCTATCCCTGTCTCTCCCTGTCGCTCTGCTCTAATAGCCCAGGGCTTATGTGAATGTTTATTGTTTTCCGGAGGCTGATGGTTTATGTGGCATTTCTTAGTCCCTTTGCCACATGAGTACGCTTGTTATCGCCTCAACACTAATTTATGGCTGTGTGTTATATAATGACATGGGATAAAATGTCCATCCAAATATTGTTGTGGTGTTCTTTGCCTCTGCAGACTGCCACAACGACGTGGTGAAAATTGTGGAGCTGGCATGCAAGCACAATGTTTGTTTGATACCGTARGGCGGTGAGTATTTTAAAATGTCTGTAAACTCAATAGTGCAATTCATTCTAATAATATCTGCWTTTTTTAACGTTTCCCAAATGTAATAACTGATTTTAGACCAGATTGATAATGATACTGTTATGCCATACCTTCACCATATGACCTYAACAGGATAAAGTCTGCTCCGAGCCCTAGTAGTATTCTCCTGGTCATGCGACCTGGTCCGGGAGAACTGCAGGCCCTAACCCCTCTCCTGTCCTCCTCCAGGAGGGACCAGTGTGACCAGTGCTCTAGAGTGCCCCCCYGAGGAGACTCGCTGCATCGTCTCTCTGGATACTTCACAGATGGTGGGGAATCAGAGCTGCACACAGACATGCATCCCACACAGCAATCTGCTCTGCTCAGCATTTTGTCTCAACACAACTTACGCTTTTCCTCTTTTATATGACAGTATAATGTCTTGCATAGTAAGATCAACTGACAATCTCTKTTTTAGTAGGGACAGCAAGCCAGGGTTTATTTATTTTGGATGTTAGAAGCTCCTACTGCTGTGAATGTTGGAGTKTAGAACTAACTGTAGATGTGCAGACAGGAAAGGTAGCGGTCAGCGGAGGATCAAAGGTCATTCAGACTTCCAGCCGAGACTCGCTCTCTCATTATCGAACTTTGGGAGAATCCTGTAGCAATAATTTGCCAAGCTATTCTCAGAGAAATTACTGTTAGTGAAGGATACCCAATAGGAAACAGCATTTAATAGCACTACTGTATCACGGCGCTGTTGGACAACTCTCTGCCCAGGTGATATATTGGCAGTCTGGACAGCGCTAGTCCAGCAGTCACTGAGGGGGTGACGTAAATACTAGTGACCAGTGCGCTGGGTCAAGGGTCACGGGGCGTAGCGGGTCTGAGGGAGTCACATGAAAGGCTGTGTATGACAGCAACAGACACTTTTACTACCTCTGGAGAATGATTGATGGCTCTGGGAGGGGAGCTCAAGCTGGGCCAGGAGGTTCCTGGAGAGGCTGAAACGAGAGGGGGATTTGCTGGATTGAATGTTTAAAAGGAGGTTAACCTTTTGGAATCTATCTGACTGATGCTGTGTCCTCCCCACGGCCTAGTCCTCTAGTCATGCCAGCCACATGTGTGCTTCACCTCGCTGTTGGGAATTGCTACTGAAGTACTCCCCCCGCGTCTTCAACAAGCAACGAGGTTGGCGGTTATTGCCTTTCTCATTGGTAGATGTTGTGGTCACCATAGAATCTGTCTTCTCCTCACAGTCGTTACAAAATGCTGCACGCTGACCTGTTTGGGCTTTTAGAAGTAAGACAAAAACAACCGGAATGTATTTTAAGGCAGTGATTCAGTGGCTGAAGGCAGACTGGAGTACAGTGAGGACAGCCATGAGTATTTGGTGTCAATGCCACTGCATTTGAATTTAAATCCTCTGACCTGTAGCAGGTGTATCAGATACAGAGCCTGCTTTTCATTTGGGCTCAACTCATAAGGCATCGAACCAAGAGCTTGTTTTGTTTGTTCTAGTGGTATAAGTGATCAAAGCAGTGACATTTTCTGACCACCTGAGTTTTTGTCTTTGCATCTGCAGAACCGCATTTTGTGGATCGACGAGAAGAATTTAGTCGCCCACGTTGAAGCGGGCATCATCGGTCAGGATTTGGAGAGATTAGTAAGTGTTTTGCCTTCMTCAGAGCTCAAGTTTCTAAACCATTTCATACCCAATCATTTCCCATGAAAGGCTCATGTCATTAAGATGGTAAGATGGCCACGAAATAAACTCCCATCCTTTCACCTGTAGGAAGCCATGCCTCTTCACCCTGGGTTAGTTGTTTACTGGGAGTACAGAGAGACCATGCTAGGCAGGTCTGAATGGGAGAAGAAGGGCTAACTATGTTCCACAGCGGAGCAGTGAAGGGTAGAGGCTCGGGCGATGAGCAGATGGCACCATGAAGCTAATTCAGAAAAAAATGGTGAAGGAGCCAGTGTTTGATGTGGAGGAATGCGTGTGCTGCATCTCAAACAGGCGCCACTTTTGCATATAGAGAGAGGCCATTTTGACTGAGCAGATGGCTCAGTATTGAAAGCTGCCTGTCGGGGAGAGCAGTGCCATAAAACACACACGGCCTGACTCTCCTCACCCGGAAGAGAGGAGACATTAGAGCAYACCAGGGCCATGCCTGCCTGCCGCAGGGGCCCAGCACTCAGACAGGGCTCTACAGCTTTATTACCTCAAATATCTTTCATTGTGCTCCTAAATGGCTTTGTGTGCGCCTTTAAAAAAAGGTCAGCGTAGAGCKTTGTCAGACCAGGGCCCAGCCCACCATCCAAAACTATCTTTTTACTCGTTTTTTTCTTTTTCTGCTCCTCCACTTTATTTTGGTCGGTTTATTTTAGACCGTTGTAAAATGGATGATGTCATCAAGCCAAGAATTTGACCACAAAAGCCCCATAACGATCCCACGATTTGAATCCAACAATGGAAGAGGAGTTTTGTTTGTCTCATGCTGTTTTGGTTTCATACCAAATTCTTGTGGTTTTAGTGGTTGAGTTCTTTTACAGTATGTGCTCCTATGAATACAGATGAGTGTACTTCTCTGTTGTGTTTCCTCCGCAGCTCAACGAGAGCGGCTACTGTACGGGGCATGAGCCCGACTCCATGGAGTTCAGTTCCCTAGGAGGCTGGGTGGCCACGAGGGCATCGGGCATGAAGAAGAACGTATACGGCAACATCGAGGACCTGGTACGTGCCCGCCCTCTTCTCTCTAACGAGCTCTGATCTTACTAGGAGACTCAACAGGCAACAGGTTTTAAAGCGAAAGGCACTAATTAGCGACTTGCACGTGAAGTTGCTGGTGCGGGCCATCAAAGCCATCTGTATGGGAACCATTCTATTTGTGTTTCCTGGGAAGAAGCCTGCTTGCTTTGGTTAAGATCGGTCAATGGTTGACAGAATGTAACGTTGAATATGACCTCAGCAGCCCAGGTAGCTCTTGTTTTTAACATTTTAACATGGATATTCCACTCCTCTCTGCGGCTATTGAAGTCAAACGTAGTGACTTGAGCTGCCATCTTGTTTGTCCTGTGTGCAGGTGATCCACATAAAGGTGGTGACCCCTCGAGGAGTGATAGAGAAGAGCTGCCAGGGGCCACGCATGTCCACTGGGCCGGACATCCACCACTTCATCCTGGGCTCAGAAGGTAAGACTCACCTCTCCTCTCGTGGCGCGTGACTGCAACATGATAAAAGTTCACCCTATCTGCATGAGTTCACGTGTGTGTGTGTGTGTGTGTGTGTGTGTGTGTGATGGGGGTGTAGTAGTAACGCGGTACTTCTCACGTAGCGGCTCAGGTTAACTTGAACCAGAGTGGGAGAAGAGGTATAGCCATGAGAGAGGGCTATTGGTTTTGGGGCCTCTGTGCTTCATGCCTGCCCACGCCCCCACCCCTTCTGCCCCCCTGTCCTTGTGAGAGAGCCCAGTGAGAATAGTGCCATATGCCAGCCCCCCCCCCCCACACACACATACACACACACACATAAAGAGGAGGTGCAGGGACTCCTGGCACTGCAGTGTTCAACAGCTGTGGGTACACACGCCCAACAAAGCACTGCAAGCTGCTCACTGACTACACACTGGGGCTGGGCAGACATCTCCATTTGTACTCATTAGAATGGTTTTTTGGGATACTTAACGCACATCTGCGAARGAAAGCCTAACAACATGTATTTAATTTAGTCCAATCATCTCTTTTTAAATTACCTTCAATTCAGGGACACAGAGTTTGAAATAAAGACTATCGGAATTGTTGAAAGGGGAGAATGGGTTGGGTCAGATGTGTCGACTAGTTGTTCCTCATATAAATGATATTAGGCTTGAGTTTTGGGCCCTTTTTTGATCCTGCTTCATACTGTGAAGCCAGCCCCTGTTAGGTAGGAGAGGAGACAGGACCACCTTGTCCCCAGTCTCAGACACTGTGTGGGCTCCTGGCTGGGCGGCCTGCTCTACTGCAGGAGCTGAGAGAGGTCATACCTCTGCTTGGTCTCATTACAATATCTCCCCTTGCACACGCATCCCACACGCTGACACCTGGCCACACAACAGAGCCCCTAGCACTGGAACCCAAACACTGCTCTGCATGTTAAGTGGCCAGGCATCCATTTCATTAAAAATGACTAAGAACCCTCTTCCTCTTCTCATTCCACACACAGTATCTCGCCTCTCGCTAATCTCCCTGACCTTGAAGTGGACTGAATACCAAAGTATTTCCCTCTGTCCTTCTCTAAGCAGCGTAAAAAGGGATTGATTGGAATAATCAATAATAATCAGGTTTCTGTTTCTAAGCCATTGCCAACGTTATGCAGGTGTGTGAAGCAGACCAGCACTAATCTCATGTTGTGTGGAATTAATGTGATGTGAAACTGCCTCCTTTGACTCCTAACGAGTGGCCTCAGGTTTCAGCTGCATGGCATCTCCCACATCAGGCTTGTTCACTGCCGCTTTTGACAGGAAGTACTTTTTTTCCCTCACTGTTGGATAACAGAACGTAGGAAATACTGCATGGTGCTGACTCCTCTGTTGGAAGGGACATCTCCTCTAAACAACCCTGGTTATAGCAAGGTTAGAGAGGGCATGTTTACAGAGAGGATTGCAGTAAAAAAGGCTCCTGCTGTCCCACTCGCATGCGATACTGTCTACCCCTCTGGAGTCAGCATGTTAGTTGACCTTGCTGAGCCCGTTCTGCTGGTCCTACCCAGCCTCCTCTCAAGCGCTCTCTCCGTCTCTCTCGCGCGCTCTCTCCGTCTCTCTCGCGCGCTCTCTCCGTCTCTCTCGCGCGCTCTCTCCGTCTCTCTCGCGCGCTCTCTTCCGTCTCTTCTCGCGCGCTCTCTCGTCTTCTCTCGCGCGCTCTCTCCGTCTCTCTCGCGCGCTCTCTCCGTCTCTCTCGCGCGCTCTCTCCGTCTCTCTCGCTTTCTCTTTCTCTCTCGCTCTCTCGCTTTTTCTTTCTCTCTCGCTCTCTCTCGCTCCGTCTTTCTTGTTATTAGAAGTGTTATTGGTGATTTTATTTTGAGGAAACATTATTGTGTGAATTCAGAGCTGAGAATAGACCAAGACAATGTATGGTTCAACTTGACCTGACAGTATGTAATTATTGTGGATATTTTCTCAAATTAGCCAACGTTCATAAACACTCATTAAGCCGTTATCAAGACATCTGTGTTTTTTCATAGAAATAGTAATTAAAGACAATATATTAAATAAAAAAAATCACATTTTGATTTCCTCCCGCAGAATTATTAACTGGTGCCTCTGAGGTTATCACTATTTACGGTGTGATCTCATTAGATAAAGTCTTTGTTACAATCCTTTCCACCGTTCAGGTTTTATAGAGCGAGTTACTGCATCTATACTGTCCATGGGATTTGTAAACAGAGCTAAGCAAAACAGGATTCCTTTATTGGTGTGTTTACTGCGTAGTTTGGCCCATTAGTTGTCCAGATTTTGCCATTTGGGAGTCCGTCCATGCCAATAACATGCATTTGCATTCAAATTGTCATCTTTTTCTACAACCTCTTCTTCGTTTTTCTGAAACACGGGAAATAGCATTGTCTGTTTTGATAGAGAACATTCATTAAGGGACTAGTGCGTKCCAAATGGCACCCTTTTCCTTCAATAGTGCACTACTTTTTACCGGAGCCCTATGGGCACTGATAAGAAATAGTGCTCTATAAAGGGAATAGGGGTCCATTTTGGACATAGACATTCTTGCGGCAGGGAAAATTCTACGTAGAACGTGGAACATGACACGTAAAGCTACAGACACAGTGGATACTTTGTGGGGTCAGAGGTTAGCTGGGAACCCTAGGCGACATGTAATGGGTTCCTGGTGTTGGCCTTCCTTTGATATGGACCTGTTTTATTTCCTCGATAAATCTCATTGGTCTCCTGTGAGCAGCATGAAACCAGATCACAGAGGTGGAAGGTGACACACAGGTCACCACCAGTGACGTGGTGGTAAAGAAACTAGGTGGGTAAAAGCTTGAGCAAAATAAGAAAGGTGCGGAAACGGCGTTTTACATGTGGTTACCCTCCACTACACCACTGATCATCACCAACCCAGTTAGTTAAGTCGGGCATTAACGCTTCAATTATCAATCAAACCACAACCAATGTCAGGCTATTGTTTTAAAATCATTATTGTGTGAGAACCTCGGTTTCTATGGTATGTTCCCTTGTGTTTTCCACTAGGAACTCTTGGTGTGGTTACCGAGGTAACGATGAAGATCCGGCCAATCCCAGAGTACCAGAAGTACGGCTCGGTGGTCTTCCCAAACTTTGAGGCAGGAGTGGCCTGCTTACGAGAGGTAGCCAAGCAGGTAAAAGACCATTACCATCTTGTGTTGAGTGTTTGTACAATGTACCTATAGGTTACATTATAATAACAGTGAGAACAGTAGCTAAACTATGCAGGTATTGAACAGTGCAGATCAATGCTATATTGTAGTGTACAAACAAAGTGGTCAGTTAATGATTGGCAGATCACCTATTCTGGGAAGGAATTCATTTGAATGATAATGAAGACCATAATAATGAATAAGCTACCTCTTTTCACTCTTACTGGGTAGTGCTGATGCAACCATTATCGATGACTACAAGCATATGATTTGTGCAGCCCCGTTCGTTACAGAAATGAGTTGAGTCGGTACACTAGTATAGCACACAATTAAGGTATCGACCATTGAGCCGTGGCTTTTCATGGACGTATCCACACACTACCAGGAATGTCTGCTCATGTCTACAGGTTGTGTATTATTGTGTAACAAATGTTATTTCAAAGTAATTTGAAAGGTTTTTCTCTAAATTACGAAACGTAATGCAGGTTCAACTTTCACAAGGAAAATTACTAGAATATAGTGTGGGATGGGGAAATGTTTACAAAATAAAATGAAACATGCTCCTAAATTATACCTTATTTTTTTCTCCAAGAGGTGTGCACCTGCATCCATCCGGCTCATGGATAACGAACAGTTTCAGTTCGGTAAGTCAACATCATTCAAAACCCTGCCATTTCATCTCTGCAAAGGAACCTACATTGAATGTATAAAACATTAAAACACCTTCCTAATATTGAGTTGCACCCCCACCCCCGTTTACCCTCAGAACAGCTTCAATTTGTCAGGGCACGGACTCTACAAGGTGTCGAAAGTGTTCCTCATGGATGCTGGCCCATGTTGACCCCAATGCTTCCCACCGTTGTGTTAAGTAGGACGGATGTCCTTTGGGTAGTGGACCATTCTTGATACACACAGGAAACTGTTGAGTGTGAAAAACCCAGCAGCATTGCAGTTCTTGACACAAACCGGTGCGCCTGGCACCTACTACCATACCCTGTTCAAAGTCACTTAAATATTTTTTGTCTTGCCCATTCACCCTCTGAATGGCACACATACACAATCCATGTCTCAATTGTCTCAAGGCTTAACAATTCCTTCTTTTAACCTGTGTCRTCCAATTCATCTACACTGATTGAAGTGGATTTAACAYGTGACATCAACAAGCGATCATAGCGTTCACCTGGTCAGTCTGTCATGGAAAGACCTCATAATGTTTTGTACACTCAGTGTGTCTTAGTTTAACACGGGAGCTCAGTGAAGTAGTAGTCTATGCTCTCTGGCTCCACACGCTGCCTGTGCTGTGTGGATGACCTGGTTTCCATTTCTAAGTAATTCCCTCTAGTTCCCTCCACAMTTCACCCCCCTCTGTAGCCTTTCTCAGACAAGGCTGGAATCTGAGGAACATGCTAGTACTTTTTAGTGATGGGGGGGTCGATATACATATCGGGATATTTTTCATGATATATTGCATCGTTTTGACAATAAAGCAATATTATTTTTGGGCTAGTTGGCTGTACCTGCACCAAAACTCCAGTATTTTTCCTTCATAGCTTGTTCTCCATCTTTTTAAAAAGGGAGACAGTTTGTTTTCAGCGCTTTGATTTCCACGACTGATCAAAAGTCGTTTTCTCATGGCTCTCTCTTGTCCCTCTGCAGCAGACATATGGTGAGGAATATGTTTGGAACATCGAYTCTCAATAYAATCACAGTATCGAATCGCAATGCATGTAGAATCACAATATATATCGTATCGGCACCCAAGTATCGTGATAATATCATATCGTGAGGTCCCTGGCAATTCCCAGCTTGAGTCTATGCCATGTCTTTCTGCTCAATCATTGTATTTTGAAAATAGTCTAATTCCTTGAATGTGACATTCTTTTTAATTGCCATTTGGCCTGGTTTTGTGTGAGGCTTTTCCCCCCAACTGTAATCCATTTGAGAAAAGAATACAGCATTGGCAACGTTTCTTCATGTATGCTTTTGCCTCTCTGCTGCGTTGCATGAAGTTAAATGTAGCGTTATTTCAGCAGAGGATCTAGCTACACACACACACACGACTCGTGGATTGAAGCCCAATGAAAAATGACCTTGGCAACAATTAAGCAGTTGTTATATTGAAGTTTTACAATATTTTTCTTTAGGTCTGGGGGAATGTATCAGGCGTTTGTGCCCGACATCTTTGTAAAGTTCTTCAGTCTCCTGGGATCTCATTAGTCTCCCTATATTCCCACTTTTCACCGAGTGAGCACTTCTTAGCATTAAGCAGGCAAGATGAAGCGACCAGGTTTCTCACTAATAACTGAACCTCAGTCTGGACTGATAGGATACCTTCTTGGACTTATTAGTGCCTTCCCAGCAAACCGGGAACAATCCCAGGATATTAGCGAACATTCTCATTAAGTTCTAGTTAGGATTTTATCTAACATGATAACATTCAAATGTTTTTGGTTTAAAAATAAAATACAAATTTATTTTAATGTTTTAAATGAAATATTCTTGGAATGTTCTAGCATCCACTAAAATGTTGTGCACAACATCTGTATCAACCACCACATAACATTCCCCTGAGGTTTTTTATTAGGTTTCCAGGTAATGTAACAGAATGTGTTCTGTGAATGTTCTTGCAACGTCAGGCAAATGTTTTATGCAAACACTGTATAATCATCAGCACACCTGGACAGTTTTGGTGTTATTAGAACTTTTGAGGCAATCTAATGAATGTTCTGGGAATGTTCACAGAACCAATTTTTGTTTGCTGGGTTGCCTTCCCTTTTAATCACCCTGGCTGCTGAGTGAGGGGATCTGATGTATTCAATGGGCCTGCTCATTTCCGAATTGTACAAAGTAAAATATAAAATATAGGGGCCACTTATCTCAATACGCTAGTAAGATGAAAATGGCAAGTGGTATGTTAGCCATTGACATGCATTAAATGCAAATGAACAAAAGGCAGACTGGGGGGAAATGACACACTGTATGTATAATCCCTCTCCTCTCTGGTCGTTGAGTATTTAATTAATGAGCGTGATGGCTGCGGGAGACCTAAAGACCCACAATCAAATTTGGAATGGAAACAATTGGGACACTAAGTGATGAAGAGACTGTGAGACGGAGGGGAAAGAAATGAAGTGTTCAGTCTCCACAGAGTCACCCAGGACTCTACCCCACTGTGATTGATAACCATCCCATCGGCTCCAGACCCTCATTTTAGCTTGTCCACAGGCGCTTTGTGTGTCCGATCACGAATAAATCAAAACGTGCGGTGGCTGAGGAAGACGGATATGGCCGTGTCAAGCCCACTTCCCCTCGGAAACCCACTGATTTATTGTCCCTGTCGCAGGCACTTGTAAAGTTATTCAAATGTTACCATTTATTTTCCTCCTTTTGTTTCCACACCCAAATAAATGTGACTTAGTTGCCATGTTAGTCCTGGAGGAAACAGGCAGGAGATGGGTGGGCTAAGTGGGACCAAATGTGTGAATAAACGATATCGGTAGTTCCTCTAAACTGTATTGTTCTAAAGAGAAAAGACAGAGGTCCACTTGGCTTTTGAGTTAAGGGACTTGGCCCTTCTGTTTCTACAGGTCATGCCCTGAAACCTCAAGTGTCGTCCATTTTCACAAATTTTGTGGAAGGGTTAAAGAAATTCTACATCACCAAGGTAATTCTTAATGATTTGGCAGAAATACTACTCCTCATTTCTCTCTTGTATGTCATTTGTACTTTCTGGAAACGGTTAAACAAATTTTACTTCCCTGTTTTTCCCAGTTCAAAGGTTTCGACCCCCACCAGTTGGTTGTTGCCACCCTGCTGTTCGAAGGGGACCGCGAGAGGGTCTTGCAGCATGAAAAACAAGTTTACGACATTGCTGCAACATTTGGGTAAGTAGCCCCCATTTCCTTCTCTCAGGTCAGTAGATGTTACCCAACATACATCCTAAATTTGTGAGGGTTAAATTCCCCCCTTTTATTCTGGAAGACTGTCTTCAGCGCACAGGTTGCATACAACACGTGAGAACCACAGTTGGTACCTGGTACACTCCTCATTGTGAGAAATCTGCCTTAGGCCTTGCTTGGAGGCATTCCATTGCCATAGTGGAAGAGCTTGGCCCCTCAGGCTGAAGGTGGTGTGTTTGAACCAATCTAAGACCAAGTATAAAGAGCAGTGTGATGGATCACATGTGGCCGTCCTCCTGTCAGACCTACTTTGGTGACGGGGGGGGGGGGGTGGCCTGGCCTGGCTATTCTGATTGATTGTGAGGCAGATCAATAGAGGCCCTGGTGGAAATAAGTGATCTATCAGCCTGAAAGGGATGCTATCTCTCTCCATTCTGTATATCTGCACCTTAACTACAACAGCAACAAACCTGGGTTCCTCATAGTTCCCCTACATGTTCAATTCACCTGCGCTCGTGGAATTCTAGAGACATTCCTTCGCTCCTCTAACAACCCTGTATACAACTGAAAGGTCCAAAATAATCGATTATATATACAAAAGTGTGTTGTCATGTGTAGTGCCACAGAGGTCAGAGAGTAGGGACTTGGTGATGAAGCCGTGCTGTAAGGCCCATGTCTGAGGTGCCTGAAGGCCTCCGCTGGGCTGGGGGTCCCACCCTGCCCGGAACCACACTGTTCCACACCATTAAAGAGGAATCAGAACATACTGTAGCAAATAACTCACTTCTTCATCCCCCTGAACACACCTCATCCGCTCTGCACCTAGTCATCATAAACAAACCTTTCATGAAAACACTGGACCCATGAGAAATACCGTTCTTGTCTTGGTGACCCTATGGATTGTGTATTAGTGTTGCTCCTTGGCCCAGTGCACAGCTTCCAGTCCATTCCTCAGGTCACTGGCTTTGTGCTCTCAGGTAATATCCTGACCAATTCATAAGTTTAATCATTGAAAAGGCCTCACCTACCAGGCAGTGTGTTGTGTTTTAGTTTTTCCATAATTTCATCATCACTTGTCGAGAGCCTGTGATCGATTGGGGGGGTCTGTAAGGGATATTGTCTTCTGGTTTTAAGAAATTAGGGGAGAAAAGTACAGGTAAATCAATTTAGTGATTTCTTAATGAGCGCGTCCTGATTTAATTTGGGTTGTTGGTTGAAAATGTTATTACCCGTGGCGGGTGATGGATGTGTGGTTGACCCGCAGGGAGGCACAGAGCGGCAATCATTGATTTGAACATTGTGGCAGTGACAGGTACTGACGGGCATCACAGGCAGCTGTGGTCAGGGAGAGATGACAGGGCCAGAAAGGAACCTGTTAAATATTAACTTATCTTTTTCCAGGGGCCTGGCAGCTGGAGAGGACAATGGACAGAGAGGCTACATTCTGACCTTCGTCATCGCTTACCTCCGGGTGGGTCACTTCTTCTCCTCTATTCTGCCATACTCTCCCAGTGTCCAGAGACAGCTCGGGGAGGGAGGGAGGGGGCACTGCTCACAGGGGCAGATAGAGACCTCTGTCAGCTGATAGGATAGAAGGAACATACACACAAAGGCTGCAGAATGTGACCTCCGAGATATCTGGCACCTCTGTTCAGCCAGGGATGTCATGTTGTCATTCGAGGAATCTTGGCATGAGCAATTGACAATGAAAAGCGCAGATCTTTCCCTTACGCGAATTGTGAAACAGCTATATTAGCTATATTGTGTGCCTCTTTATTTGACTTCCAATAAAAGTTATTTTATTTGATCATATATTGTCCCCTTCTATTATGTTTTACTTCAGCATTTTTCCTGCGGTTTATTTAACAGGACTTGGGGATGGACTACTACGTGGTCGCGGAATCATTTGAGACATCGGTGCCTTGGGACAGGTAAAGACAAAGATGGCAACTTGTTTAACCTTTGTGAATGAACGAGTGTCTCTGAACTGGTGTGACAATTCGACATCACTCTCGTCCCACACAGTCAGTTTGAAGAGCCCCAAAGACAAGTAGCTCGACCCCCACTCCCTCTCTGACATTCACCTTCATGCCTGCCTTCTCCCTCCATTAACTGGCTGTGCGTAGGAGGGAAGACTGCCTCTTCAGCCCCAGCCTGACTCTGTGCAGGGGGAGCGAGAGGGAAAGAGAGAGACATGGCCAATGTGATGCATTCATGTGTGCTGCTGGGTGTGAGATTGAACATGAATTTCCAACATACAGTGTTGGAAATTCAGTGTAAAAAACCTTCCCATTATGAAACCACACAGTTCTTCCCACACATGAACAAAAATGACTGACTCCCTTGCACGTTAAAGCGATATCTCAGGAGAGTAACCCACCCCCCCCCCTTTTCACAGACACACGGGCACACACACACACACGGACAGACACGCGTGCTCAGCACCCCACTGTGTAGACTGCCTGATGGGGGTTAGCAGGCGAGCATATGTTCAGGGCTCATTACCCCTCTTCCTCCTCCATCTCTTCACACTAGGCTGCACATGCCTGGGAGTGACGGCCATTAGAGAACAGAGTGAGCCAGTCTCTCCCAGCTACAAATACCTAGCACTACAGTCTCCATAATGGTGTGAGGTTTTCCATTTTGTCTGTCTCTCTGTCTGTGTACCCCACAGTACAGGGCCAGAGGCCTTCTCTTCACATAACTCTCGACAGCTCAGCTCCACCTGTCGTACTGGGTTAAATCATGGGGCTGTGCACCCTATTCCCTATATAGTGCATTACTGGGTCTCGGGGCTTATATCATGTTCTAACATTCTGCTACTCTTCAGGAGAACATGCTAGTCTTTATGTTTCTTCCTCCTGTTGTCTTTCTTCAGGGTGTTGGACCTTTGCCGGAATGTCAAAGAGCGTATTAACCGAGAGTGTAAAGAGCGAGGGGTCCAGTTTCAACCCTTGACCTCATGCAGGTACGTTTAGGAAGAGACCTTTCAGCCGTCTTGGTTTCCGAGCGACAACACACCTGCTGACATCGTGGAGATCATGTTGAAAACCTGGACATGACCTCTGCATCTCTAACTCCATGATTCAACTTGTGTACATATTTGACCGGTGTGGTTGATCATATCCGATGATTATATCTTCTAAAATGTGTTCCCTGCTATGAGTGTGCCAGTAGTGTGTGCGCGCAAGCAAGAGAGGAGTCCTGTGTGTGACCTTCCCTGTGTGACCTGGCCACACACGCACAGACCGCCTGCTCCTTGCTCACTGTGGACAGATTAGGGCCCAACCTGATTAGGCTTCAGCCATTTATTTCCCGCCTGCAGTCTGTCACATGATTGATTTGCCCATTTAACCTCTAGAAGCCAGTACACCCTCCGAGCGATGGGCCACGTCACAGGAACAACAGCTCTTCCCACAACTCCTCAAAAGAGATGGGGGCTAGAGAAAAACAACACAGTAAAGAGACGGGAGGCTAGGGAAAAACAACACAGTAAAGAGACGGGAGGCTAGGGAAAAACAACACAGTAAAGAGACGGGAGGCTAGGGAAAAACAACACAGTAAAGAGACGGGCAGGCTAGGGGCAAAAAACACTGTAAAGAGACTGGGGGCTAGGGCAAAACAACACTGTAAGAGACGGGGGGCTAGGGCAAAACAACCTGTAAAGAGACGGGGGCTAGGGCCAAAACAACACTGTAAAGAGACTGGGGGCTAGGGCAAAACAACACTGTAAAGAGACGGGGGGCTAGGGCAAAACAACACTGTAAAGAGACGGGGGCTAGGGCAAAACAACACTGTAAAGAGACGGGGGCTAGGGCAAAACAACACTGTAAAGAGACAGGAGGCTAGGGCAAAACAACACTGTAAAGAGACAGGGGGCTAGGGCAAAACAACACTGTAAAGAGACGGGAGGCTAGGGCAAAACAACACTGTAAAGAGACGGGGCTAGGGCAAACAACACAGTGTAAGAGACGGGGCTAGGGCAAAACAACACTGTAAAGAGACAGGAGGCTAGGGCAAAACAACACTGTAAAGAGACAGGAGGCTAGGGAAAAACAACACTGTAAAGAGACTGGGGGCTAGGCAAAACAACACTGTAAAGAGACAGGAGGCTAGGGTCAAACAACACTGTAAAGAGACGGGAGGCTAGGCAAAACAACTGTAAAGAGACGGGAGGCTAAGGCAACAACACTGTAAAGAGAAGGGGGGCTAGGGCAAAACAACACTGTAAGAGACAGGGGGCTAGGGCAAAACAAACTGTAAAGAGACGGGGGCTAGGGCAAAACAACACTGTAAAGAGACAGGAGGCTAGGGCAAAACAACACTAAAGAGACAGGAGGCTAGGGCAAAACAACACTGTAAAGAGACGGGAGGCTAGGGCAAAACAACACTGTAAAGAGACGGGGGCTAGGGCAAAAACACACTGTAAAGAGACAGGAGGCTAGGGCAAAACAACACTAAAGAGACGGGAGCTAGGGCAAAACAACACTGTAAAGAGACAGGAGGCTAGGGCAAAACAACACTGTAAAGAGACTGGGGGCTAGGGCAAAACAACACTAAAGAGACGGGAGGCTAGGGCAAAAACAACACTGTAAAGAGACAGGGGCTAGGGCAAAACAACACTGTAAAGAGACGGGAGGCTAGGGCAAACAACACTGTAAAGAGACGGGAGGCTAGGGCAAAACACACTGTAAGAGAAGGGGGCTAGGCAAAACAACACTGTAAAGAGACAGGGGCTAGGGCAAAACAACACTGTAAAGAGACGGGGGCTAGGGCAAAACAACACTGTAAAGAGACAGGAGGCTAGGGCAAAACAACACTGTAAAGAGACAGGGGGCTAGGGCAAAACAACACTAAAGAGACAGGAGGCTAGGGCAAACAACACTGTAAGAGACAGGGGGCTAGGCAAAACAACACTGTAAAGAGACAGGGGCTAGGGCAAAACAACACTAAAGAGACAGGAGGCTAGGGCAAAACAACACTGTAAAGAGACGGGAGGGCTAGGGCAAAACAACACTGTAAAGAGACGGGGGCTAGGGCAAACAAACACTGTAAAGAGACAGGGGGCTAGGGCAAAACAACACTGTAAAGAGACGGGGCTAGGGCAAAAACAACACTGTAAAGAGACAGGAGGCTAGGGCAAAACAACACTAAAGAGACAGGAGGCTAGGGACAAACAACACTGTAAAGAGACGGGGCCTAGGGAAACAACACTGTAAAGAGACGGGGGCTAGGCAAAACAACACTGTAAAGAGACGGGGGCTAGGGCAAAACAACACTGTAAAGAGACGGGGGCTAGGACAAACAACACTGTAAAGAGACGGGGGGCTAGGGCAAAAACAACACTGTAAAGAGACGGGAGGCTAGGGCAAAACAACACTGTAAAGAGACGGGGGCTAGGGCAAAAAACACTGTAAAGAGACGGGAGCTAGGGCAAAACAACACTGTAAAGAGACTGGGGCTAGGGCAAAACAACACTGTAAAGAGACGGGAGGCTAGGGCAAAACAACACTGTAAAGAGACGGGGGCTAGGGCAAAACAACACTGTAAAGAAGACTGGGGGCTAGGGCAAAACAACACTGTAAAGAGACGGGGGCTAGGCAAAACAACACTGTAAGAGACGGGGGTCTTAGGGCAAAACAACACTGTAAAGAGACTGGGGGCTAGGGCAAAACAACACTGTAAAGAGACTGGGGGCTAGGGCAAAACAACACTGTAAAGAGACTCTTGTACTGGTGTTTCCTTTCCCTGAAGCACAGTGTTACATTGATACGGGTTTAGTTTAATTTTCAATGCAGATCTTTTTGCCCTGGTTAGAGTTATAGTAAATATGCACATGCCTACTAAGATGGTTAATATCCAATAAATGTTTAATGATAAGGGAATCAAGCATCATTTTATCATATTAGCCCTGCGCTTCTTAAAAGGAAGCACGTAACGTTTTCAAATAGTATTCATCTTTTGAACTGTGCAAAATYTCAGTCATTATTATAATTTATTGTTTTGCGTATTCATGTGAAAGCACAATCTTTTAGCCAGTTGCGGACAGCCAGTGTTGAAGCATATTGTGTCCTGAACCATTGTAAATGTAGCTCAGATAATCCAATCAAAGTGTGCTGATGGCTATTCAATGTCCTGATAATGGGATGTTATTAAAGGTGACTGATCCACCGCATCTCCTCCGCGTCTCAGAAAACATGAGCGAGAATTGGGGTCAGAGGTTCACGAGAACACCAGCCTCTCGCCTCCATCCGTCTGCTCTCCGATTCCAATGAGAGAGAAAAAAATAGCATTTATTGTTACAAAATTGATTTTGGTTCTACTAAACGATGCTCTCTTTGGATTCATGTGGAGATAAATTGCAGTGGGACAAGTGTGGACAAAAGCATTTAAGAACATAACTCAGCCTTTATTCTCTGTTGTGAACATTATCATGTTGAAACCCTTTCCTCTTGCCTTGCAGAGTGACTCAGACCTATGACGCTGGCGCATGTGTTTACTTCTACTTTGCCTTCAACTACAGAGGACTGGCGGATCCAGTACATACATATGAACAAGTGGAGGTAAATCTACGGAGCACTCCAAATATGTGCTAGCTACCCACTCACAGACATGCGTCCTTTCTGACCTGGAACTCTAACCGTTACCACTCAGGAGGATGTATACCACCATAGTTAAGGGTGATGATAGTCATTGTGGAAATAATGGGTTCATTGATGCATTGATTGATGTGTGTCGTCTGTTGTCCATTCCTAGCACGCTGCTAGAGAGGAGATCCTAGCCAATGGAGGAAGCCTCTCGCACCACCATGGAGGTACAGTCAAGTGAACATCCCTACATCTAACCATTTCAGCACGCTTTGGCACCGTTTCTTCGGATCAAAACCCGACAAATTCATAATACTGACCTGCCTCCTCACTTAGAGATGGGTGGCAGGGGCAGTGGTTTAAAGTCACATTAGGGTAGTCTGACAGGCTCTTTCGGTATGCTGCTCTATGTAAGAAAGCAGGCACAGAGTCTTTTGAAAACCTCTGTTTTGGCTAGGAGGAGACATTTCATTGCTTCCTTGGCGCGTCCAAACTTTCCCACAGTGCAGACAAGCGAGTCTGCCATGGCTCTTTTGTTCATTTCAACACGGGCCAAATGAAACGAGCAGGGGAGCGAGGGGGAAAAACGACTCTGTGGTGCCCTATCAGGGCTAACCGAAATGGCTACCTTACCTTATCTATATTGCCATCCGCCTGGCCGTTTTCATACATCAGTTCAGGCTATTCATCATGCCTGTCAAAAACAGCATGCAGTGAATCAGCTGCGATATTAAATCACAATTTCTCCTGAAGGCGGGGAAGGTTAAAAATTAAAAGATTGCTAATACTAGAAGGCAATGGGCCAGGGTAAATGATGCCGGTCTTATCGCCCGGTATTTACTGACCTCCAATCGGTGGGCCAGCCGGCCACCCGGGGCTGAGCAGGGAGGCTAAGCAGGGGGGTGTGGGGCCAGGGGGGAGAGGGGATATTGATGCAGCTTCTCGGTGCGAGTCCCACTCTGTAATTGTGATTAATAACAGCTGGGTCTGCTATCTGAGCGAGGACAGGCCGGTTTGTCTGCCCACAATCACCGCGTGACAAATGGAGCTAGTTTCACTGGGTTTTGTGTATCAAACAAAACAGATGTAGTCTGGGAGGACGAGGTGGGAGGCCACCGCAGGAAATATACATTTTTCTAACCTGTGTTTACACCAGGTCAGGCTGCCCAGGGTGCGTGCGTGCGCGCGTGTGTGTTGTGGCTCTGGGTGAGTGGAGTGTTGTGTGTGTGTGTGTGTGTGTGTGTGTGTGTGTGTGTGTGGAACCCTCTATCTACAGTTCTCCACTATCCATCCCTGCAGCTTAATACACTCTTGCTACAACAAAACTACATTTTTACACAAATATATGTGGACTGGATTTGACGGGTCGGTTTAAGTACATTTTAGAAGTAGTCAGATACCATCCATTCATGACAATATATTCTATTGTTTTGTTGTTCTATCCCCATTGTTTAGCTCTAAGGTGGTCACTGTTGCGTCAGAGTAGAATGTAAAAGGAAAAGTAATGTTTTAGCAGGAGCAGAGCTGTTGGCACACCAGTCAGGTTGAGAGTCATCCGTCTGTGTAAACACAGAAACAGTCCTGGTTCTTCAGACACTCACTCCATTGGACTTGTCCCTGTTCATATCAGAGAGACACAGGGCCACTACACTACCCACTCTTTCATGTCCTGGTCTCCATTTGTCAAAACAGGCCAGTACACACAGAGAGACTGAGTGGCAAGGCTCTCAGCTCAGTCCTATACTCCACATGAGAAGTACTCCAGAAGAGCAGGAAGGCAGCTCCTTCTGACCGTGTGACTCTATAGAATGTCGGCCTAAATGCCACCGGTCAACTGCACTACTACACAGGTCACCGAGTAGCACAGCTGGAAACCAAGAAAAGTGGGTTGAATTAGCTTATTTTCCGTTCATTAGCCATAGCTCTCGTTGTTGGGCCGTCTCCCAGAGGTACACAGAAATATCCGCTGTTTCTAGACCTCAGTGTTTCTCTTTCTCATTCATTTCCAAAATAAGTGCCTGCCTGCCTGCTCCTCTTTGCATGTCTCAGCTGTATGGCTAAACCCAGGGTAGATTGATTGCAATAGCAGGCGAAAAGGAGGGAAAATGACAAGATAGATGTGTAAATTATCACTGTGATGGAGGCAATGATGCAGTCCCAGCACCTTCTGTTTTCTCTCCTTCCTGAGTGGAGGGAGGGATGGAGGTGGGACGAGGGAGGGGAGAAGGGGGGAGGAGGAGGAGAGCAGGCCACTTTGTTAGTTATTGGGTAGCAGCGGATTGGGTGACTGACTGGTCCCACTGTCACCATCTGGGTGTGCGTGGCGTGGCCCCCCTGTTTGTCCTGTCTTGTCAGTAGACGGCCCTCTGTGGCCCCATGGCTGATTTCCATCTGTATCCCCTGGCTGCTCTGCCTCGYCGTCACTGATAGCATGGCGCCCTCCCATCTCCCCAAGCCTCCCCCATGCTCCAGGTCTCAGTCACCACCCCACCCCCTTTCTCTCAACTCCCCCCATTTAACATGGGAGGCTGGGCTGGCTCTCTTCAATGCCAGTGACGTAGAGACAGGGTGGGACAGTTCAGTTACGGGGGAAGGGATGGTATGTGAGCGCCCCTTTTCTATCTTGCTCTGTTAAATTTGTTGCTGTACTCTAATCTAATCTCTGATGGTTATATCTGCGCATTACCTGCAGGAGCTTGAGCTCCCAAAGCATGTACTCATTTCAGTGGCACCTGTTTAAGATCATTCCATTCTCAGGGCTGTTTTTAGACTAGTGGAAAAAAGATAGCTGTGTGTGCTTTTCCAAGAAAGTGCGACCTTACGCTTGATGTTTACCCAGAACAAACAGACTGCCTGGTTCCCTCTCTTCAAAGACACAATGTCGCTTTCAGATCGACTCTTATCTCAGCACAGGTTCCTCAACTTTTTTGTTTGTTATTTACTTTCTAAATGAATTGTGTGTTATCAGACAAAAGGAGTGAGGTTGCTGTGACCTGTTGTCACAATTGAGGACAGGTGGGGGTTTGTCATTCTAAAACTGATAGTGGATTGAACGCTTCTGTAGCAGTTTCAATGTGGAGGCAGTCCCATGAATGCTCCTGGTTTCCAGCCATGCTCTGGTCAGTGTTAGGACCTCGGTGTTGACTGTGTGCCAGGGACCAGTGAGAACCTGTCCCCTCTCCCAGAGGCTCCAGACTCCCTGCTGCGGTCCTGGCAGGACTGGGGGGACTCTGGAGTGTGTCTGTGTCTGGCCAGCTGGCAGAGCGCTGGTCTGGGCTCTCTGGCCAGGCCTGGCCCACTCTGTTCCAGCTCCTCAACAGGAGCCTCCTCACAGTGGGCCTGCGGCCAGAGCCATGACAGAGGACCATTGTGTCCCCACGCCACCGGCACAGTCAGTGGCCAGGGTCAGAAGGATGGCGGTGTGTGTGTGTGTGAGCGTGGCACGCTGGGACTTTAGGGCTGTGCTGGTCAGCCTGAGGAGAACACCCACCCCACACCGTGGTGGCGTCTGTGGGGGGGCGGGGGAATGATAAGGTAGTGGAAGCCTGCTCAGGGAATGCGGGAGGGAGAGGCAGAGCGGGGCGTGCATGCGGCGGCCAGCCGGCACCTCCTCAGGGAACACACAGGGCCTAATGAGTTTGATAGGCTGCTGGGCCCCATAAATCATGCCATGCAAAACATTTCTCCTCTCTGAATAAAAGCATTTATCACCTTCTGTTTATTCACTCACTCTCACAAGATTGATTGGCTCCCAGCAGCCTGCTGCGCAATCAGGCGTGCTGATTTCTCCTTTCTTTGTGTTTATTTTTTTKTTCTCTCTCTCTCCAGTTGGGAAACTTCGGAAGGAGTGGATGAAGGAGAGCATCTCCAGCTTGGGCGTCGGGATGCTCCAGTCCGTCAAGGATTATGTGGACCCAGATAACATTTTCGGCAACCGAAACCTCCTCTAATTTACTCCTTGCTTTGTTTTCCACCTTTTATCTTCACACCTTTTCTAACAGCCTCTCGTGCAATTGGCTTTAACAGTTTTACTAAAATGTGAAATTGACATGAAAATAAATATAAACGTTTCCCCCCCCTCCTCCTGTATGACTTGAGTTGAGCTGTCATCATCAGACGTGGTTCCATTCCTAGGGTGTGTGTCTGGTTCTTGAGGAAAGCAATAAGCTGGTCACCTTTCACTTTCCTCGCGTTACCTTCTGTTGCAGGCGGTAACAATAATCATCTATGATTCATTTTTGAAGATCATTGCATCAAGGCCTCAGTCCTTTCCAGAGTGTGTATCATACTAACTATAGTACTGTGAGTGTGTACTGTTGCTCTTTTCAGTCACGTGTACAACACGCCATAGGAACGGCCTTTCATACTGTACATGATGCGAGCTAACTTTTGTGATCCCATGTTTGCCATTTATTAATTCATGAATTGTTTCATACAATTTATGCCATCTTCACTAACTTAATTTGTATTTGTACACATTGTTTATTCACCTGTGTTTGGCACTACTTTAGCAGTAAGTTTGAGATGAACGCGCTCTGTAAATCCCTGTGCCTTTCTGAAGACGTCTCCCTTTCCTCCTCATACTCCAGGCACAAAGGTTACCAACTGGAAGCTTGACTGGTTTGTCTTTTTTGATGGCATCCTGTTTCTTCCCTAATAATGACCATGCCCTTCATTAGAGATTTCTGTTTCCAATTGGTCTTTGTATCTCAACTCAAGCCCTCATGCCTTTTAGTTATGACTTAGAATGATGAGTTATTGCCACAGGAGATGTGTCTTTTGTTTGGATCTAAACATGTACCTACCTAGGAGTATTTACATTATGCTTGAGTGGTGCCTACTGAAAATTGACCTCAGGGTTCAAACGTCCCTACCCTAAAACCTTAACTATTACGTTAAACTGTCATTGAAGAAACTATGACAAGGTTAGATGATGCATCTATCAACTCATATTATTCATATTTTTGTATTGATTTTTCTGAATTAGATTTGAACCTTGCATGGTCTTTGCTTGTCATATAGAGTTCAGTTTGTGGACAAAGCCAATGTACTTGGATCGTACATGCTTTAGTGTGTACTTTAGTGTTAACAGGTTACAGACAACTGAATCCCAATGCCCATGTTTGTACCAAAGACTTTTCACACAACCCATTCACCATGCAAACATACTGGATGTATATGTTTGTACATGTTGTATAGTTAAATACATTTAGTATTACATTAACATTTATATATCCTGATGATACTTTTTTATTATTCATATATGCAAATACCCAGAAACCATCTCTAGAAATATCCAAAAATATATAACTGTTACTGTAAGTATTACATGTACAGTACTTATTCCTGTTCATATCAGACAAAACTTKATTAAAATGTAATTACAATTGTCACTACTTCAAAATAAGTTGCTTGTATTTACACACAAATACATCAGAATTCATTGCTAGTCTGGTGAGCGTCCCAGTATTGTGGTTTTGTTGGAAAGGATACATTTGAGTCTAACAAAATTGTACCTTGTCACTTACCGATGATTGTGTAGCTAAGTTTGGCCTCTCTTTTGGAGGCATGTGTTGATGTTGTGGCCAATCCTGAACTCGCAGACATGGATTCTACTGTGCGGTGCTAGAGAAAGATACATGAAATGTTGTGCGACCATTTTCCTGTCACTACTACTGTATGACTTTGTTCCTCCTGTTCCCAAGCTAGCCTCACAGCTTTCCCACAGTGCATTGTGTCACCATGCCACCTTCCTGCCCAAGTGTCTCATCTCCAATTAACATTTTGCCTCAATGAAGGAAATGGTGGGGCCCCAGCCAGTATTTTCTGATCAGTTTCATGCTTTTACTTGTGATGGTATCGAAAGAGAACTTAATGAGAGCTTGAAAGTTTGTTATTTTCCACTTGATAGTATTAATATTCAAGTACATTTTGTTAATGATGTTTGTGCAATAAATTGAAATAAAACAAGCAGTTGTCTTGTAGATTGACACATCAGTTTTCATTCAGTTTAATGGAAATACTGTATCCAATTGACAGGAAATGTCACTGCTTGTCTCTCACATACAGGTGATGTCAGAACACACATTCTCTCCCACACACACACACAGAGGGCTTGACGGTCAGCAGAGCAAAGGGCCCGGTCCTCATAAAGATACAGGCATTGTTCGGCTGCCCACTCGTCCTCTTAAGACACGCAATTGACTCTACCTTCTTCAAGCTCAAGGTAATCCAGAACGGAGGAGTTGCTGTAACACACATCCTTTCTGTGCTTCCAGTCAAAGGTATCTCCAGCAGCTCCCCTGAGATTCATCCTCCCACTCACCCACCCACACACTGCTGCTGTTGCTGACGTCAACATGAACACAGCACTTATCTGGGGAACAGCTATGTTCAGATATGTAGCAATCCCAATCTTTCAGAGAGATTGTAATTACAAAGGATAATCTATGTTGATTTCTATGCCACCACCATCGCCCTGATTTTACACTGAGTGTACAAAACATTAGGAACACCTTTCCATTAGGAACACCTTTCCTTATTGATGTAACTTGTTAAATCCTCTTCAATCATTGCACTTGCCCATCAAGGGGAGGAGACTGGTTGAAGAAGGATTTTTAAGCCTTGAGACATGGATTGTGTATGTGTGCCATTCAGAGGGTGAATGAACAAGACAAAAGATTGAAGTGCCTTTGAACTGGGTGTGGTAGTAGGTGCCTGGTGCACCGGTTTGAGTGTCAAAAACTGCAACGGTGTTGGGTTTTTCACACGCAACAGTTTCCCGTGTGTATCAAGAACGGTCCAACACCCAAAGGACATCCAGTCAACTTGACCAACTGTGGGAAGCATTGGAGTCAACATGGGAAAACACCTTGTAGAGTCCATGTCCAGATGAATTGAGGCTGTCCTGAGGGCAAACGGGGTGCAACTCAATATTAGGAAGGTGTTACTAATACACACTTTGGAATGTATGCCACCAGGTATGAATATTTCTCAGTTATTTCTACAGTAGGTCTTGTGRGGACACATTTCAAACTTAGTCCTGATTTGAATCACTGCTCAGCAGGTAATCAGACACTATAATGAGATAGTGCTGGAATTCTCCAATGCGACTGTTCAGATTGCATCCATCCTCTTCATTCCTATATACCCATTTGTCCACATGGGGTCAGTATGGTAACAGGAAAAAATTGTGCATGTGTACTCTTCATTAGAGAATAGAATCCCTTACACAGCCTTACAAAATAATGAAGGCACAGACAACTAGCAGCACATTTTTATTTCAACTTAACAAAAACATTGCACATTTTCCAGTAACATGCCTGTATAGGTCCATCAAGTTCACCTCGCTTAATGAGAAAAGAGTAGTAACCAATGATGTATATAAACCCTGAATTGCAATGCTATGTATTGGCAAATGAGAGGCTTGAAGCCGCAGGTCGGCCATATTGGCACTCCCCAGTGGGAGCAGTCCTCCGTAGGAATGAATGGAATTCTACAGTATTTCAATTAAAATGTTTCAAGGACAAAATTACATGTATTTGAATATTTGTTTTGTCCTTAGAAATGATACTTTAAGGAAAATGTTGTTATATGTTTTATTTAAAATGTGTACGTTTAGCTGACATAATATACTTTAAAAGTATGCATTAAGGTGTCTGTAATAGAATAAACTTGGCTAAATCAAAGGTAAACATTAATAAATGCATTTCCATACAATCCAAAATATTTTTTACAACAGTGGGGGAGTGCCAAGATGGAGGTGATGTGGCTTCAAAACAGCGCCCCCTGTCAGTCTTCTAGTGTATATATAAACCATTGGTAGTAACAGAGGGAAAATATGAATAAATACAATAAGCTGTTTCCAAATGCTAAAGAAGACAGTACCAAGTAAAAATTGGCCACATTTGAAACCAAATGTAATAAAAATATTACAGCAATGTTAATACTTCACCAAACATGATGCAATTGTATAATCCATGCAATTAAATTAAATAGTCATATGCATATTAATAATAAAGTTCAAAATACGAGGTATTTGTTGGCTCARGTTTTTGTTTGCTACATCTATAGCAGTTGTTTGATTTCAATACTGTAGTCACACCTCATGCAATTCA
The DNA here is from genome assembly GCF_002910315.2 of Salvelinus sp. IW2-2015. Taxonomy (NCBI): domain Eukaryota; kingdom Metazoa; phylum Chordata; class Actinopteri; order Salmoniformes; family Salmonidae; genus Salvelinus; species Salvelinus sp. IW2-2015. Next base: position 15,922,553 of record NC_036839.1, read on the forward strand.
ATTTCCCATTGTCAATTTGTTTCAACCCAAATACAGTAGCACAAAGATCCATGCCACACAATGCGCACAGCTACATTTTAAAACTCCAATTAACAAAGCTACAACAATTCATACCCCAAATAAAACTTCAACATGGAACCTAATGCAGCTACAGCATGGACACGTTCTGTTCTAAAGGGATCCAAAAGTGTTCATAGTTTAGGACAATTGTACGTTTAGATTTTTGTGTGAATACCTAGTTCTGTTATGTACTGACATGGTATTCTGAGGTACACTAGTAAGGAATGAGCTGCCATTACACTATTTGTGTGACATTCCTGATGCACCTTTCCCTCAGCTGAAATAGCTTCAGCAGAATATATAGCCATTCTCTGTTGAATCAACCTGCATCTAAAGGCCATAGACTAAAAACAAGCACATCGTTGAAATTAGTAAACCAATGGGATGGGAGCCTAATTGTAAATTGGCAAATTATTCATAAAATGTGAAATGATCAGAACAATTTTGCAAAGGCACATTGTCTATGTGTGTGATTGATCCCTTTTCCAATCATGTGGCTTATAAAACAACTCTTCTGGGTCAGTAATACTTCTAATGTAACGTTACATATATTATATATATGTATTATATATACTCTCTAACTGAGATCAAGACAAAACTCAGAATGGTCAAATAAAATCTCTCAAACTATAGAAGAATCTCAGTGTGTGAAGACGCCATGCATTTTTCATAAGGAGTTTCAAACAAGGCACAAGGAGCGGAGTGGAGCGAACGATTTGCATTGCAAGCATAGCCACAGGACCTGCTGGTTCCCAACACCTTGACCCTCAACACTAGCTAACTCCAGGACTCCAAATCAGCCAAGCATCTAAATCAACAACTGCACTTGCATGTACCATCTCTTCAAATGTCATATGTACAAAAATAAATAAATAACCACCCTCCCCAAGAACAATATTCTAGCAACAGATATCGAAAGCAACGTAAGGGATGACATAATGACGGTACAGAAAAACAACAGTTAGGTCCTCTCTACTTACACTCCATGCACCTTGTAGTGAGGTTGCAGATTTCTCCTAAACCTGCCTTATCACTGGTTGCCATTCTGACACAGAGGTCTGAAGTTTCCTCACACTTGCAATGGTCAGAGGAATAACTAGCTGCGCTGCTCTGACTAACATGTCAGACACAGCTCTCTCTGTTTCCCACACAGGAAGTAGCTGTGGAAGGAGCAGGAAACACCTTGACCGTGGCGACAGTCTAAAGCCCATCTCTAGTGGCAAAAAGCAAGCAGAGCCCAAGAATCTCTGCACTGCACTGCACTGCACTGCACTGCCTATTCTGCAGGCTGCATTAAAGAGTAAAGAAGCTAAGAGGCGGAGGAAATATTGCCTGGAGAGGTCAGCAGGAGCTAGCTTGCTGGTTTGGGAGGGTCACCTGCACAGCAAGGTGTGTCGCCCAAAAAACAAGTTCTTGTTTCTGTGGTGTCACTGCTGCAATGGCTTGTGGGTTTGGACTCACTCTGGCTGCGTTGTCGCTCTTTGTTTAGCTCCTCCCACTTGGCCCTGTTAGCCTGGATCAAGTCAACCATTGGCTGGAGCTTAGGGTTTATTTTCACCAATGTCTGGAGAGAGGGAGAAGAGAGAGAGAGGGAGAAGAGAGAGAGAGAGACAGGGTGTTATAAAGTGAGATAAATGAAGACCATCTTTCACTCAGTACATTATTCATCATACAAAAAATATGCATCTGACTGCTAAGCTACCTGCCACCCCGATATGTACAGTAGGCTACAGTAGAGCACATTGCCATGCAGTACAGTTTAGTGCAGTAGAGTACAGTAGGGTACAGTACAGTAACATACAGAACATTACACTGTACTCTACTGAACTCTACTTGTTACTAAACGTAACTGTACTGTCCTCTACTGCAGTGGTTCCCAAACTTTTTATAGTCCCGTATCCCTTCAAACATTCAACCCCCTCTTGCACCAGGGTCAGCGCACTCTCAAATGTTGTTTTCTTGCCATCATTGTAAGCCTGCCACACACACACTATACAACACACTCATTCTTATGTTTAATAAATGTCTGTTTTTTTCACTACCCGTCTCGTGGGAAGTGACAAAGAGCTCTTATAGGACCAGGGCACAAATAATAATATAATAATAATRAATAATTTTGCTCTATTTAACCATCMTACATTTAAAACCTTATTTGTTAATTGACAATTGTGAATAACCACAGGTTAATGAGAAGAGTGTGCTTGAAAGGATGCACATAATTCTGCAATGTTGAGTTGTATTGGAGAGAGTCTCAGTCTTAAATCATTTTAATACAGTCTGTGCCTGTATTTAGTTTTCATGTTAGTGAGGGCCGAGAATCCACTCTCACATAGGTACATTGTTGCAAAGGGCATCAGTGTCTTAACAGCGCGATTTGCCAAGGCAAGAAACWCTGAGCACAGCCCTATCCAGAAATCTGGCAGTGGCTTCTGATTAAATTCAATTTTCACAGAACCGCTTGTTGCAATTTCGATGAGGCTCTCTTGTTCAGATATCGGTAAGTGGACTGGAGGCAGGGCATGAAAGGGATAACAAATCCAGTTGTTTGTGTCATTTGTTTGAGGAAAGTACCTGTGTAATTGCACACCCAGCTCACTCAGGCGCTTCGCTATATCACATTTGACATTGTCCGTAAGTTTGAGTTCATTTGCACATTAAAAATCATACAATGATGGAAAGACCTGTGTGTTGTCCTTGTTAATGCACACAGAAAAGAACTCCAACCTCTTAATCATAGCCTCAATTTTGTCCCGCACATTGAATATAGTTGCGGAGAGTCACTGTAATCCTAGATTCAGATCATTCAGGCGAGAAAAAACATCACCCAGATAGGCCAGTCGTGTGAAAAACTCTTCATCATGCAAGCGGTCAGACAAGTGAAAATGGTCAGTAAAGAAAACTTTAAGCTCGTCTCTCAATAAAAAAAAAAGTGTCAATACTTTACCCCTTGATAACCAGCGCACTTCTGTGTGTTGTAAAAGCGTTGCATGGTCGCTGCCAATATCATTGCATAGTGCAGAAAATACATGGGAGTTCAGGGGCCTTGCTTTAACAAAGTTAACCATTTTCACTGTAGTGTCCAAAACGTTTTTCAAGCTGTCAGGCATTCCCTTGGCAGAAAGCGCCTCTCGGGGGATGCTGCAGTGTACCCAAGTGGTACACTGTCATGGCTTTTGCGCCATCAGTACAGATACCAACACATCTTGACCACCAAAGTCCGTTTGATGTCACAAAGCTGTCCAGTACTTTAAAAATATCCTCTCCTGTTGTCCTGGTTTCCAGTGGTTTGCAGAAGAGGATGTCTTCCTTAATTGACCCCCCATAAACGTAACGGACATATACCAGGAGCTGTGCCAGGCCCGCCATGTCTGTTGACTCTTCCAGCTGTAACGGATAGAATTCACTGGCTTGTATGCGAAGCAGTAATTGTTTCACAACATCTCCTGGCGTGTCACTAATGTCACTGATGTCACTGATGTCACTGATGCGTTGTGAAGCAGTGTTGTTTGAGGAAGTTTTTGTTGGCCTTTTCCCCCGTCATTGTCCCAGCCATATCCACGGCAGCAGGAAGAATGAAGTCCTCCACAATAGTATGGGGCTTGRCTGTCCTAGCCTCTCGGTAGCTCACCATATAAGACGCTTCGAGCCCCTTCTTATTAATGGTATCTGTTACTACTCGAAAGTCGTCTTTCTTCTCGCTCAAAAAACTTTTGTGGCTTATTTTTCAAATTGTCATGTTTTGTTTCTAAATGTCTGCACAAGAGTGAAGGTTTCCCGCGATAGAGTAACGGTTAATGTGATTGGATGTTAATTATTTGACTAGGCTACCTGTATTTGACATTGTGTTGTTATTTCGCTYAACACTAGATGGGTGAATTTTTGGGGGGGCAGTGAAACGAGGCTACTCAGGCGGGGAAAAAACCTCACCCAAATGTATAGCCCTGTTGGAAAATATAAATGTAGTTTGAAAATGTGAAGAATTTTTATTTGGCGTACCCCCGACGGTATTACGCATACCCCAGTTTGGGAATACATGCTCTACTGTACTGTGCTGTCAAAACTTGAACCATATCTCTTTCATTACTTGTTACTTTTATTTCTTATTCTTATTTTCTATATACATTTTTTAACCGCATTGTTGGTTAGGGGCTCGTAAGTTAGCATTTCACCGCATGTGACTAATAACATTTGATTTGATTTGATCTGAACCAATCACAGACGTCTTTTTTGGGGCCAAATCAAGAACGGTCCGGGAACAAATCTCAACCAATCATAGACGTCTATGTTTAGGCTGAATCAAGTCCGGTCTAGACCGGACATCTGTGGACGGACCAAATTTCAACATCTTTTCAACGTCCATGGATGTCAGCGTTGGACGGTGCACACTGGGTTAATATGAAGAAAAAATGACTTACTGGACTGTAATTAGTTACTAGTGTCATTCTTGCTGTGGAATTATAAACGACAATTCAGTCAGTGTGACACATTGCCTTTCATACAGCCTTGAATGAATTACCTCAGAGACGTGGGGGGGTTCTCTTTTCTTCACACTGCATTTAGGCTCCTTTAAATATAATCTAAATCACTTGGCTTTCCATTGCACACTAATTAACCCATGTTTCATATGAAAACACAAACACTTTCCACAACAGACACAAAACACAAAGCCGCCATTTAGGAAGAGATACRGTACACATTGCCACGACAACAGGGGATCATTTAATTCATGCTATCAATTCAATTCACATAACTTTTATATCTGGATAGGGAACTTTATATGTGGTGATGGGCTGGGGCATGCAAGACACATAGCAACTTAGGACACAATATACAGTATAAATATATATGAGTGGAATAACTCACAATGTTATAAAACGCTACAAGAATTGTCTATGAGTATGTGCTCAGTATCTCATCATCCCCGCCAGTGTGCAGTTATGGCTGGCCCATGGAGCATCTCCATACATGTTTTATGAGTCAAATCAGTACAATCTCATGCCAGAAAATGATCTACGGTACTGCCTGAAACTGTCAAACCTGAAACTGTCAAACCTGTTACAACAGCTAGGGGGATTTGAAAAGCATGTGTATTCAGAGGGTGTACTCACAAACTCACACAACAATTGCAACAATTGCGGTGGTACACTGAAGTTATGCTTTCTAATTGGGTGCAGTTCAGAAGTCAAGACTACATTTACATGATCAAAAGATTCCACATGGCCTCTCATTCATATGCTATGCATAATCATTTCCAGAGAGGGCTTTTAGTTTGCACTTCTAACTAGAACCTAGTGACCGTATGTCCACAACATTCCATAGTGAACATTAAATGTTCCAAATGGTGTTTCCACTGCGAACTTTGGAGAGCTCCAAGCACATTGATTCATACAGTTTTACCATTACCAGACCACTAGGGTACGTCCCAAATGGTACCTTATTCCCTATACAGTGCACTACTTTTTGGCCAAAGTCATATGGAATAGGGTGCCATTTGGGACTCAGCCGTACACTACACAGGACCAGCTCCCTGCTAGTCGCCATGGCAGGTTGTTGTTAGAGCACTCAGTCTCCACATCCACAGATGGTGAGGGTTCAGTAAAGACTGACTCCTGTTAGGGAGTTGCCATTGCACCCTGTGTGTGGTGCTGTAATAGCGCCACGTTCCTTGGATGGACAAACCCACTCTGTGATCAACTTAATCTCTCTGAGTTTGACTAGTACAGCTGGAGAATAGAGGAGGATTCCAACTAGGATCCTGCCAATGTCTCTCTTCTCTTTCCTCCTTCATTCTAAAAACCTTGTTCCAGCATCAGTATTCCAGTGCAGTAGACGGAACGAGTGGGGATAAAGACGGAGAGCCATGGTTATCTGGTAGGCTTTGAAGATGGGAGGTTACATAACGCAGGATTAATATTCCACACAGTAGCACGAGGAGAAGGAGATCAGTGAGATGCTCTTCCTCCCACAGACACAAACCCCTGGCGCCTCTGAACTTCCTCCTGCTCCCCTCTCTCTCTCTCCTCTAATTGGTGGCGGTATGGTCGTGAGCTGTATATCTGCATTCTCTAAACATGAGCATTTGCAGGCCACTGTGTGAGTCTGCATCTAAAGACACACAGAAAGCAAATCCCTTTGTTCTAATAATGTAGAGTTTTCAAAGCTATAGGGGAAAAAATGGCAGTCTACCATCACTTTTAATACAAGTTGCTCCTGAATTAATCCAACGTTTGAAAGCACATTTGTCCTAATATTACAATATAGCAGGCCTACGTTTGTCAATCAAAATATATGTGTATGTGAAAACATATTTACCGTTTTTTAATCTGGCAGCGTTGATCTGGCAAAAATCATGTCTGCAACTATCTGCATACTGTATGGCATTCCCTGTATTTCTCACTTGTTTGCTCTGTGCTCTCGGCCTCTAACTCTCTTTGTCTTTATCAGTGGCCTTGATCTTCCCTGGAAGTCAGTCATCCAGTCTTCCTCGGTCTCCCACACACCCTCACTGCCGCAGACGTCATGACCTGGCTCATCCGCACCCACCCACCCACGCACGCATGCACACAATGAGAGCACAGAGCTGACTCTCCCTATTCATTCCCTCTTTCAGTGCTGTGCAGTTGAGGCACACTATATCTGCATTAAAGGGAGTTAAGCATGTAATATACTGGATCATCATCACTAACGTCAATGCTTCCCTCATTCATTTGTTTGCTTGGCATTCTCAAGATCCGGAAACGAGGTCTCATTCTAGTGCAGTATTCTCAAATAGATAGTACACGTCCTTGGAGTTATTTCAGAGATTAAAAAATACCTTATTTTTCTAAGAAATGTCTCTAAAAGGAAAGAATGTTTACTGCAGTGACATTTCCACTGCTGGCGTCATTAGGGACAATGGCAGGCGAAGGACGGCCTCCTCTGTAGAGGGGGCTATTCGGCTAGTGGTGCTTGGTGGTAGTGAGAGCAGTAGATTGAGTCCCTTAGGGTTTGGGGAGGCTGTGGAGGCATTGCGGAGGATTACCTCATAAAGCGGAGCACAGATCCCATCGATCCACTCCAGCTGCAGCCCCGGCAACTCGTCCTTCCGGTTTCGATCAAAAATGGCCTGGAACACAAACACACGCTTAAACCTCATGATTCCTGTACTGTCTGTTCCACTTCCTTCCTACACACACACTAGCCCTGGATCATGATTCTCAGTTCCATTACATTACACATAAGAGCCCAGATACTCGGTCTGAACATTAACACACACCGCTTGCGGTACGCTTTTGGAAGCACAAGGACTTTATCTTTCATATCAGCAAGAAATCATTTCCAAAAAAGAAAAGGTTAAATTGATACACCTTTATAGGGTTAGTGTTTCCAAACTGTCATATCTTCATGTTACAGCAAGTGTTTCCGGAAGAGAGATAGAAGATCGAGGGACCACCTGTGCTAACTAGCTATCTAGCATGCGCCAGTAAATGTATATTTTGCATTTGTGAATTTATTTTAATGTGATATAAAAGTAAAGGGCTTTATGTTTCTAGAACCGTATTGCAATTGAGAATCGATTCACGTTTCGACMTAGTTTTTGTCTGTTTAGGCTGCCAGAGCCAGTCTACCTTTGAGAGTAACATATATGGCTCTATTTCTGGTGTTAAGGCAGCGCTAGTGTCAAACGCACGTTAGTTAGCAATTTCGTCATGTAAAAACTGTCGCACTGGCATTTTCCAGCCCTAACGCCAGGTTCGGCAATTTATCTGTCTAACATCATCTAACTCAGATGGGAGGGGTGGATATATTTAAGGTGTGTCCTTAAAAACATGATCCAAAGTGCTAATTTCAGGCAGCGCTGGTCGGGATGTTTAAGACCATCCAAAAGCTGGTTTTAGCGGTAACACAGTTGGTTATGGCATGAATTTTGACAGCGGAAATGCAGCTTATCCAGCCGTGACAAACAGCCCATATGCACATGGGACAATATGTGCTTTTAGTGCCTGTATACTGTATATTTTATTAAAAACCAAGCATACCCTCCCCTCCTCTTAATGAGAGGGGGAGGGTATGCTGGGGGGCTCCCGAGTGGCACAGTGGTCTAAGACACTGCATCTCAGTGCAAGAGGTGTCACTGCAGTATTCACTTTTTCTGTCCGTTCCCAAAAGCATTATTTGGCTTTCTGCCCGTTCCCAAAAGCATTATTTGGTGATTGGCTGTGTAGGCTATTTGGTATGTGTACAATTAAACCCTAAAGTTTAGGCTTATGCACTTAAATACTAGCACACAGCTCGGACCCCTGTGGTTCGAATCCAGGCTGTATCACATCCGATCGTGATTGGTAGTCCCAGTGGGCGGTGCACAATAGGCCCAGCGTCGTCCGGGTTTGGCCGGGGTAGGCCGTCATTGTAAATAAGAATTTGTTCTTAACTGACTTGACTAGTTTAAATTAAGGTTAAATKATTTTAAAAAATTAAGGCTGTTTTCTTTTTGTCCTGCCCAATTTAATCAAGTACGTAGACTAGTCTAGACCGTTGATATAGTGTTTAGCTCGTGAGACCGCTTGGAAATAAATCTTAATCACCAAAGTTTTATTAAAATATTAAGTTTGAGAGGAGCTGACATTCCCTTTTTATCTATGTATTGCAGGCAGACCTACATTATTTTAGCCATGCTTTGGACGTGTGTAAAACCCCCTCCATGATGTAGGCTACATGTGTCCATGCCCATCATGAAACGAGAGTTGAAACCCTCTGTGAATACCAGTGACCCTCCTATTTAGAAGTTATTTTCCTGTAACAATAGTTTGTTTTCCATTTCCTATTTTTTAAACCCAAGCCCTCCGTAGGATACCCTTACCCTAGGCCTACTACAGCGAAGGCTGGTTCAACAGCAATTCGTTGTGCCTTTTTTTATGCTAGCGATTTTAGAATGTATTTATTGTTGTTGAAGAAAAAAAAACGGATTGCTTGTTTTTCGTAGAATTGTATTAAAACCAAATTTATTACAAAGATTCACTGTCCTGGTTTTATGGTGAGAACGTCCATGGCACGCAACTTCTGGAGAAGTGTGAATGCGATCTGTAAGATGGTTCCAGTATGTCTATAAAACATTATATTTGGGAGCAGTATAACGGTTAGGGGACATTCTCCCTTTCTCTTTATATTGGATCTTTGTCCAGCTATTATGAAAAGTTTAGATGTGTGTAAAACCCTCCACAGTCTGTGTTGTTTTAATATTATATGGGCATGGGAAGCAATTATGGAGCCTGTAAGTGTACTTAGATATAGCCTATTTAAAACAAGTTGTTTTGTTAAGAATTTGATTCAAATCTCTTTTTAGGCCTTATCAATAATGAATTTAATCTTATTTATTGAAAACCTTTGGCATGTCCATAGAGGCCTAGCCTCTATATCAGTATATTTCTACATTGAAGCTATGCAATTTCTTAGAACAATGTGGACTCCAAACAGGTTCAAGTTAACATATTTAGAATAGATGGGATAGGTCTACATTTTGTTATTTTGTTTCTGTAAGCTGTTTAACAAACTATAACGGACTAACATTGGAATTGGAGTTGATTCCAAGGCAATACATAAAAGACTGTAAATATACACAACTTGAAGCAACAACTTATTTAGCCATGGAGCACATCCTGATTGGCCAGTGAGGGGCCAAGCCTCGACACACCCACAACTTCTTCATTCATCAAAACCCAGCCCTTTCGCGCCAACGCCAGTAACTGCGACAATAATTGTGGTTGTGAAAACAGCAAAAATATTTATGAGACACCCCGAACCTATAACGCTACCGCCAGCGATTAGATTGAACGTTGCGCTCGGTTTGTTCAAATAGAGCCCATAAGGTCCTCTTAAGGWGTAACGCTAGGCTCCTTAAGAGTACAACTTGGGCTACACAAAGACAGGCTCACACGTGGGGAAATAAGAGTATGAGAAAAAGGGGGAATGGCTCCTAGTCCTAGAACAAGAATGTACACTTCAGTACTGCAATAGAACTGTTGTAGAAATGAATGTATAAAATGCACCCTTTACCATTATGCCAAACAAGTTCATTCCAGTTCCTATTTCCCATTCTGCCTCAGTCTCCTCTCTTGCTGCATGAACTTCTGAGGCTCCAGAGAGAGAGAGAGGCTGCGCTTCACAGATAGTTACTGGGCTACGCTTGAATATCGAGTTGAATATTTAATTCACAACACCCACGCTCAGCGCTAAAGGGTTTGACACAGGCTGCAAAGCAACCTGAGGCTAGTGCATTAGCTAGCTACTTCAGAGGGGAACCAATGTGGCCGGGCGTGATTAGTCAACCGGCAGTAATTACAGACGGACGCTACTCTGCTCTCCTCCCTAAGAACCTGCAGCACTGTTTGGACTTCAAAGCTCCAAAATAAAACACCAGCYATTCTTCCATTTTAGTGCATTGGCTTTGAATACAGTACTTATACATGTAGAATATTCACTGAGTGTACAAAACATTAAGAACACCTGCTCTTTCCATGACATAGACTGACCAGGTGAATCCAGGTGAAATCTATGATCCGTTATTGATGTCACCTGTTAAATCCACTTCAATCAGTGTAGATGAAGGGTTTTTAAGCCTTGAGACAATTGAGACATGGATTGTGTATGTGTGCCATTCAGAGGGTGAATGGGCCAGACAAAATATTTAAGTGCCTTTGAACAGGGTATGGTAGTAGGTGCCAGGCGCAACGGTTCTGAGTGTGTCAAGAACTGCAACGCTGCTGGGTTTTTCACTGTCAACAGTTTCCTGTGTGTATCAAGAATGGTCCACCACCCAAAGGACATCCATCAAACTTGATACAACTGTGGAAAGCATTGGAGTCAACATTGAGGCTGTTCTGAGGGCAAAAAGGGATGCAACTCAATATTGGGAAGGTGGTCCTAATGTTTTGTACACTCAGTGTAGAACGATGAGTTACCTGATGTCAAGGCTGACCAAAGTAAGACACTGAATCTATATTTATCTAGGATTATCTTGCAGGATTTAAAAAAAATTATTCATAGAAGAGTTATGATACATTTTATGGCCCCTGTTGTATACAGGTTAGGACACGGCAGCCAATGGGATTAGAGGAAGGTGTCGTTGTCACTTCTTTCTGTAAACTATAGACAGGGGCAGAGGTTAAATTGATGTTGTAAGTGTTTGGTAACAGGCTTGTGCAAGAGCATTATTCTAGTACATACAGAGCCACCTGATTAAAAACCTAGTCCAAATACTGCTTAAGGTACTGTAGCGCAGGGATCATCAACTACATTATTTTTCTTGAGCGGATGGTCAGAGGGACGGAATATAATTACAAATAATTTTAGACCATAAGAAGCCCAAACAGATATAATATTTGATTAAAACATAATCATTTCAAACGTTGCTTACATTTGTATACGATCACATACAGTATATCTCTCTATTATGCGTGGGAATACTTTGGAACAGTATTCAAATCACTTGGAGCTGATTTGCTGGTGTTTTTTGACAGTCTTTTATGTCCAACAATTAAACAATTTTGCTCCGAAAACTTGGTGGGCCGCCAGTTAGGGAACCCTACTGTAGAGGGACACTTTGTGCGAGCTGACAACTCTCCTCTCTCACACAGTGTGATGCAAGCTCTATGTAACAAGTGAACCATGTCTGGACTATAAATCCTATGGCCAGGGGTGAGAGTAGATAGAATTTCTTTACCGGTGCAGAACCGGTAAAGACAAGCTTCTTGTCAAACCACATCGCATTTTGGAGCATAAGGCTATACCACCGGTTTTCAAGGCCATGCGTTCATTTTTCATGCCTCTGACATGCAGTAAAGATAAATAATGGTGTAAAAGCCTACAGTTTTCTTTATATATTTTTTTAATTATTGTGATAGCCCAAGCCCCCCTCCGCTTCTCCTTCACCCAAATCCAGACAGCTGATGTTCTGAAAGAGCTGCAAAATCTGGATCCCTACAAATCAGCTGGGCTAGACAATCTGGACCCTCTCTTCTAAAATTATGCGCCATTTGTCGCAACCCTATTACTAGTCTGTTCAACCTCTCTTTCGTATCGTCTGAGATTCCTAAAGATTGGAAAGTGGCCCGTGTGGTCATCCCCTCTTCAAAGGGGGAGACACTCTAGTAGACCAAAATGGTTACGACCTACAGTGGGGAGAACAGGTATTTGATACACTGCGATTTGCAGGTTTTCCTACTTACAAAGCATGTAGAGTCTGTAATTTTTATCATAGGTACACTTCAACTGTGAGAGACGGAATCAAAACAAAAATCCTGAAAATCACATTGTATGATTTTTAAGTAATTAATTTGCATTTTAATTGCATGACATAAGTATTTGTAACATCAGAAAAGCAGAACTAATATTTTGGTACAGAAACCTTTGTTTGCAATTACAGAGATCATAACGTTTCCTGTAGTTCTTGACCAGGTTTGCACACACTGCAGCAGGGATTTTGGCCACTCTCCTCATACAGACCTTCTCCAGATCTTAGTTTCGGGGCTGTCGCTGGGCAATACGGACTTTCAGCTCCCTCCAAAGATTTTCTATTGGGTTCAGGTCTGGAGACTGGCTAGGCACTCCAGGACCTTGAGATGCTTCTTACGAGCCACTCCTTAGTTGCCTGGTGTGTGTGTTTCGGGTCGTTGTCATGCTGGAACAGACCCCAGCCACGACCCATCTACAATGCTTTACTGAGGGAAGGAGGTTGTTGGCCAAGATCTCGTCGATACATTGCCCCATCCCGCCCCTCAATACGGTGCAGTCGTCCTGTCCCTTTGCAGAAAGTATCCAAAGAATGATGTTTCCACCTCCATGCTTCACGGTTGGGATGGTGTTCTTGGGGTTTGTACTCATCCTTCTTTTTCCTCCAAACACGGCGAGTGGAGTTTAGACCAAAAAGCTCTATTTTTGTCTCATCAGATCACATGACCTTCCATTCCTCCTCTGGATCATCCAGATGGTGCATTGGCAAACTTCGACGGGCCTGGACATGCGCTGGCTTGAGCAGGGGACCTTGCGTGCGCTGCAGGATTTAATCATGACGGCGTAGTGTGTTACTAATGGTTTTCTTTTGAAGACTGTGGTCCCAGCTTCTTCAGGTCCATTGACCAGGTCCTGCCGTGTAGTTTGGCTGATCCCTCCCTTCCTCATGATCATTGATGCCCCACGAAGGTGAGATCTTGCATGGAGCCACCAGACCGAGGGTGATTGACCGTCATCTTGAACTTCTTCATTTTCTATAATTGCGCCACACGTTGTTGCCTTCTCACCAGGCTGCTTGCCTATTGTCTGTAGCCCATCCCAGCCTTGTGGCAGGTCTACAATTGTATCCCTGATGTCTTACACAGCTCTCTGGTCTTGGCTATTGTGGAGAGGTTGGAGTCTGTTTGATTGAATGTGTGGACAGGTGTCTTTTATACAGGTAACGAGTTCAAACAAGTGCAGTTAATACAGGTAATGAGTGGAGAACGGGGGCTTCTCTTAAAGAAAAACTAACAGGTCTGTGAGAGCCGGAATTCTTACTGGTTGTAGGTGATCAAATACTTATGTCATGCAATAAAATGCAAAAATTATTTTTACTTAAAAAAAATCATACAATGTGATTTCAGGATTTTTGTTTTAGATTCCGTCTCTCACAGTTGAAGTGTACCTATGATAAAAATTACAGACCTCTACATGCTTGTAAGTAGGAAAACCTGCAAATCGGCAGTGTATCAAATACTGTGTTCTCCCACTGTGATATCCATCCTGTCTGCCTTCTAAAGTCCTTTGAAGGCAAGTGAACAAACAGATCAACTGACATTTCCGAATCCACCGTACCTTCTCCGCCATGGCAATCTGGTTTCCGAGCTGGTAACGGGTGCACCTCAGCACGCTCAAGGTTCTAACGAATCATCAACCGCATCAATAAAAGACAGTATGTGCAGCCGTCTTCATCGACCTGCCAAGGCTTTCGACTCTGTCAATCACAGCATTCTTTAGGAAATTCAACAGCCTTGGCTTCTCTAATGACTGCCTCGCCTGGTTCACTAACTACTTCTGAGATGAGTTCAGTGTGTCAAATCTGAGGGCCTATTGTCCGGACCTCTGGCAGTCTTATGGGGATGCCACAGGTTCAATTCTCTGGCGGGACTCTTTTCTCTGTATATATCATGATGTGCTCTTTGCTGGGGTGATTCTTTGATCCACCTCTACGCAGACGACACATTCTGTATACATCTGGCCCTTTGGCTTTGGACATGTGTTAACAAACCTCCAAACGAGCTTCAACGCATACAACACTCTTCCGTGGCCTCCAACTGCTCTTAAATGCTAGTAAAACTAAATGCATGCTCTTCAACCGATCGCTGCCCGCACCCGCCCGCCGCCTGCACTGCTCGACTAGCATCACTACTCCGGACGGTTCTGACTTAGAATATGTGAACAACTATAAATACCTAGGTGTCTGGCTAGACTGTAAACTCTCCTTCCAGACTCATATTAAGCATCTCCAATCCAAAGTTAAATCTAGAATCGGCTTCCTATTTCGCAACAAAGCCTCCTTCACTCATGCTGCCAAACATACCCTCGTAAAACTGACTATCCTACCAATCCTTGACTTCGGCGATGTCATTTACAAAATAGCCTCCAACACTCTACTCAGCAAATTGGATGCAGTCTATCACAGTGCCATCCATTTCGTCACCAAAGTCCCATATACTACCCATCACTGCGACCTGTATGCTCTCGTTGGCTAGTCCTCGCTACATATTCGTTTTCAAACCCACTGGCTCCAGGTCATCTATAAGTCTTTGCTAGGTAAAGCTCCGCCTTATCTCAGCTCACTGGTCACCATAGCAACACCCACCCGTAGCACACGCTCCAGCAGGTATATTTCACTGGTCATCCCCAAAGCCAACACCTACTTTGGCCGCCTTTCCTTCCAGTTCTCTGCTGCCAATGACTAGAACGAATTGCAAAAATCCCTGAAGTTGGAAACTTATATCTCCCTCACTAACTTTAAGTGTCAGCTGTCAGAGCAGCTTACCGATCACTGCAGCTGTACACAGCCCATCTGTAAATAGCCCATCTGTAAATAGCRCATCCAACCAACTACCTACCTCATCCCCATATTTGTTTTTGTTTTTCTGCTCTTTTGCACACCAGTATTTCTACTTACACATCCTCATCTGCACATATATCACTCCAGTGTAAATTGCTAAATTGTAATTACTTTGCCACTATTGGCCTATTTATTGCCTTACCTCCTTACTTCATTTGCACACACTGCATACAGATTTTTCTATTGTGTTATTGACTGTACATTTGTTCATCCATATGTAACTCTGTGTTGTTGTTTTTGTCGCACTGCTTTGCTTTATCTTGGCCAGGTCGCAGTTGTAAATGAGAACTTGTTCTCAACTGGCCTACCTGGTTAAATAAAGGTGAAATAAAAAATGTTTTACCTGTACAGTGTACCCCCACTATTCATTTTGCTGGGACGCCGTACCGAACTGTACAGCCTTACTTTCACCACTGCCTATGTCATAGGCTTTATATAGCCCAAAAACAACAGTGAGATTTGCTCATATGATGATGAACTCACAGATGGGGTGAGCTTCAGTTCAGATCTCTCTCTGTCCCCCTGCTCAAAAAACTCACTGGTGACCAGTTCTGCCACCTAACAGGAGAACATCAGAACAACTATTAGCATGAGAGAATACAAGGATTTTTACAGGAATACAGTGAAATGCCAGGCCTGAGAGTATTCACAATATCCTAATATAAACTTTTCCGGTGTGCGTGAATGAAATAGCCTGTCCTTTTTACCTTGCGTGATATTTCCCAGGGTTTGGTGACGGCCCCCAAGTCACACGCTGTCATCAACATGGACCTGTGAAAGTTCAGTCAGACATTCGTAATCTCAGTTGAAACACACACAATGCCCTCAGAAAAACACCCAGTTTTCTACATCACAATGATGTACTTACCTACACATGTCTCTGTGGCCTTTCACGTTCCAGTTGTATTCGCCTTTGTTGACCAGCTCAAAAAATGTGTTCCTGTTCCTAAAAGAGAGGAAGGATGAATTCTAGGCCATTTTGATCATTCTAGTGTGAGTGATATACAATCCACAAGGAGGCAGTACAGACTAGAATATTTGTTATCTAACCAAGAGCTGTGAGCATGAGAATACAAACAATGCATTCTTACCTGTACGTCATGTTGGTATGTAAAAAAATGATGAACCCCGCTATAATATCGACAAAACAACTAAACTGACTGCACTACGCTTTATGCTTGCTGTATGAGACGATATCATCAAATATGTTTATATCAAATCCCATCTGCCGGATACAATAAAGTACATACTCAAAGTATAGAGTGAGGTCTGTGGCCAGGATGGACTGTTTCAAAAGCTGCATGAGGTCACCGTATTCTCTGGACGACAGGTTGGAGAAGATGTTGTGTCCCTGCACACACAGAAGAAGAGGCTCACAAAACATGAATCACTGTCTAATTCAGCCTGAGTGCCGGTCTGTTTGTGCTATTATGCTCCCTGTAACTCCCTGTCACTCTTGGCTCAACAATCACAGCATATACGTTGGCAAGAGCACAAACAGATCTGGTACCAGGATTTGTTTACTTCATCAACGTGAACACAATATTTTTTATGGATTTCTTTAACCCGGTACAGGTGAATAAATGACCTAAACAGTGTTTTGTGGCGAAATCTAGTCCAATCTGTACATGAGCAAAATAAAGGTGTCATGATCTGACTAGCAGCTCCAGCATGACTTTGTGGCTGTCAGCACATTCAGTCTGTGACTTGAGAGGGACTCCTCAAGTGTCACATCTTTATGTGTAGTGGTGATAAAGGGGATGGTGTGAGCGTGACACTCACTGTGTGTGTCTGTGTCCGTGTCCGTGTCCGTGTCCGTGTCCGTGTCCGTGTCCGTGTCCGTGTCCGTGTCCGTGTGTGTGTGTGTGTGTGTGTGTCTGGAGTCAAAGGCAAATCTGCCAGAGGCAGGAAGACGAACCATCAGGGATCAGAGGGAAAGCTCTTAAGAAGTAAGTGCCACTTCTCACTCTCTCTCCTTTTCATATCATTCCAACAGATCTCTCTTCATCATATATATATATAATATATCCCAGTCCCACTTAGAGTGCCCTTCACCAGGGGAATGCCCAAGAAGAGAGATATGGGGAAGGAGAGAGGGGCTTCTTGAACAGGGTGACCCCTGATTCTCTCTGTTCACGCTCGAGCTGAGACTGAGGTTTTCTCCAGCACTGCAAGACCAGCCTCGATTCTCAGTTCATTGGTTCCCATGAAATATTGAATACCTTAACGTCAGAGACATAGAGTTTTTTTTCTTCTTCACTCTATCTTAATGAGAGGAAAAGAGAGAGAGAGAGAGAAAGACTGATAGCGGAGAGAGTGGCGTTCGTTCGTCGAGACGTTCCGTTTTAATTAATGGTTCCTGCTGTTTGGTGGACTGAATCCGTGCGCTCGTTCTTTTCCCCTTCAATTAGACGCACTGCTCAATGATATGCTAATGACCATGGCAGTAATTCAGCCCCTGTGTCAACAGAAACCATTATGCTAGTCACAGCAAACATTTGTCAGCTTACTGTGTCGTCAGCGTCGTGATAACGAGTCTATTGGAGCCCTGCTGGCTAGCTCTTGTTTCAGCAGACACCATGAAAACACAGCTAATTACCACCTGTCTGTCTGACCACACAAAATCAGTCGCTTGCTTAAAACTTCTCTCTCAACCAATCATTGTTTTTGTAATGACATTGATTTTTTTGAGGTGGGGCGGGGAGTAGCGMGATGTTTGTCTATTCTGATCGCTTCTCGCGCTGAGAACGTGGCTTTTTGTAATCCTGCACAAAATGATGTTTGTAGTCTGTCAGTAGTGACAGAGTGATGTAGCTCACCTCACTCTGCAGGATCATTACGGCGTGGTTGAAGTGGTGATGCTCGAGAGTAGCTGATGTTCCATACAACAGAGACAAGGCTGAACCTGTCCTGAGAAAGTCAAAGAGAGAAAGACAAAGAGAGAAAGGGGGATACATAGCGAGAGAAAGAGTTAAACAGGCAAAGCACAACAAAAACACTGGAAGAGAGAGGATCCTCCATTGAGACCTCTCTAAGTCTCTTCACTAAATCACTCCACAGTCCACTGTCAACATGTTCTCACAGCTCAATATTGCAGCAAGTGAAGCTAATATCAGAGTCTGTGGAGGGAAAACCTTCAGTGTTCACCATCTGGAATCATTCTGGGCCAATGGGTCAAAATGACACATGGGCTCCTGATGGTGACTGCGGTGTGTGGGCAGATCCACTAGATTCAACAGTTGTTTTTCCTGCGGCTCTAATTGTGCTCTCCACCCCAGCCGCGTTTAAACTCTCTCTCCTCTCTCTCTCGCTCTCTCTCCCTCAAACAGACTCCTATGTACATCTTATGCAATTTGTTTCTCCACTCTAGTTGAGCTGGGCTGGATTATAACAGATTGTTGCAGGTGGGCTAGCAGAGCACAGAGTGTGTGTGTGTGTTAGTGATGGGTGGGTTGACTCATAGAGAGAAAACAATGCATAAAAGATCCATGAATGTATAATTATTGTGCAATTAATACTGATAGACTACATTGAGTTTTTTTCTTTCATTATTTTTATCTGGCGTTAGTGCGTAAGCCTAAGCTTTAAGGTCTAACTTGTACGCGAGCCAAATACACAACAATTACCAAATGCTTTTGGAAACTTGGGTAGAAAAGTTAACGCTGATCCACTGAGGCAAAAAGGTTGGAGATGAATTCAGTTTGAGAAAAGTTGTGAAATGGAGAGATGAAAATAAAGGGAGGGCCAGAACAGTAGCCTAATGTTTGAGAAAGATCTTATGTGTGATGATTGTGAGGCCCTGTACAAATTTGACAGTCACAAAACTGGGACTTCAAATATGGCACGTCAAGGGAACTGTACTGTCTATAACAGTGGAGGCTCCTCAGAGGAGGAAAGGGAGGACCATCCTCCTCAGTGAATTTCATAAACATTTTAATAGTGAAACGCTTAAAAAGTTAGATAATAACTATACAAAATATATTCACATCACCAAATAATTGATTAAAACACACTGTTCTGTAATGAAGATCTACAGTAGCCTCAACAGCACTCTGTAGGGTAGCACCACGGTGTAGCTGGAGGACAGCTAGCTTCTGTCCTCCTCTGGGTACATTGACTTCAATACAAAACCTATGAGGCTGATGGTTCTCACCCCCTTCCATAGACTTACACTGTAATTATGACAACTTCCAGGGGACGGTCTTCGACCTATCAGAGCTCTTGCAGCATGAACTGAGATGTTGTCCATCCAATCAAAGGATCAGAGAATTAATCTAGTACTGAAAGCATAAGCTACAGCTAGCTAGCACTGCAGTGCATAAAATGTGGAGAGAGATTTCTTTTTTTTCACTTTCACTTACTGAGCTATCAAATGCAGCTAGCTAGTTTAGCTTACTCAAATACCCGGCTCTAACAGACGGATGCTATGCTAGCTAGCTGGCTATGACTATCCAACACTGGAACTCTTCCGTCAAGGTAATTTATTGCCACTGGAGCCCACCGGTATAACTGCTCAACTGCATACTGGCTGTATACTGTACTGCATGATTGAAGAAGGTTTACTAACGTGTTAGTTCTACTAGCTATGTTGACAATGACGCTACTTTAGCTAATATGGTGACAACGATGTAGGCTGTGTGTAAAGTTTTTTTTGCCTGGTCACAGACAGCTGCGTTGTGCACTGAAGTRCACAAGCGAGGGGAAAAGGTGAGAGGAGGAGAGCGCATAGATGAGAGAAGGAATACAACGTTTGCGTGTGATCAGGGATGTATTCATTCCACCAATTCTGTTGAAAAACGTTTCCTAAACGGAAGCAAACGGAACGAAACGGGGATAAGCATACCTGACTTTGTCCAATATAAACTCTTGTTTGCAACTGTTGGACTAATGATTACACCCTAGATCAGCTCGATGCAGGCAAGAGTGTGCAACAGCACCGACCGACAATGGTCTACAACCTCTCACATAGCCTAACATAATATAAACTCCTGCTGAATTAAGCAATTTTTACATTAAAATTATACACCAAATGTACATTTTTACTAGGGAACAGGAGTGGAGAAATGTGATTTATTTCTTTCAGCATCTTGAGATAATGAATACGTGGTTAGGGACCATCTGTAAATGTGCCATCTTTATCAGCGTCATAAAAGCTGATAGTATTTCCACCACATAAAATATGCATCCAAGCCGAACTGAAATCGTATCAGAAACATGTTGGGCTGTTTTCACAGTTTGTAATTCCCTTAAAACAGGTCAAACTGATGTCATTTGGAAATGTAGTCTTCTTCTAGGGCAACAAGTAATGACAGAAGAGATGTATCTAATTATAGACAAGTTGACTACCAAATGTCAGAAATTCTAAGCAGAAATATAGGGCGATGTAAATTAATCTTTAAAAAAGAAATCCTACAGCCCCCGTAGCAAAATAATTCTGGCATCTCTGACTGAGCATTTTCTATTTTTGCGGGTTAGGGTTGGGTGCGGCCTCAGATTTTCACTTGATCATATATAGCTTGTCGGTTGCGGATAGATTATTAGCAATTACGGGCGGGGTGCGGGTGAATAAACAACTGACCCACGCATCACTAGAGTGCTTGTGCATGTGTGCCTGCAAGCGTGCGTGTGTCTACGGACAGGGTCACCCACTTGGCCTGGAAGGCGTTGTTGGTTCCTCTGTGGTCCAGGTCGTGACAGACACAGCCCACTATAAGAGCCAGGATCTCAATCTCCGTCAGGGTCTCTTGGAAGCCTGCCGTCTATAGGGACACAGCAGGGACAGGATGTCACCCAGGGGCCACACACACAAGTAAACATAAACCCACACACACACAAACATAAACTAAAACACACACAACATGTGTAAATTGGAGTTAGGTCGCTATGGGGTTAACAGTTAGTAGTAGTGTACTGTAGGTCTGAGTTATTTATTAAAACACAGCACTCCTGGGCTCTAAACGGCTTACACACAACTATTTAATCTCTCTCTTGGCACAATCAATTCAGATGGGACATGCATAATGCTGTGCTTGATTACATAAAAAAGATTGAGAAGGAGCGGAGAACAATGGACAGAAGATGAAGCAGTTGGTGCACATTAGTCAGTGTCCACATGTGTTGGGGCAGGTGTGGTGTATTTGAACGGTCTCCGTTTAGGCTAATGATAGGCTAATGCTAGACTCCCTGTGCGTTCTCCATATTCACCGTTAGTATGGCGAACATGCACTGGCAGACGTTGAAGGCGTGCCTCCAGTTGTGGTACAGCACCATGCGGTAGTTCTTCCTGACCGTCAGCAGCCATCTGCACAGAGTCTGTAGAGAGTCAGGGGCACAAGAGGAATGGACAGAACAGGGTCCGTCAGCAGACAGTAGGCTGGTGCATCAGCTCTCACACTCAGGCCGGGATTCAATCCGATCGCCCTTTGTCTGCAATGTACGTTTTAAATACATCATTTACGCTGCATATGTAGGCTCAATCGGAAATGTCTTTAATGGCGCATTGTACAAATCTGCAATCCTATTGAATCGCGGCCTCAATCTAACCTGCCATAGCAGTGTTTCCACTGCTGTTGTTAACAAACACACACTTCCTATTGTGAAGCTACAGGTAACTGCCAAAATAATGGAAACACTTGAGTAAATGAGGGATACAAAGTGTATTGAAAGCAGGTGCTTCCACACATCCCATCATGCTTAGGGTCATGTATAAAATGCTGGGCACGCTATTATTTTGGCTACCATGGCTATGCCCCCATAGGATGACAATGCCCCCATCCACAGGGCACTAATGGTCACTAAATGGTTTGATGAGCATGAAAACAATGTAAACCATATGCTATGGCCGTCTCAGTCACCAGATCTCAACCCAATTGAACAGATTCTGGGGCGGCGAGACAGTGTTTTCCACCACCATCAACAAAACACAAAATTATGGAATTTCTCGTGGAAGAATGGTGTCGCATTCCTCCAGTAGAGTTCCAGACACTTGTAGAATCTATTCTAAGGTGCATTTGTTTCCTTTATTTTGTCAGTTACCTGTGTGTGGCAGCAGTAGCAGTAGTAGTAGTAGTAGTAGTAGGAGTAGTAGGTCTTTCCTGTTGAAAACCATTCAGTAATTGTATTTTACCATGTGGAAAAAGCTACTGTGTAAATACCACACTGCATATTTGATTGAATAGCGGGCTCTGTCAGAGCATTGGGTCAGAGCCGCTCTCACCTCGTAGTCGATCTTGAACTTCTGCACCATGCCCAGCTCCATAAACATCCTGAGGGCTGCGGTTATCATGGCGTCTACATCCAGAGAGAAATCATCAAAGGAAAGCTTATCGATGCCAAAATCGCAAACAAGGGGGATGTTAGCAGCCTGGGTTATGGAAAGAAGAGAGAGAGAGGTCATTTTGAGACACTGAAAATTCAACACATGGAGAGTTGCTAATGAAGACTCCGAGAGCTCGTGTTTAGAAAGGGTTGAAAATTAATGAGAAAGTATCACCAGTGGAATTCATTGTTGTTAACTTCCTGTGAGCTCATTAACAAATRGTGGTAGTATTCTATATTTAACCTATAATACTAACACAGAAACACCACTAAACCAATTTAATTATCCCAAGACTTCAACCCACAGAGAGCTCTCTAATGAAAATCAAAGCATAATTGTTCAGAAAGACTGAGAATTTAAGTTGTTGTCTTATTGGATTACATGTGCCATTGGTTTTTCTTTCTAAGGGGGATAAGGTAACATCTCAGAATATGAAGGTTTTGCTGTTCTCCTTCCGCAATCCCTGTGATGTACCATCCAGCCTCACTTCCACCAAGAGAACACAGCAGAGCAGAGCAGCCAGGAAAGCCCACCTTTTCTAGGAACCGTTTGTCTTTCAGGTCAGCAGGTGCGTCGGGCTAATTCAARGCCTTAGGTTATGAATTGTAGCCAAGTTTTTTTTTGCCGGTGACATTTACAATTCTCCGGAATCTGGGGTAGAGTGTGTTTACTGAGGTTCTGTATGTAGGCCAGTTATGAAACGGATAAAGGCAGGGTGGGTGCTGCTGAGCACTGTGCTGTGCCTGCATGTGGTGAGGGGGAGATCTGACAGATGTCACATTGCATGGCTGATTCTCAGTGCTAATGGCCACCGGGACAAGCCCCATATCAAAGAGCAAGAAAGACATTTAACACATCACACATCACACAGTTCTGAGAATGTTTTTTTTTCTCGGATTGGTTCCAGAGGCACGCTCTATTACTCTCTAAATAATGCAATGAAAGTGATTGGCTATTGATTGACTTATTCATTCCAAATACCACAATTAGTTGTTTTCATGTGGGACTTGAAGGAGTACTGCCCCGACCTGTGTATACAGTACGCTGCCTTGCACCACACTGCAGTCCAGGGAAGCAATTGGAAAATGAGGTCCGTGAAGCGAAGCCATCAATCTATTCCTATCATGTAGTACCATTAATGATTTCTCATTTTACATTGGAAGGTAATGCGTGACAAAGCTTCATTCCGAAAGTTATCTCTTAATTGAAAAAAACATATTACTCTGGGCGGTGAACTACAAATGGGGTTTTCCTCACAGTTCACGTTCTTTTGTTCAGTATATATAATATTATTATTATTCTGCAAAATATGTGTATTTAGCATCAGTATAAGCCAGAAATGAAGAATGTTTGTTTGCTTTACTTAAGCTTTAATAGATAATGCATCACAAACATCTCAACCAGTCGGTTGATTTGCCCAATTATAGTAAAATAATTCAAGTAATAACAACACACGTAGTTCTTTTGTATTATAACTGTATTATAGCTCCCGTACCATTGTTGTGAATGATATATATATATATTCATGTCAAAGTCATCAGTCAACTCCATTACACTCAAAAGTTACTTCAACTTCAACCAGTGAATGCTAGCGATGACTACACACACACACACACACACACACACACACACACACCACACACACACACACACACACACACACACACACACACACACACACACACACACTTTCTCTTTCATATAAGAATAAGACCTAATACCTTGAATTTGTCGACCTCAGTCTTGGAACAGGTTGCATGGTATGACAGAACCTGCAAAAGAATACAGAACACAGTGGTGAAAAAAGTACCCAATTGTCATACTTGAGTAAAAGTAAAGATACCTCTATAGAAAATGACTCAAGTAAAAGTGAAAGTCACCTAGTAAAATATTAATTATGTAAAAGTCTAAAAGTATTTATTTTTAGTATCAAAAGTCAATGTAATTGCTAAAATATACTGTACTTAAGTATCAAAAGTAAAAGTATTAATCATTTATAATTACTTAAATTAAGCAAACCAGACAGCACAATTTTCTTATTTGTATTTATTTATTGATAGCCAGAGGGACACTCCAACACTCAGACATAATTACGAACGAAGCATTTGTGTTTAGTGAGTCCGCCAGATCAGAGGCAGTAGGGATGCCCAGGGATGTTCTCTTGATACGTGCATGAATTGGACCACTTTCCTGTCCTGCTAAGCATTCAAAATGTAAGTACTTTTGGGTGTCAGGGAAAATGTATTGAGTAAAAAGTACATTATTTTCTTTAGGATTGTAGGAAAGTAAAAGTTGTCAAAAATATAAATAGTAAAGTACAGATGCCACAAAAAAACTTAGGTAGTACTTTAAAGTATTTTTAACTAAGTACTTTACACCACTGGAAGCACATACAGTATATTTTACATACAGTATTTCATATTCATAACACTGGCTATAGATATCAAGTCATGCGCACTACACTTAGGACAGTCATAGTCAGTAATACTTAATAGGTCATAAAAGGACTTTAACAAAGGTTATTTATGGAGCCCTTCTGCTAAGCTATGCCTGTGGACCAAATAAGAAAAACCTTTGGTGGCAATGACTGACCACCTCAATCTGCTCTAAAGGTTATGTGAGGGAAAATGTTATTGTCTGATGAGCTAAGCCTTGAATTGTAAACAGCATCTCCTCTCTCTCCATCTTGGTTTGTGCAGGTGACTGTGACCTCCTCCTCAGACCAATTGGCAGCACGCCCAGAACACTGTTCTGGGAACCAAAAGGAGTATCTCAGTTTCAAGGTCCCAGCATTTAGAGAAGAAGCCTTGTGAGGTGTCAATCAGTCACGTGCAGGAACCAACGTTAATGATGAATAATGAATAATGTAAATCATGCTTATATGACTTGTTTGTGTAGCAGTAGAAGAGGACTGAAAGGGAATGGCCTCTTCAGAGTTTTGATCATGCTTGGATTGAGTTTGTGAACCTCTCCGGCCGTGATACTAAAGATTGGTTCATTTACATTGAGTTTGAGTCCTTATTGGGGAATTTCCACAACAGTTACTATAAGCTTCCCACCGTGGATCTATGTGCCTGCGTGCACGTGGGTGGAGATTTTTGGAGTAGCGGACACCTTTTGGTAACATGAATTCCAGAGTAGGAATTCCCTAACAGAAATATGCAAATACATGCTAGAACGCACCAGTAGGATCTCGCTAGCTCGTGCTTGGCTCTGCCCACCTCCTTGCTTGTTCTGCCCACTATGATTAARGTGTTCCCATTGGAAACAACAGGCTGTGGTCAATCTTGGGTTAGTTATTAAAAATATTAGATAGTAGCTAGCTGGCAGCCTGGCTAGTGGGCTTTACCCTGTTAGCCAGCCTTTTTAGCTTTCGACATCTCCATGTGAAATAATCAAATGTACTGTATGATTAAAAAAATATGCCTTCATGTTTTGGTCAGGGAGAAAAAATGCACATGGCTAGCTAGTTGGCTCCAGCAGGTGCTACCATTTCACATAGCCTATAGATCAGATCAGGAACCAAGTGACAACACTGCCCCCACGACTGTCTCGGTTTTCAGCTATTACAAGGAGCCGCCCCTTGTGTGACGACACTGCAACACTCTGTCTTGTGTCTGCATAGCGCTTGTAGTGAGCTTTAACGGACAGTTCTACACTTACA
This sequence comes from Salvelinus sp. IW2-2015, assembly GCF_002910315.2. NCBI lineage: Eukaryota > Metazoa > Chordata > Actinopteri > Salmoniformes > Salmonidae > Salvelinus > Salvelinus sp. IW2-2015. Next base: position 15,948,701 of record NC_036839.1, read on the forward strand.
TGTTGCACCACCGCAACATGCAATATTTTAACGCAAACACTGCAGAAGAAGTTGATCTTTCGTCTGGGTGAGGCTACAATACATAGAGTTTCCCGGGAAAGCTGTGAAGCACAGGGGAAGCTGTGAAGTGAGCTGTAGCCTATTGCGTGATTCTGTTTATGAGTCTGTTATTAAATCATGCCAAACAATGTTTACTGCTTTTCATTAAATTATGAATGGCTATAAATATTATATAGCCTATAAGGTACATTCGTTCATATGGGCAGGCACTGCATGTTTATGCTATTCATTAAATCACACATGGCTACCAATATTGTATATACATTCATTCATATGGGCATAATATTATATATATAGCCTACAGAAATTGGTTCAGGTATGGCCTACAATTAATTTGTTCCTATGGGCAGAATATTGTAGGCTAGGCCTATATACATTAGTTCATATGGGCAGAATATTGTAGGCTAGGCCTATATACATTAGTTCATATTGGCAGAATATTGTATATAAATTCATTCATATGGTTCTATAAAGGCTGAAGGCCTGTATCTAGTTTCTACAATGTATTTTTGTTTCAAAGAATGGATTTAGTTTTATCTTGTTTTTGCACCATCCATTAGCACCAACCATTCACTATAAAACATTTAGTTATCAACAAAAAAGGCTTAGCAAAATACAAAAAATGATAGTGCAAAAACAAGTAGGCCTAAAACATTTATTTCAAGTAACCCAAAAATAAGAGTAGGTTACATAACAATGCTCTTCCGTAAAAACAAGTTCATAAACAAATCGTTCAAGAGTGTGCTTTGTGTTCTGGTCTGATAAGGATTTTGGAGTTGTTGAAAGGGTTGAAATTGATAAGTGTCACGAACAAGTGTCCAAGTAGGCTAGGTCCTATTTTTTCTCTTCGGGGAAGACTCCAGCTATTGAGTCGTATACTCCTCAACCAGTGACTTCAGATACTTCTATTGCTTGCGGTAGTAGGGTCTTTGCCATGGCGGTGGAACACCAGTAAGTTGCTGCTTCATTCTCATTTCASCTCTTTGCTGCTGTCGTTGCAATGCCTCTATGTGCCAAGATTTGCCTACATTTTACGATGCCAGCCCTCCACTCTGTTGTTGGTCTCCACCAAGTCTTGCAGGACAGCATCATAGCACTTCCATAATTCTGAAAAAAAAAGAAAAGATAGGAGAAGATTAGCAACCATGTTATTGGCCTTGGGCATGCTGTAATCATAAGAAGAAGACTGCCATTATTATGCTAAACAACAAACAAGACATACCTATGGGAAACATTGTCTTTCTTGTGTTCTTCAGAGAACTTGGAGATAACCCCATTAGTGAGGGTTATGCGACCTCAGCATTCGAAAAACATCATATTCAGTGCACTTCCAGGAGGACTTATTTTGCAGTCTGTCGTTCCCYCCTGTAGGTGTATCCATGCGGCAGAATATTTTTTCCACACACAGAAAGGATAAATTCAGGTCCCATTTCCTGTTCTGACCTCCAATAAGAATAGTGAATGCTGAGGGTAGCAGTGCAATATCTATTTAAGCAGAATATTTGGATTATTAGCATATGAATGACTTGTAATTCGATTGCTGGACTATCGAAGTCATCCATCCAACCCATTTATTCAGACCCCCCCACAGTAAATTGTGATCTGCCCCTAAAGCTCTGAACCCTTCATGCTGAGGAATGCTGGGGGAACCGAGATGTCAGCCCCGATGTCATTCCCTTTGCTTCCTCCATCTCCTAGGAGAAATACCTTGCGCAGCAGCCTTGCAGTTCCTTATTTGATCAAGAGAGCTCATGTTTATTCATTGCTGCCAAAGGCAATGCATCTCCACGCTCGTATTTTCCCTATAGCCATTCCTTCCTATGCCGCTCTTCACTATGCTCTATCCCAGGCTTCCTTCCTGCCGCCCTGTCCCCAACAACGAGGCAACCTGCACAGCCCACTTGAGAGCACTGTCCTCTCTCTCACAAAAAGCATAGAAGAAGCTGATCAGTCTTGCATGCCTTATTATTGATCAGATAAGGGATTGCTTTTCACAATCTCTCTTTAAAAATGTATATGGCCCTTTGTGGAGTGCAGACTACAAACAGCGATCCATTGATGCTCACTGATGTAGAAATATGATGTAGAACTATGACACTAAAAGCTCCTGAGTGGTGCAGCGGTCTAAGGCACTGCATCGCAGTGCTAGAGGCGTCTCTATAGTCCCTGGTTCGATCCCGGCTGTATCACAACCGGCCGTGATCGGGAGTCCCATAGGGTGGTGCACAATTGGCCCAGCGTCGTCCGGGTTAGGTGAGGGTTTGGCCGGGATAGGCTGTCATTGTAAAATAAGAATTTGTTCTTATTAACTGACTTGCCTAGTTAAATAAAGGTTCAAATAAATTAAATAAAAGGAGGCACTGAGTCCACTATAACAGAAGAGAGAAAAGGAGAATGTGAGAGAGGAAACCAGGAAAGAGGAGAAGAGAAAAAGAGAATGTGAGAGAGGAAACCAGGAAAGAGGAGAAGAGAAAAAGAGAATGTGAGAGAGGAAACCAGGAAAGAGAAGAAGGGAAGAGAAGAGAAAAGGAGAGTGGGAGAGAGGAAACCAGGACAGAGAGGAAAGAGAAGAAGGGAAGAGAAGAGAAAAGGAGAGTGGGAGAGAGGAAACCAGGACAGAGAGGAAAGAGAAGAAGGGAAGAGAAAAGGAGAGTGGGAGAGAGGAATACCAGGACAGACAGGAAAGAGAAGAAGGGAAGAGAAGAGAAAATGAGAGTGGCACAGTAGCCAGCATGGGAGAGCTTTCCTGATGGTGTCAGTGGACTGTCTGAGTCAGACGCCACAGTGGAGTCACCAGAGCCCTGCAGTACAGTCCATTGTAGTAGGCCAACTGCCCAACCAAATGTGTTGCCACACTAAAACAACAGCACAGTATCCCAATATCCATACTGGACATCTACTACTGGAACCAAATTGGATAGACTAAACGCAGACCAAATTCCATTCAAATATCAATCCTGCTGTAATTTTGGTCACTATACACAATAAAATAGGATTTGATGAGAAACCATTCAGGATACCACTGCCACAATATATTTTGTTTAAAGAGCAACTGAACGCAAAAAACAACTGAAAACAGCCTATGTTGTAAGGACAGACGCTGGGAGACGAGAAGCAAGTACAGGAAGTGAACATTTAATCAATAACAGACAAGAAACAAAACACGGACAGCYTCTGGACAGGGGAAACATAACGACATTAATGCTGACACGGGATGACTCTGAGGAACAGACAGATATAGAGGGGGCAATCAACAAAGTGATGGAGTCCAGGTGAGTCCAATGAAGTGCTGATGCGCGTAACGATGGTGACAGGTGTACGTAATGATGGGCAGCCCAGGCGTGACATTACCCCGCCCCCTAGGGGCGCCACCTGGGCATCCCACCTGGGCGAGCCTGATGGGCCGGCCGAGGCATGGGAGCCCGACGAGCCGGCCGAGGCGTTGGAGCCCGACGAGCCGGCTGAGGCATGACGTGAGATGGGAGCCTGCCGAGCCCGCTGAGGCGTGGGAGCCTGCCGAGTCGGTTGAGGCGTGGGAGCCTGCCGAGCCGGCTGAGGCGTGGGAGCCTGACGAGCCGGCTGAAGCATGACGTGGGATGGGAGCCTGCCGAGCCAACCAAGACAAGAAAACCTCTTGAGCGAGCTAAGGCATGGAAGCCCAACGAGCCAGCTGTGGCATCCCCGGTTCCTTCGGCAGCCGCACCCAACATCACCAACCAAAACAAAAAACAAAAAAACTCCCAACATTGGTGTCAGCATTCTGTAAGGACAGACACTGGGAGACGAGAAGCAAGTACAGGGAGTGAACATTTAATAAATAACGGACAAGAAAAAAAACACAGACAGTGTCTGGACAGGGGAAACAAAGCGACATTAATGCTGACACATGGATCAAACTGAAGAACAGACAGATATAGAGGGGGCAATCAAGAAAGTGAAGGGGTCCAGGTGAATCCAATGACGCGCTAATGCGCGTAATGATGGTGACAGGTGTGCGTAATGAAGAGCAGTCTGGCACCCCCGAGTGCCAGAGAGGAAGGGGAGGGAGCAGGCGTGACATACACTACCGTTCCAAAGTTTGGGGTCACTTAGAAATGTTTTTGAAAGAAGCACATTTTTTGTCCATTAAAATAACATCAAATTGATCAGAAATACAGTGTAGACATTGTTAATGGTGGAAATGACTATTGTAGCTGGAAATGGCTGTTTTTTATGGAATATCTACATAGGCGTACAGAGGCCCATTATGAGCAACCATCACTCCTGTGTTCCAATGGCAAATTGTGTTAGCTAATCCAAGTTTATCATTTTAAAAGGCAAAATTATTAGAAAACCCTTTTGCAATTATGTTAGCACAGCTGAAAACTGTTGTCCTGATTAAAGAAGCAATACAACTGGCCTTCTTTAGACTAGATGAGTATCTGGAGCATCAGCATTTGTGGGTTCGATCACAGGCACGAAATGGCCAGAAACAAAGACCTTTCTTCTGAAACTCATCAGTCTATTCTTGTTCTGAGAAATGAAGGCTATTCCATGCGAGAAATTTTTTCTGATTTAGCTAAACTAGTCTGCCTGCCTAATGTGCCTGCTAGCTACTACTAGCTAGCTTCATTGACAAACACAGAGATGGAAATTAACTAGCTAGCTATTGATTTTCGGGACTGATAAACAGTGTAGCTTGTGCTTTATTTAAAATAGTTTGACAGATTGCTGCTGATGAAGTTGTAGACATGTTCTCAGAAATCAGTCCTGAGCGCAACCAGCAGCAGCTGGCTCGATTTACTCTCTAAAGCGCACTGACTAGTTTTTCATGCAAATYTTTTAACTTGAGTAATACTGCACCAAACACCTTAACTAGATGTACAATTGGGTGACTAAGACCTCCTCTGCAAAAACCTCAAAATTAATTACAGATTTTTTGATTTATCTTAAATTAGTTCTGACTATTTTGAGGAAGTGGTGGTGGCTGTGTGGTTGCTAGAATGACAAACAACAGTAACTTCCAGGGTACGATAAGCGAATATAACACAGGCACATCAAACCACACCCCCAAGATCCAAATTGTATTTTTCTTAAGGAGCAGCAGAAAAACACATGCAGAATTGGTGCGTTCAGCCCCCCTTTAAGTGCTATAAAAAGGAATGAACATTGGTGCTTACATCGAGAGCCACGGACTGTTTGGCCCAGGACTTCTTCACCTGGTCGTACATGATGGTGTTGTTGATGCCAAGGCCACAGAAGATCACAAAGGCCTGAAACACACCACACTGCTGTTACACTCTCAAGGTCAAGGCACACCGAAACAGGGAGACATGTTTGACGTCATAACACACAAAAAACTTGTTCACACACACACACACACACGCACACACATGCAGCACCTACGCACACCACACAAAACAAAAGTCCTACCTCGAACAGTCTCTGGTCTGCATCATCAAACTGGTTACCATCCAGCCTGTTGAGCACCTGAGCCACACCTGCAACAACAGACATCAGGATCACTGACACTACCACAGACGCAGACCAGGCTAAAGCCCTCCTCTTTCTGAGACGACGGCCATTCCTGAGAGCCATAATTTTATCTGACACTAGTTCATTAGGGCTGGGCTACCATTGACTGGGCTGTCGTACACACACTAGTTCCGCTCCCACAACCCCAATTAGCAGGAGGAAATCACACCCACACATTCATTAAAGTCATTGATAAAACAAGGCATTTTCTGCTATCACTTTTCAGTGCAATATGCAATGCTTCTACACTGTTATAGACGCATGTCGCTGTATTTCCTAGAAGAAGGAGTAAGAAACAGGAAACAGTAGTGTTGTTGACCTGAGTAATTAAAGTGTCTAAGCCTGTTGTAATGTAAGGTTGGAGGTCATGTCGATGGCAACAATAGAACACTGTGTATCCTTTGATCTTTTATTTCAAACACAAGTCCCCTGGTTTGGAGGCACGCCAGCAAGCAAAGACAGGCTGCTCTCCTCAGTTTATCTACTAATTAAAAAACCCAGGACTTTGCTGATAAGGCTAATTGTTAGTTGATAGAGAATCGTCTTCTATCACCCGAGAGAAATTATGCTAACAAGCAGATATTCAAGTTAGCATTGAGTCCCTGGAGAGGTCATTGTACGTTCTACAGTATGTCTCTATGGGTTGTACTGTAGGTTACTGGGGTGCTGTCAATATCACTGAAGATGGAATCATATTTTTAKAACCTATATAGAAGAGCATTGAGATAACAGTGATGTAACAATCTAGCCCAAGGCTTTTTTCCTCTATACTGTTATATCATAACCTCGGTACGTGGCAGGAGGATATCTACCTTCTGAATAAACAGATCTTTGACTTGATCATTTCTCTGCTGCTGTTGTGCTTTATAATGGCTTTATAATGGCTTTCAGTCCAGATCCTGATAGTTTCCTCCCACACACACATTATTCTCTCTCCTGCTCACTCTCTCTCTTATCCCCCTCCCAACCTCCATGCACACACGCACGCACACGCACGCACACACACACACACAATGCTTGCACGCCAACCGCACGCACGCGCACACACACACCCACCCACCACCCACCCCTCTTCTCCTGCTCCCTCTCCTCTCCCTCTCCCACCTCCACAACCCACACACACACACACACACACACACACACACACACACACACACACACACACACACACACACACACACACACACACACACACACACACACAACACACACACACACACACACACACCCCCACCCCTCTCTCCTGCTCCCTCTGTCTCTCATTCTTCCTCCCCCTCCCAACCTCCACAAGCCCACACACACGCATGTACACGCATGTACACGCATACACACACACACACAATGCTTGACACCACACCACACACACACAGCATCCACAATGATCTGTGGTCGCGACTGACCGTCTGTAGCAGTGCTTTCCCTGGCAGCCATGCTGCTGATCACTTTGCACAGAAACAAAACTAATGACTTCCCAAGTCAGATCTCTGTGGGCCTGAGTCTAGCTGCTAGCATTGCCTCTCCTTGCAATATCCAGCACCAACACCAGACTGTAGATCAATGATGTATCAGAGTGTCAGAGTGGTGAGGACCTTGGGGTGGTTGAGGAGCACAGAGCACTGCATGGTGGAGCAGCCAGGACTAGGGAGGGAACTCCACCTCTGTGAGAACTGACTGATATGAAGGCTTGGCTTTAATCAGGCTACACTGCTTTAAAAGGGAAATCTGGGAATCACAAAACCACAAAGCGTCACCTTTCCACTTTTTCGGTAAACAGCTGAGTGATGGGGCAGGAGAAATGTAACCACAGTCAAATTCATAAGATGGAGCTATGGATGCAAGGACTGATCATCCGTGGAATTAAAATGACAGTTTTAACCATGTTTTGAAGCTATACAGTGTTTGTTTGCAATTACAGTGTTCATAAGCAATGGAGTAAAACAAGRTTTGGGTTGCGATGGATTTAAACAGTTGAACTAAGGGTAATAGACATTAATGCATTATATTCTTCAAGAATCAATGGCTATATATCATTCATTTAAAAGTCCAGAAATTGATGTATCAATCCCAGATCGCCCCTTTAATTGAGCATCTAAATGCTACCTAGGAGAGCATTACAGGCAGAGTATCCTCTCTAGATTCTCCAAACAAGACACAGTGACATCTGAGGTTATCGGAGGTTTGGGACATCATGTACGTTGGTTTGTTGATGTTCCTCTCTCATGATTAAAATCACTTTAAGCTTGAATGCTGGATTATGTCTTAGTTTTGACATCTGTCAACATAGATTTATCAACGGACATGTAATGGCACAACTGACTATCAAAAGAAGTCAGTGAAAAAAGGACAARTTGAGAATTTACCAATGATTTGATGGTTGCTGTTCCAAATAGGTACACAAAGCACTGAACGAATGTGGAAGCCGGAGAACTGATCTGCCTAAACGAAAGAGAAAAGAGACTGGAGCTGAAACTGGGCTGTTATGATTTATTAGACATGTAAACTGTATCCTAAAGAGACATACAGTGCCTTCAGAAATATTCATACCCCTTAATCTACATTTTGTTTTGTTACAAAATTGATTATATATTTTTTAAACCTCACCCATCTACACACAATACCTCATCATGACAAAGTGAGAACATGTTTTTAGAAATYTTTGCAAATTTATTGAAAATAAAATACAGAATTATCTAATTTACATAAGTATTCACACCCCTGAGTCAATACATTGTAGAATCACCTTTGGCAGCGATTACAGCTGTGAGTCATTCTGGGTAAGTCTCTAAGAGCTTTCCACACCTGGATTGAGCAACATCTGCCCATTATTCTACTCAAAATTCTTGAAGCTCTGTCAAATTGGTTGTTGATCATTGCTAGACAACCATTTTCAGGTCTTGCCCTAGATATTCAAGCCGATTTAAGTCTAAACTGTAACTCGGCCACTCATGATCATTCACTGTCTTCTTGGTAAGCAACTCCAGTGTAGATTTGGCATTGTGTTTTAGGTTATTTTCCTGCTGAAAGGTGAATTAATCTCCCAGTGTCTGGTAGAAAACAGACTGAACCAGGTTTTCCTCTAGGTACTTTGTCTGTGCTTAGCGCCATTCCGTTTCTTTTTTTTTATACTGAAAAACTTCCCAGTCCTTAAAGATTACAAGCATAGCCATAACATGATGCAGCCATCACTATGCTTGAAAATATCGGGAGTGGTACTCAGCATTGTGTTGTAATGGATTTGCCACAAACATAACAATTTGTATTGAGGACAAAAAGTGAATTGCTATGCCACATGTTTTGCAGTATTACTTTAGTGCAAACAGAAAGCATGCTTTGGAATATTTGTATTCTGTACAGGCTTCCTTCTTTTCACTCTGTCAGTTAGGTTAGAATTGTGGAGTAACTACAATGTTGTTGATTCATCCTCAGTTATCTCCTATCACAGCCATTATACTCTGCAACTGTATTAAAGTCACCATCGGTCTCATGGTGAAATCCCTGAGTGGTTTTCTTCCTCTCCGGCAACTGAGTTAGGAAGGACGTCTTTATCTTTGTATTGACTGGGTGTATTGATACACCATCTTATTTTTGATCTACTGTTGATCTACTGTTTTGATCTACTGTTCTTTGCAAGGTATTGGAAAACATCCCTGGTGTTTGTGGTTGCATCTGTGTTTAAAATTCACTGCTCGACTGAGAGACCTTACCGATAATTGTATGTGTGGGGTAAAGAGATGAGGTAGTCATTCAAAAATTATGTTAAACACTATTATTGTACACAGAGTGAGTCCATGCAACTTATTATGTGAGTTGTTAAGCACAAAATTACTCTTAAACCTATTTAGGCTTGCCATACCAAAGGGCTTGAATACTTGACTCAAGATATTTCAGCTTTAAATGTTGTATTAATTTGTAAAAATGTTGAAAATCAGAATAACACTTTCACATTATGTGGTATTGTGTGTAGGCTGTAACACAACAAGTGGAGAAAGTCAAGGGGTGTGAATACTTTCTGAAGGCACTGTAGAGAATGTAATACATGCATTACTTCAGCAGTATTTCAACTCTGCACAGGTACAAGGTTCACTATGGATCGGATATAATAATTTTCAATACAATTACAAAAACATGGGCATCGTTGGTTGCATCAACCATTATTATCACGTGAAGATCAACAGTTGAGATCGGAACTCAAACATCAGATAGAAAAGCCTCGGAGCCATATCAAATGGATATTATCATATATAATTCATAATCATGTGACAGCATACCAATGATCAAAGCTGTAATATTGTTTGAGTCTTTTATGAGGCTAGCTTCTCCGATTTTAACCAATAAAAATAGCTGCTGAATGGTTTCGGTTATCATTCAAATACATACAGTAAATGTATATACTGTACAGTAAGCACCTAAACCCGGTATATACAGTYCCTTCGGAAAGTATTCAGACCCCTTCACTTATTCCACATTTTGTTACGTTACAGCCTTATTCTAAAATGGATTAAATGGAGAAAAAAATCCTCAGCAATCTACACACAAATACCCAATAATGATAAAGCAAAAACAGGTTAACATTTTTTTGGCACATTTATTAAATATAAAAAACAGAAATACCTTATTTACATAGGTATTCAGACCCTTTGCTATGAGACTATAAATTGAGCTCAGGTGCATCCTGTTTCCATTGATCATCCTTGAGATGTTTCTACAACTTGATTGGAGTCCACCTGTGGTAAATGAAATTGGAAAGGCCACACCTGTCTATATAAGGTCCCACAGTTGACAGTGCATGTCAGAGCAAAAACCATGGCATGAGGTAGAAGGAATTGTCCGTAGAGCAATCCGAGACAGGATTGTGTCGAGGCACAGATCTGGGGATGAGTACCAAAACATTTCTGCAGCATTGAAGGTCCCCAAAAACACAGTGGCCTCCATCATTCTCAAATGGAAGAAGTTTGGATTCACCAAGACCATTCCTAGAGCTGGCTGCCAGGCCAAACTTAGCAATCAGGGGAGAAGGGCCTTGGTGAGGGAGGTGACCAAGAACCCGATGGTCACTCTGACAGAGCTCTAGAGTTCGTCTGTGGAGATGGAAGAACCTTCCAGAAGGACAACCATCTCTGCAGCACTCCACCAGTCAGGCCTTTATGGTAGAGTGGCCAGACGAAAGCCACTCCTCAGTAAAAGGCACATGATAYCCGGCTTGGAGTTTGCCAAAAGGCACCTAAAGAACTCTCAGACCACAAGAAACAAGATTCTCTGGCCTGAATGCCAAGCGTGTCCCTGAGTGGCCCAGCCAGAGCCTGGACTTGAACTCGATTGAACATCTCTGGAGAGACCTGAAAATAGCTGTGCAGCAACGCTCCCGATCCAACCTGACAGAGCTTGAGAGGATCTGCAGAGAAGAATGGGAGAAACTCCCAAAATACAGGTGTTCCAAGCTTGTAGCGTCATACCTGAGAAGACTCAAGGCTGTAATCGCTGCCAAAGGTCCTTCAATAAAGCACTGAGTAAAGGGTCTGAATACTTATGTAAATGTGATATATATATATATTTTTATATATATAKATTTGCAAAACATTTCTACAAAACTATTTTTGCTTTGTCATTATGTTGTATTGTGTGTAGATTGATGAGGGGGKAAAAACAATTTAATTAATTTTAGAATAAGGCCGTAACCTAACAAAATGTGGAAAAAGTCAAAGGGTCTGAATACTTTCTGAAGGCACTGTATACAGTACAGTTTGAAGTCGGAAGTTTACATACACCTTAGGCAAATACATTTAAACTCAGTTTTCACAATTCCTGACATTTAATCCAAGTAAAAACTCCCTGTTTTAGGTCAGTTAGGATCACCACTTTATTTTAAGAATGTAAAATGTCAGAGTAATAGTAGAGAGAATGATTTATTTCAGCTTTTATTTCTTTCATCGCATTCCCAGTGTGTCAGAGGTTTACATACACTCGATTAGTATTTGGTAGCATTGCCTTTAAATTGTTTAACTTGGGTCAAACGTTCTGGGTAGCCTTCCACAAGCTTCCCACAATAGGTTGCGTGAATTTTGGCCCATTCCTCCTGACAGAGCTGGTGTAACTGAGTCAGGTTGGTAGACCTCCTTGCTCGCACACGCTTTTTCAGTTCTGCCCACAAATTTTCTATAGGATTGAGGTCAGGGCTTTGCGATGGCCACTCCAATACCTTGACTTTGTTGTCCTTAAGCCATGACCCCAAASTTTGGAAGTATGCTTGGGGTCATTGTCCATTTGGAAGACCCATTTGCGACCAAGCTTTAACTTCCTAAATGATGTCTTGAGATCTTGCTTCAATATATCCACATAATTTTCCATCCTCATGATGCCATCTATTTAGAAAGTTTTAAGTTCCATTAACATCTGCTAACCACTGAATTGGTCCACCCACACAGACAGTGTGGTGAAGAAGGCGCAGCAGCGCCTCTTCAACCTCAGGAGGCTGAAGAAATTCGGCTTGTCACCAAAAGCACTCACAAACTTTTACAGATSCACAATCGAGAGCATCCTGTCGGACTGTATCACCGACTGGTATGGCAATTGCTCCGCCCACAACCGTAAGGCTCTCCAGAGGGTAGTGAGGTCTGCACAACGCATCACTGGGGGAAAACTACCTGACCTCCAGGACACCTACACCACCCGATGTCACAGGAAGGCCATAAAGATCATCAAGCACAACAACCACCCGAGCCACTGCCTGTTCACCCCGCTATCATCCAGAAGGCGAGGTCAGTACAGGTGCATCAAAGCAGGGACCGAGAGACTGAAAACAGCTTCTATCTCAAGGCCATCAGACTGTTAAACAGCCACCACTAACATTGAGTGGTTGCTGCCATACATGTAAAAAAAATGTATCACTAGCCACTTTAAACAATGCCACTTAATATAATGTTTACATACCCTACATTACGCATCTCATATGGATATACTGTACTCTATCCATCTACTGCATCTGCATCTTGCCATCTTTATGTAATACATGTATCACTAGCCACTTTAAACAATGCCACTTAATATAATGTTTACATACCCTACATTACTCATCTCATATGTATATACTGTACTCAATACCATCTACTGCATCTTGCCTATGCCGTTCTGTACCATCACTCATTCATATATCTTTATGTACATATTCTTCATCCCTTTACACTTGTGTGTATAAGGTAGCTGTTGTGAAATTGTTAGGTTAGATTACTCGTTGGCTATTACTGCATTGTCGGAACTAGCACAAGCATTTCGCTACACTCGCATTAACATCTGCTAACCATGCGTATGTGACAAATAAAATTTGATTTGATTTGTGAAGTGCACCAGTCCCTCCTGCAGCAAAGCACCCCCACAACATGATGCTGCCACCACCGTGCTTCACGGTTGGGATGGTGTTCTTTGGCTTGCAAGCCTCCCTCTTTTTCCTCCAAACATAACGATGGTCATTATGGCCAAACAGTTCTATTTTTGTTTCATCAGACCAGAGGACATTTCTCCAAAAAGTACGATCTTTGTCCCCATGTGCAGTTGCAAACCGTAGTCTGGATTTTTTATTGCAGTTCTGGAGCAGTGGCTTCTTCCTTGCTGAGCGGCCTTTCAGGTTATGTCGATATAGGACTCGTTTTACTGTGGATATAGACACTTTTGTACCTTTCCTCCAGCATCTTCACAAGGTCCTTTGCTGCTGTTCTGGGATTGATTTGCACTTTTCGCACCAAAGTACGTTCATCTCTAGGAGACAGAACGCGTCTCCTTCCTGAGCGGTATGATGGCTGCGTGGTCCCGTGGTGTTTATACTTGCATACTATTGTTTATACAGATGAGCGTGGTACCTTCAGGTGTTTGGAAATTGCTCCCAATGATGAACCAGACTTGTGGAGGTCTACAATTGTTTTTCTGAGGTCTTGGCTGATTTATTTTTATTTTCCCATGATGTCAAGCAAAGAGGCACTGAGTTTGAAGGTAGGCCTTGAAATACATCCACAGGTACACCTCCAATTGACTCAAATTATGTCAATTAGCCTATCAGAAGCTTCTAAAGCCATGACATAATTTTCTGGAATGTTCCAAACTGTTTAAAGACACAGTCAACTTACATTTCTGACCCACTGGAATTGTGATACAGTGAAATAATCTGTCTGTAAACAATTGTTGGAAAAATTACTTGTGTCATACACAAAGTAGATGTCCTAACCGACTTGCCAAAACTATAGTTTGTTAACAAGAAATTTGTGGAGTGGTTGAAAAACGAGTTTTAATGACTCCAACCTAAGTCTATGTAAACTTCCGACTTCAACTGTATATTGTAATGTAGTTCCAGAGGAGATTATTTTACCTCTGCGTCAAACCGGGGATCCTGGTAGGCATCACTGATGTTGACGGGCAGACCAGTGGACGCTACCAACTCTGCTATACTGTTGTTGATGAGCCAATCAGAGTAGGAGGACTTCTCCATGCTGTCTTTAAAACTACAGGGACACCCGGACGTGGAGGGAAGAGAAGAGAGAAAGTTAAATATTTGGGTCGTTGTAATTATTGACATGCAGTGGAGAAGAGGAGGAGAAGGACCCTAGTCACATGCATGTTCACTGAGAGGACAAATCTTCCATTGTGGGTCGGATCATTTTGTTCAACCGTTTGTTTGGTTTGTTTGGTCTTTGATCATTAATAACCGTCATCATTATCATCTTAGAAAAGGGATTATTTTTCACATCTCAAACTCAGGCACATGCACGTCCGCTGTTGTTGTTTCCCGTTTTGATTTGTATTTAATGAATGTCTCATGGATATCAATAAGGCTCTCCAGCACCTTCTGAAGTAATGAAAAGTTAATTGTGGGATTGTCTTCCTCCCCAGTAGACGCCCACACTGCAGGAGAATTGACTCCTTCCTCGACACAGGCTTCCCATTCAGGTTAGGGTGCATCCTTAGCATATTTCTCAGCTAGCGCCTCCTGTGCCTTTCCCCTAACAACACCATACTGTACATACTCGTTTATTGACAAGGAACTTTAAAGATTCACATAGAGACACTGTGTCCTCTGAAATCTCTCTGATATCTCCCCCATGTAGATGTAAAACCCACACAGACGCAGCGGGGAGTAAACCTCAGTAGTGTGATCGCTTCTCTAGCTTCTTCTGCCTCCCGTTAGGTGCAGCCAGAGAACCAGCAATGGAAGCACACAGTACCTCAACATTATTCTCCCCAAGGGTATAGAATTTCCCAGGTGCTTTAAAAAGCCTATGCCTTTGACGTCAGATTTATTCACTTAATTAAACACATAAATCTTGCACAATCCCCTACGCAAAAATAACCTTTTGGAATAGCATCATAAACACATATTCCTTTGAACTTGGTGATCATTTCTGTTTACTTTATAACTTGGAATCAGGCTATGGTCATTTGTCTGCCATTATGGGAGAGCAGTGTGCACTTCACATGATAAGAGCAACACAAATCAAAGGTGATGCGTCTCCTGTCAGAAAAGGCTGAACTGGCCAGCCATGCAGCCTGACATTTCACTGATTACTATATTATTATGCTAAGATGCTTTTTTAAATTACTGCAGTAGTTATCATTGCAGCCTTGAAGTGGGCATGTCTGTTGTAGCCTGCACCGGACTGGAGGATAATTTGTCATCCTTTTGGTGAGGTTTTTCATCCATAAACAACTCACATTGTTTCCAGCCCCTCCACTTCCAGCCCCTCCCCTGCCTCGCGGGGGAGAGAAGCTCCAAACCCCAATTAAGGAGGACTCCTACAACATGGCCTTCCCCATTTACAATCCCCATATTACTTCCGCCATATTTAATCTCCACATTTTTTTCCCTTTTTTGAAGAAGTTCCACAGAGAAAATAAACAAACAGTTTTCACTGTTTGAGCTTAGAACTAGTCAGATGAGGCATTGKGCAGACTTCGCAGGTCCGCCGGCGGTGTACGTCTGCAAAGGCGGAGCTGCGATTCTTTGGCAAGAGCCTTGACATCAGGAGCAGAGGGAAATGGGAATATTTGTGTGACAGAATACGAGCTGCACTCACTACGCAGAAGCATGCATGCAGCTCAAAGAACTCCTGCTTTCAAAGGGCTGTAAAACTGGACAGATTTGAATCTTTAAATCCATAAATGTCACACAAACTCATTTGTCAAATGTGCATTTAAGTTGGCCAATTCAGCCACGGGTCTTTTGATGAATCTGATAAATATGAAGAGATTTTTTATAGAGGAGATTCCATATACAGTATGAGGTGGGGAAGTGTTCATATGTTAATCAGTAAATCCAGACTGGACAGTGGATTTCTCCATGGAAACGAGTGGACTGTTGGGATGGACAACTGTGCACCAACTTTACCTGCTTTCTATGTCTGCACTGCATTTGGGGGACAGCAGTTCGAACGACTTGGTGAATTTCACCACCTGTGGGATGAAAAGAGAAAACATCACTGGTAGAACTGTTTCAAATGGAAATGTCCCTCCAGCATTTCCTCAGGTACTGGAGTCACAAACAATTTGTCAAGTACAAAGCACAATACATCAGAAAGATATTAATTCTGTATAGAAATCTAACCCTAGTCAGTGAGGAAAGATAGAGAGAGACAGAGGGAGAGAGAGCGAGAGAGAGAGAGAGAGAGAGAGAGAAGAGCATACCGGTGACTCAATGTCCTCCAGCAGTTGGACAGAGCAGCGCTCACACTTGAGCAAAGTCTGGGCGCGGTACATGATCTTCCTCACGATCTTCTCCAGGTCGGTCTGCTCCTCAAACAGGTCGTTGACCACCTCCAGGAGCGACTGTAGGTCAAATGTCACAGCACAGACACACAGACATTACTGCTGCTATTAGTCAATGCATGTCTGGTCAACTAGACACTGCACAACACATAAGATAACTTTTCAGACGCAACTAATAAATACTCAAAGCCATTTCAATGGAGATGTTTCACCTCACAGAGCTAGAATTATAATGGTTTCTAATACATAAGGGGACAGGATAATATCATATGCCACCGTTCCACAATAAAGTAGATCAGACACTATCTAAAGCACTACCAACTCAATAAGACACAGCAGAGAGCATAAACCAGTGAGTAACGGTGGAGGATCTCTGTATCTCTCTCCCCTCTTCGCGCTGGTCTCTGTTCTCATTATGTTCTCCCCCATCAGAGATCAATGTGGGACAAGCATTAGAGCGTCTCTAGACGCCTGCTGTGAGATTTACACCCTGGACCCTCTCAGCACACTGCTGGTCCCGCCCCTCCTCCAGCAGAGAGGTCCAGGCAGGGCTGTACATGGCTCCCTGATCCCCACTGCAGTGGCAGCAAGTGGGCTCATAAAGATCAATACCCGGCATCACTAGTGTCAGCAATGGGGAGGAGGTGGGCTGCTCTATGGGGATGTATAGACACCATACTTGGATACTAGTGCACTCTCCAACCAAAAACCCTGCCTTGGCTTGTCCCTGCCTGCTTCCCTTACCCGACTCCTGTCATACTCTTTTCTGGAGGCAGCGAAGAGCTGTGCGTTGGAGATGGCGATCCCACAAAAGGGCAGGTACATCTGCAGCACCTGTGGAGACATCACATCAGACAGACAGTCAATAGGTTGGACATACAGACGCTGAGCTCAACACAGGAAAAAAGGGTTTACTGTTCAAAGGATGCCCGGCCTGACACTCGGTGACCAGCCAATAGATTCAGAGGAACAGTTACTGTTCAATAGACCAAGGTCAGGGGGGAAAGGTTAGTTGAAGATAGGACAGTCAATGTGAGAGCAATAAGCCATATGGTTGGTGAGTTCAAAGTCTTCCAAYTCAGAATAATGATTGCCAGCTGCCTTGTTAGGCTATAGGCTATGGCCACACAGAGACGCATGAACACAAATGAAATTGTATATTTATTCAGCTATTGTCCGTATTGTCCGTCAAAAGTTCAACTCATCGATTTCGGATGAGCTTCAAATGTAAATAGGCGGACATATTGTGCATTTATGGAAAGACAATCATATCTGTTGTCCATTATCCGTCAACATATGACTACCATTGAAAAACAATTGGCTTAATCTGTCATTTTCTGACCAAAAAAATATTGCCTTTATTAATATTGAGGCCAGTTTTACTCTATAGGGGAATGAAAATACGACATAGCTGTGTGCACGGTTATATTCTCATACCATGCCCGGGGGGGGGAAAGCACACCTTTAAAATTGACCTAAT
Source organism: Salvelinus sp. IW2-2015 (assembly GCF_002910315.2). Lineage (NCBI taxonomy): Eukaryota > Metazoa > Chordata > Actinopteri > Salmoniformes > Salmonidae > Salvelinus > Salvelinus sp. IW2-2015. Next base: position 15,966,498 of record NC_036839.1, read on the forward strand.
AAAGAATGGCCTTTCATCAGTGTCATTTAATTGCCAAGACAAATAAATCAATCCAGTTTACATTTCCCCGTTTGACTGAATGGTTTGACCCTTTGCCTCAAGGTGATAACATGAATTGCATAACAGATTTCATGTTCCACTCCACCTTTTCTTTCTTTCTGTATCACAAAACATGGGTCCACCTGCTTACAGGGCAGGCTAGATGATGTATGACTCTTGATGGCTGGGGGTTCATTAGTGTGTTATGAAAATCTAATCAACGCCTCGCTGGTAGAAATCGAACGGCATTCCTTCTGTTGCTGCCAATCCAATATRCTCGACAATGCTCTGAGGCACATGCATGCACGCATAGCCAGGGACGGAGAAGGGGTGTGTGGTACTTTACAGTGTGCTGTGGAGATTGCCGTACTAATCAGACCTACGGTATCTGGGACAGAGTACGGTCTATCTCACAGACCATGGGGRCTTACCTGAGAGACACTTACACCACTGCCCTTTGACAAAGGATCAAGAGCAATTAGAGTCCTTTGCTTCACGTTTAGTCAAATCACCTCTGTTTTTGGCTGCTGCTTATACCACGTCAACCAACAACGTCCAACGAATGCACTGAGGTGTCAGACCCTTAAGAACAATGGGGAGTTACTCAGCTGTTACCAGTGATACATCAGATACTGTTACACAGATCACCTCGTCCACCAGCTCTCTTGAGCCTGCGTCAAGGCTACACTGAAGAAAGCGGATGTTTCACTATCTGAAACTGTCTTTGCTATTTGGGATGCTTGGGACGTCCCTACCCTAAACCCTAACCTTAAACCCTACCCTTACCCATAATCCTTGCCTAACCCTAACTTTAACCATTTTAAATGTCAATTTCAATGAGGGGTGGGGACGTCCCAAGGAGCACGGACCATCCGTGGGCATATCAGAAGATCAGAGGGAGTAATCGTGGCACTTCTCACTAACGACAACTACAGACAGCCTACTGTAAAACAGACAACCCATTTCCAAGTTTGGGACTTTATTTGTGCCAGACGTACAACTATGTCCATGTATAATGCTGGCTATGGTTTATTCTACACATTTCCCTTTAGGACTAAGCAGCMTACCATCTCTATCACCTCACCTCACCTCTGTATCTCCCGCCGGTCACTACCTTACCACATACATTCACTATCATGCTTTCTAGGGTGACTCTACAACCTACACAGCATTCACTATACACACACGTACACATCATAATGCATGGAGCACGTTCACATTCAAAAAAATAAGAGGAAAAACAGCAACCCTATATATAGCATATACACCTGTACATCCACTAAAGCTATTGAATTATTTAATAATGATCTTCCAGAGAGGCTGTCCAGCAACCATCAATTGAGCCAGCAAGATCACATTAATTACAGACAAGACTTCGAGGACCCAGCTATGGATCTGCCTGTATAAGTAACAGGAAGAGGAGAGGGACACACACGCTCAAGTAAAGCATAGGTTGCAGCAGGTCCATTATACTACAAGGCTGCATTACAAATAAGAGGCTTCAGCCCATAGAGGCCAGAGGGTTGACCAGTAAAGATGTGGTTTAATAATGAAACTGACTAAGGCCTTGGGGACCCACTACTAATGTAGGAGAAGCCAAGAGGACGTGACGGCGTTGCAGTATGCTACTGTGAACCTAAGCCTGGCTCTTAATTATTTCGTTAGCTACACAAGCTGTTTACAGTAGCTAGTTGAGCTAGCTAAGGATTGTATTCAATCTATTCAGAGATGTTATGCCATTGAGCCCATTGTTGCTGTGCCAAGAGTCTTGCCGTGTTGCGTCTATTCTCCCCCTGCGTACAGCAGTCGGTCTCCCGTTTCCCTCTGATGTCACTAGGGTTCTCTCTAACTTGCGTCAGCAGTGCATGTAGCACTTTCCAAATGCATTTAGCTGTGATTGCTCTTTATGGAGGTGGCATCAATTATTGATGTAAGAGGAATCCACACTGAGACAAATTCTCACCATGCAGCTGGCTCTTATTATTCAATTTGACCATGAATAATTCCAGACACTTCACAGATCAGGTGAAGATGAATTATCTAGTTTCCTGTGGGTCTTATGCGTGGCTCTGGAAGCTATCAGGGCGGGTTCACAACCCTTTATATGCCTTTATTGACTGTGGAGCTACGTTTTCACAGAACACTTTAACAGCACTGAGTGGCTCTAACTTCATGCAGACCACTACTGATTGGGTAAAACAAGCCTTCTAATGCCACCACATGATGTCGAACGGAGCTGATTAACTGACGACGATGTAGGGAGATGAAACAACTGAAGCCATTCCTTTTCAATGGAAGTTAAGCGAAATGGGCGGGGGACCGTTGGGCAATGCGACCATTGGCGAGGGAGTGTGAACAAAGCAGGACCTAAGTTGGGGAAAGCCGGAGATACTGTATATAATGACAAGATGGTCTAGTCTCCGGCCTAACAATGGGAGTTGTTGTCACAAAGGCTGTAAGGCAGCCGATCTGCTTAACGCTGTATTCACATTTTGACGGGAGTGGACCCTCTCGCTTCACCTCTTCCTCTCTCAGCTTTCCCCAACTTAGTTAACATGCACTGGCAAGACAAATATGTTTGAATTCTGTTTAAAGTATGAAGATCTTTTATATTGACTAGTAACTAATTACTAATTCAGAAATACAATCAAAATCTACCACTTACATGATTGTAAACAATTCAAGATTAACCAATGTTGTAGAGAGTACATAAAAAAAGAAAAAGGCATAAAAAAAAACACATTGCATTGAAACAACAGTAAGTGTTGCATCAGCGCAATAATGTCAAGTTAGGTTATGTGTGAAAAGACTTTGAACTACAATATATTGCTCCTGCGACATATTCTCCAGAAGTGCTTTGGCTATAAAGTGCTCTGGTTCTTTATGGAGCTTAATTCCAGTAGAGGATGGAGAGCCTTTAAATCGTGGTGACTATTATGGTGTCCTTGTGTTCTGCAGACTACAGTTCCATCTGTAAGCTGAGAAATGGTGCGGACTAGAAAAAAATGGAGGACAGGGGTTTGTGGACTCAAAACACAGCTTAATCAATGGTACGACATGTAGTGTGACTTGACATGATCAAATACACAGACATATTTTGTCACATTAATAACTGACAGTCATTGTAGTGTATGCCCTGTATCATCCATCTCTAGAACAATATTCAACACACTGTGTTACTACAGTATTACCACAAAAAATATTTCTCCCAAATTCACATTTGAGATGTTAATGAGACCTTCAACATTTGTAGAGTTTTTACAAACCTCATGCCAAACAGCTAACCTTGAAGATCACACTGCAGTGATCCCTGAATCAGGGAAAATCCCCCCATGGGTAACAGGGTGAATCAACAGCAGAGAAAGAGGGCATTTGATGAAAGGTTACAGGCCCAGTCCTCCATAATGATCATCACTTCAAGCCCAAATTGCCACTAATTACTCTGATTTGCTCCAAGGGTCTGGCCTTGTCGGGAGCGAGCTACACTACATAATTTCAACATCAGTTCAACATGAGTGCAGCCAATCAAAAGAGCCAAGCACCATTTCCTGCTCTGTGTCACTGAGGGCTGTCCAACGAAGCATTGTCGGTGGAGCTCATAAAGAATGATAGAGGCCTCTAGTGGGCAAAAGGCCATTTTAGCATGGGCAGCGCCATTAAGAGTTTCCACCATGCCTCCGACATTTTAAATTAGTCAAAGTAGACAACTGGGGGGGATTCCTATGGGTGGTAGCCTCACTGGCGATGCCCATGCTGTCACTGACATTATAATAGCAAAGATAGAAAGATGAGTCTTCTATCTATCTCTATGGTCAAGCTGCACCGCCCAGTCCTCTTGACAGCTGTCAGCCAGGGGAACGAGTCAGCACTGCGCGCCTCACATGATGCTAGCCCACGTTCAATCTCTCTCTAGCTCATACTGTTATCCCCCTTTGCTTCAAGATATCCACTATCATCCCTGTGCCCAAGAAAGGGAAAGTAACTGAACTGAATGACTACTGACCTGTAGCGATCATTTCCGTCATCATGAAATGCTTTGAGAGGCTAGTCAAAGACCACATCACCTCCTCCCAACGTACCATTGGGTGCACACTGCCAGGCCTCCAGGACACTTACAACACCAGGTGTCGCAGGAAGGCCAAGAAGATCATCAGGGACCTCCGCCATATCATGCTGAATAGCCACCACCATTGAGCAAGTTGAGGAGGATAAACTCCTAGGTATGACATTGGATGGTCAATTATCATGGGCAAGTCATATTGACAAAGTTGTTGTGAAGATGGGGAGGGGTATGTCTGTTAGAAAAAGATGTTCTGTGTTTTTGTCACAAAAACCAAATGTACTAGTTGTTCGGGCTCTGGTCTTGTCCCATCTTGATTACTGTCTGGCTTAGAACAGAGCAGCACACCTTGCCCTTAACTGCAGATACAGAACTAACATCAACAACATGTATGCCAGTCTTTCCTGGTTGAGGGTTGACGAGAGAACTGCTTCTCCAAGTTTTTATGAGAAATAATACTGTGACGAAAAATCCAGATTGTCTACATAATCAAATAACATTCAGCTCAGACACCCATACATACAGTACACGACATGCCACCAGGGGTCTCTTCACAGTCCCCAAGTTCAAAACAAATTCACGGCGACGCACAGTTTTATACAGAGCCATGATCTCATGGAACTCCCATCTCCAATTTTTCAATTTGTGTGTCTGTCCTTGTGTATCAGTGTTTCGTTACTTGTTGTGTTTTATGTTTTTTGTAGACCCCAGGAAGAGTAGCTACTGCTTCTGCAAAAGCTAATGGGGATACAGGTAAAGAAATAAACAAATGTCTCAGCATCATTCTAGTAGGCCATGTCTCAACTCCCAAACACTAGCAATATCCTGGTAAGACTGATGCCACTGTTACCAGACATTCTCAATCATTTCATTGGGATCTTTAATTTACATTTCCTTTAGCCAGGGCAGGGGGCAGGGGACAGGAGAGGAGAAGGTGTATGGTGACCGTACAGGCATGCAGCCCAGCCCCCAGCAATGTACACCTGTCACGCCCTGACCGTAGAGAGCTTTTTATGTCTCTATTTTGGTTTGGTCAGGGTGTGATTTGAGTGGGCATTCTATGTTCCTTTTTCTATGTTTTGTATTTCTTTGTTTTGGCCGGGTATGGTTCTCAATCAGGGACAGCTGACTATCGTTGTCTCTGATTGGGAACCATACTTAGGTAGCTTTTCCCCACCGATGCTTTGTGGGTAGTTATTTTCTGTTTAGTGTTTTTCTGCACCTGACAGGACTGTTTCGGTTTCGGGTTCTCACTTTGTTATTTTGTTCTAGTGTTCAGCGTAAATAAAAATCATGAACACTTACCACGCTGCGCTTTGGTCCGATCCTTCTTCATGCAACGATGACCATTACAGAACTACCCACCACAAGCGGACCAAGCAGCGTGGTATGGAGGAGCAGAGGGTTCAGGACTCCTGGACATGGGAGGAGATATTGGACGGAAAGGGAAAGGGAAAGGGACCCTGCCACAATCCGCCAGGGCGGATTGTGGCAGCTCAGCGCGCTTGGTCTCCGGTGCGCCGTTTCGGCCCAGGGTATCCTGCACCGGTTCTGCGTACTGTGTCTCCGGGGTGCTGGGACTGTTCAGTTCGTCCTATGCCTGCGCTCCGCCCGTGCCGGGCTAAAGTGGGCATTGAGCCAAGTGGAGAGGTGCGAGTGGTAAGCACCAGATCTCCAGTGCTCCCCCACAGCCCGGTCGACCTGTGCCTGCACTCTGGAGGGGCCGGGCTAAAGTGGGCATTCAGCCTGGAGGAGTGGTGCCAAGGCTGCGCACCAGAGCTCCAGTGCTCCCCCACAGCCCGGTTCATCCGGTGCCTCCTCTACCACAGGGCCCACCAGGCTGGGGAGACCTACAGGAGGCCTGGTGGGCCCTGTGGCAGCCCCACGCACCAGGCTGTCTCTGCGTCTCCTCCCTCCAGCGACGGTCTCCTGTCCGGAGCCTTCCGAGTCGCCCTCCAGTCCGGAGCCTTCCGAGTCGCCCTCCAGTCCGGAGCCTTCCGAGTCGCCCTCCCGTCCGGAGCCTTCTGAGTCGCCCTCCAGTCCGGAGCCTTCTGAGTCGCCCTCCAGTCCGGGCCCCGCAACGAAGGTGCCCAGTCCGGGGCCCGCACGAGGGTGCCCAGTCCGGGGCCCGCTACAAGGGTGCCCAGTCCGGGGCCTGCAACGAGGGTGCCCAGTCCGGGGCCCGCAACGAGGGTGCCCAGTCCGGGGCCCACAACGAGGGCGCTCAGTCCGGGTCCCGCTACAAGGGTCCCCAGTCCGGGGTCGGCGGCGAGGGTCCCCGCTCTAGAGGCGCCACCTAAGTGGGCCAAGCCAGAGGTGGAGCGGGGTCTACGTCCCGCACCAGAGCCGCCACCGCGGAGAAATGCCCACCCAGACCCTTCCCTATAGGTTCAGGTTTTGCGGCCGGAGTCCGCACCTTTGGGGGGGGGTACWGTCACGCCCTGATTTGGGTGGGCATTCTATGTTCCTTTTTCTATGTTTTGTATTTCTTTGTTTTGGCCGGGTATGGTTCTCAATCAGGGACAGCTGACTATCGTTGTCTCTGATTGGGAACCATACTTAGATAGCTTTTCCCCACCGATGCTTTGTGGGTAGTTATTTTCTGTTTAGTGTTTTTCTGCACCTGACAGGACTGTTTCGGTTTCGGTTCTCACTTTGTTATTTTGTTCTAGTGTTCAGCGTAAATAAAAATCATGAACACTTACCACGCTGCGCTTTGGTCCGATCCTTCTTCATGCAACGATGACCATAATAAGGCTCCCACTCCAAAGTGATCAGCATTGAACCCATGGTAAACTATCAGCTGTATTGGTCAGCGATATAGGACTTTATTGTCTGATTTACTGTCTTATTATCACCTCACTTAATCTCAGTTATCATACAGGCCGGGACTCTCTTACAGCAATGTGTGAGGTATGATTATAGTTAATTGTACTTGAATACCAAATTGAAAATGTCTAATCATCGGCCATACAGATTGGTCTTTCCCTCCAGAAATAGAGAAAGAGACAATGCTGGTAACCTCAGTCCAGGATTGTATTTATTTACGTTTTTCAAATCTTCATTTTGGAACATTTCAGATGGGACCTTGGCTCCAATGAGAAATGGTGTTCCCTCATCCTTCTCTTACAAATGTACAGTGGTGAAATTGAGAGAAAGTGGATATTACAGTATTACAGTAACTCAATTGGACAGGGAATGTGGCAGAGCCATGCCAAAAACTTGAGAATGTGGGAATAGGCGTTGTTTGGCTGCCAATACCGTTTCAATTGTTGCAGCTCAGTCACCTGACAGGTGTATAAACAGGTATACAGACAACACACTTTTTGACAGACAGGGGAGCGCAATCTAGCAGTGTTCAATTAGCTCATTTTACACAATAACATTTTAAATGATCTTTGAAACAGTAATATTATAGTATAGTATCATGCAAAACTAAATAATATCGCAAGGACCAGACACTGCACCATGGGGTCAAGTTATTTGCGTCTGAGAAAGTCTATTGGTGTATTTATCCAATAAAGATAATGAGAAAATACAATTATGCATAAATTATCCAAGCTACCCAAAGTACTCTAATCCTGTAGGGTATCAACCTAACACAATTTACAGAGCGTGGCATTTGAGAACAAAGACATATAATATGTTTAGCTATAGTAATATATTAAATGAGCGTGCAGTATGTTGGTGATAAGCACTGATTTACAACAACAGATGGGGGGAGTCTACACAAAATTAAACATTTGCAGCAAAAATGAAAAGTCTGTTTGAAAGGGTGCACTTCATACATTTAATTCTACAAGGTCTTTCAATTAAAGCATTACTGCATTGTAGCATGCAGCTTCTGCCGTCCTCAAATGCCAACATAGGATTTCATTACTAATTCAGTTGTAACCATCCCGTGCATTGGCGTGATGCTAATGCAATGTGAAACGTGCTGAAAACACAGTGAAGAGACTGTGTTAGTCCCTCTACCCATTATACACAGTGGGACAACTCTAAACCTTTAATAAGTGCATTCTACCTACCATAACATATCCGAAAGACAAAATCTACAAAAACAAATTGTGCTGGGTTTCATTTATATTTTCAAAGAGTCCTCTGCGTTTAGCTTTATGCAGTTGTTGTTTTTCTGGAGCGAGCAAGGCTAAGAGATGCACTGATGAAGGAAGACAACGTGTGCCTTGGAAATCTACCCTGCACAACTGTGAGCCACGTCACAGGGCTGCCTGCCTCTGCCTGGCCGTGGAAGGGTTTGAAGTGCGTAAGTACAGAGCGCCAGTGCAGACTCGTTATGCCTCTAGCTGAGACTGGCTAGCGAGCTAAATGAATAACTGTGCCAAATAACAGCTCATTAGAAATCAGCAGATCCCATCAGGAAGATCAATGTGAGACGCCAGCCCCTTCCTACCTCACTGGATCTACCTTATTATTTTGTTCCTTCACGCAGAGACGATTGTGTCTTTGTCTTGGGTGCAAATGTCAACTCAGCTCATCTGCTTACAGCGTGAGTCAATTCAGACTGTAAAACATGTCAGTAAAACTCACTAACCCTTGTGTGTATCCACTAACAGCTTACTACTTACTGTACAACCCCAGTGTTTAGTCACTTTGGCTAATACATACCTATTAATGTGGTGGCATGGAGTCAAAGGTTCTTGTAATTCCATTGTAAATGTCATCTAGTACTAGAAGACGGTGTAGTTGCAAACGCCTCTGTGAATGTTTCAATTCTACACTGAATGTAATTGGTATTTGGATTACTTCACTGTGACAGAGTCAATAAATACTACAAACTGGGTGTCTTCTATTTATAAACAACTTCCATAAATGTGTCTTACGGCGGTCCAAGATAATGAAAGACAGTTTTTCTACCTTTGAGTAGAAGCATGGCAGGTTAAGCCCCCGTTCCTGGGGGTTTATTGTTAGAAAGATAAATGATGGGGAAAGCCAATTAGTTTTGCTCACACACATTAATGCTTAGGTAATTATAAAGTACATGACCAATCAGTCTCCACTGCTTTACAACGTGGACAGACAGCCARAAGGAAGACACCACTGCCCCTGCACCTTTGCAAGCCTTGCAAACCCCACAGCTATAGACCGTATCACTGAAAAAAAATTGCCACTTGTGCTCTAATGCAGGACAATGATAATGTTACCTAACCGATGTGAACATCTGTTTGGACTACAAAACACTTATCTTTGCCTGAAATGCGCAGGTCAGTATTTTGTAAATGTATAATAATGGTATATCTTCCCCCTGGCCTTATCTATCATTTAGTCGTTACCAACGGAATGAGAGCAGCTTAATTAAGAATGGCTTAGATGGATTTCATGTATTTTTTTCTATCCATTTCATGTGATTCACAGACGAGAAATCGTCAATGGTCTCTATAAGTGGTCTTAATAATACGGTCCACATATCACTCTGTATTCTGCCTCAGTGACTTCATTGTTTCTGGGATCCTTTAAAAAAGGATGTGGGCTGTTCCAGAGACGATGGAGGCATGCCTTTTTACACATGAGATAAAACAGAAGTCTATATCTGACATGTCAGGACCATTACATGTGTGGGCTCTCTCAGAACAAGGGGACAATTGAAGGCTGGAAGGTGCGACAGATGAAAGGGGAGAAACAGAGACCTACACTGAGAAATTCAGCACAAGCAATTGGCATTTGTCTAACACTCCTGTTAAAGTAGTTCAAAACGGAATATTTTTAGTTGTTCGATGGTAATGAAATAGTTGAGTGTTGTTACTAGTGTAATAACAGTGTTACTACAGAGGGATAACATGTTATAAAGTATTACCTATCAAACAATCAAACTGCAAAAAATGTATTGCCTTGAAATGGAAATCTGAAGTAGTTGTATCCCACTGGAGAAAATGACTTACTGGTTGAGGAAGTCAGAGACATTTTACAGAATTTGGCAACCCTTTATTGATTTTATGGAGAATCTCCCCTAACATCACATTGATTCCATCTAATCCACAGGTAATTTTGTACACTCAATGTACAATATGTAGCCTACTTCAGGTGACCATATGATCTAATTAAGCAATAAGGCCCAAGGGGGTGTGGTATATGGCCAATATACCACGGCTAAGGGCTGTTCTTCAACACAACGCAACGCGGAGTGCCTGGATACAGAACTTAGCTGTGGTATATTGGCCATATACCACAAACCCCTGAGGTACCTAATTGCTATTATAAACTGGTTACCAATGTAAAAACAGAACAGTAAAAATAAATGTTTTGTCATATTTATTTATTGTTTAACCTTTATTTAACTAGGCAAGTCAGTTAAGAACAAATTCTTATTTACAATGAAGGCCTARCCTGGCCAAACCCAGACGACACTGGGCCAATTGTGCGCCGCCCTATGGGACTCCCAATCACGGCCGGATGTGATACAGCCTGGATTCGAACCAGGGACTGTAGTGACGCCTCTTGCACTGAGATGCAGTGCCTTAGACCGCTGCGCCACTCGGGAGCCCATATCCCTGGTATACAGTCTGATATACAACGGCTTTCAACCAATCAGCATTCAGGGCTTGAACCACCCAGTTTATAATGTTTCTTAATCATTTTTTATTTTATTTACTTTTTGTCTGTTAGTTGTCTTGTAAGGAGGCTATTGTCACTTTGTTYTATTGTTGTCTAATGTCTTTTCATTTCGGTTTTGAATGTTGTTCTTGATTTGAAAATTAAAGAAAAAAATAACAGTCAAATTGCAGTTACCTTCTCATCGTCTTCAGTGAAGAGAGCCCCTCCTGGACTCTTGTTGATGGCCTGGGCTACTCCAATAATCTCCCCATCACTGTTGTGAATGGGCATACAGAGGAGGGACTTGGTCTTGTATCCTGACAGCTTGTCAATCTCATCACTGAAACGACGGTCCTACAATCCATGGAAGATGGAAGGACATAAGCGCACATAACAAGTATTAGTAAATTAATGTTTTAAGGCAGATATAAAGTGTATAACTCAACATCATCACTTCCTGTGAGATCCCATGATCAGGCACTAACTCATTGTGGAGTGTTGACATTGTGTTGCATGTAAAAATACTGTGGGAAAAACTGATCTTCAACCGTGAATGGATATGTCAACCTAAGCACCCTGCCTGACTATACCTTTAATATGTGTTTTGTGTTTGATTTGCAAATCTTCAAGTGCGAATGAAAGCAATATAGTTTGGCTTGGCACTACCACACTAACTTCAGGAATATATTTGCATGAGTTGTGCATTCAATGTCTGCAGACTGGATTGTAAATCAATTGATCAAGACTACTTCAAATAAAATCAGCGTTAGGTCCTGGGGCCACCGGGGAGTCAGCTTGGCAATAGTCCACATCATCCCTGGTGGCTGGTGCAACATCACATTACCACTGAAGTATAAACATGCACTTCTAAATTTCATTTCATTACAGTAGGCTTTCTTTACTTCATGTGGTGAGATCAATTTTCTGTTGATTAATCAAGAGTCATCGGCCATCATAGACTTGTGTGTATGGTGATAGATGAGGTACGGATGCAAATTAATCAATTATCATTCTGATGCAAATGCAAAGCTGTGTGTTGATGTGCCACATGATCTCATCTGTTGCACACAGACAAACAAACACAAAGGTGGGAGTGCGCTCTCTCTCTCTCTCTCTCTCTCTCACACACAGGCATACACACACACAACCACACACACACACCTGATAGGCATCTGGGATATTGACTGTCTCTCCATGCTCAGCAACATATCCAATGATTCCCTTTCCCCAAGGAACCTGCACTTCATCCGAGTTGCTCATGGAGGGTAAAACTGTGATACCTGCATGAACATCAAAGAATTTGGATACCAATGTCTTCTTATTTGCTGAGCCTTCCACTAAGAATAAGGAACAGCGGTCTGCATCGACCATTATACACACAAACACCAGGATTTTGTAGCTGAGGCTAGTTAAATCCAAGTCGTTAGATATGTCTTTTACCAATTCCAGGAAAAACTCTCTTTCGTTGTGTTCTTTAAGGTAATATTTGAAATCGACAGCTGTGGATGGATACTGAGGTATGTTCACTCGCGACTCCAGGAGCGCGCTCAGGATGTGGGCAGTGGTTGGCGGCAACGAGCTGGCTTTTCTCAGCAGAGCTCTCCTCCTCATACTTGTCAGTGGCTCCTGAGCCCTGTAGTTGACTTGCTCATCGTATGTCCTGTTGCAATTCATAGCTTTGGACCTGGCGAAAGTTTTCCGCAGTTCCTTCTGCGATGCTCGTCTATGCGGGCCCCCATCACCTTTGCAGCTCGCCCAACTGTCTTTACAGGCGCTGACGCTTGTTTTCTCCGACTCGGCGACTGCGGTTGTACTTACTGAAGTTTTGCTTGCCTGGTGATTCTTGAGCCATTTCTCCACCATACTATGTTTCCCTTTTCTGTTTAGATAGTCCTCAAACAACTCAGGATGCGTATCCAGAAAACTTTCCACGTCAGAGAATACCATATTGGACACTGCCATGTCGGTTGTGTTGATGGTCCTGGCTGAACCAAATCCATAAAATTGCACAATAAATTTTCATTTATAATATTTTACAGAGTATCAAAAATAAAGAAACCTAGACACTTCTGTAATACGACTTCCCTTAATCCATTCATAACGAAACTATCTTTGAGGTCTAGGCTACATATCTTGTTGCCTTCTGTACAAAATATGATGGAGAAATTATGAGGAATATACCACCTCACCTCCAATAACATATTAACTCTCAATTGCAATTAATAAAAGCCACCTCTCATGGATGAAAGACAGGATGCAAAAAGACTCACGGACTTCGACTGTTCTTTATTCAGAGAGCAACTGCTGCCGCGCACTGGCCGTGCTTCACCGGAGTGGAGAGTGCGCAAATGACGTTGGCTATTGCCGCGTTCAAAACAACTGGGAACTCGGAAATCTCCGACTTCCGTGGATTCAAGATAACTGGCAACGAGCTCCGATTGAGAAAAATCGTTTTGAACATTCATTCAATTCGGAAACTCGGGCATCTTTCTAGAGCACGGACATTCCGACCTGAAGATCGCTAACGTCATGATTTTACCTCGTTTTTTCCGGAGTTCCCAGTTGTCTTGAAAGGACAATATGGAGCTGCTACCGAAGCTCAACTTCGGAGCTCTACCAAATCTATTATGTACAGAAATATTTAGAGCAGTGTTTCCAACTTTTTCCAATTGTATTTAATTTTCGAGTTTATAATGAGTAGATCAGATAAAATAAAATGACATTTATTTGTCACATACACATGGTTAGCAGATGGTAATGCGAGTGTAGCGAAATGCTTGTGCTTCTAGTTCCGACCATGCAGTAATATCTAACAAGTAATATAACCTAACAATTTCCCAACAACTACCTTATACACACAAGTGTAAAGGAATGAATACGAATATGTACATAAAAATATATGAATGAGTGATGCCCGAATGGCATAGGCAAGATGCAGTAGATGGTATAGAGTACAGTATATACATATGAGATGAGTAATGTAGGGTATGGAAACATTATATAAAGTGGCATTGTTTAGTGGCTAGTGATACATTTAATTACATCAAGATGGCAAAATGCAGTAGATGAGTAATTACATGATTGTTTAAAATAAACTYTTCATTATTGAATTTAGTTAGGCCTTAATATAGCCCGTGTCTAGGTGTATGTGACAATAAAAACATGTATTTATTTAGGCATATGCAAAAAAAAAAAATTAACAAGAGCCTTAATCGCATTATATAGGAAGTGTGATAACAGTGGCCTCTAGTGGAAAGTTACGCTGTCACGTTCCAGAACACACGCACTCATGCATACACACACGCACACTTTTCTTGTTGTTCTTTTACCATAATTAAGCTGTGCAGTGCACAACTGTTCACTTTACCATTGTGTTTATGGCTATCCACAACACCAATTCCTTGATCTCATTATGTTTCCACCAAGGACCATATCTCTTGTTTCACCTGTTACAAAATTTCTGTGATGTGTAACTGCATTCTCCTCTAGAGGGAGCTGTACTCCACAATGTGGAATACGATCAATGGTCTTTCACGTTTGCACCATAGAGATGGATAAAGGACTCARCTTTGTATCTGTGCCATTATAGCATCTGTGACAGCATGGGCAGCACCTCTCCATTCATTAGTAGTCYGTTTTCTTCTTRACGATTGGCTGATRGCTCCTGATGACCCAGTTGGACATGACTCCAACAGGGTCWCCAGGAGGGATCAGCCAATGGTGGAAGAGTTTGGCCAGAGGATGAGTCTGAGTTGTATTTCACTGTTAGTTTTACAATTTTTTARATTTTATTACAAATATTGATAATGGGTAAAAAATAATTTCAAAAAAAMWACTGGAGACTGCGTCCAAGATGTCCGACAGTTGTTTTCAACTGCCAATTCATGGACTGTCTATATATCCGGGTTGCATCTGGTTTATACAGACCAACATCACATGCACACTAGCACTCAGTGCACACAGGGTGCAGCGACGACGTCATCACCTCCTCCAACAACATGGCAGACACTGGATAAACATAAAATGTTAATATCTTRGGCTGTGAGTGATGTAAAAAATMGGATGTTTTGTGTGCAAAGGTGATGACTAAAGTGTCTTATTAGGAATTTTCWAATCTGACTTGTATGGAAATGTTCTTTCTGGGCCGGGCGACAGTTAAACTGCAATACCAAAGAAAAACTGTAGGAGCAATTTAAAAAGTGCTACTAATGACCCCTGGCCCCTAGGGAAGCCCTCAATGGTGTTGCCAATGCTAAAATGCCTTTTGGCCACTAGAGGCCTCCTTTATTCTCTATGGTATGCACTTTGCAGCATGTTTTATTCTGTGTTCAAAACAACTGGGAACTTGGAAATCTCTGACTTCCGAGCGTTCAAAACAACTGGGATCTCGAAAAAAAACTATCTCTGATTGGGAAAACGTGATCATCCAACTCGAAATTCCAAGTCGGAAACTTTCTGGAGTTGACTTTCCGACCTGAAGTTCACTGACATTTGACCCCTTTTTTCCCCGAGTTCCCAGTTGTCTTGAAAGTACCATTAGCCCTCATTCATCCTATTCACACTTCTGTGTTAAGCTTGTGAGATAAAATGATTAAACATTCCCAAAATGTCATTAAAATTGGGGCATATTGATTATACAAGTGATGCAAGGTGTTCACACAACATAAAGTCAACTTTCATATGTTCACAAACCAAAACATTACTGTACTGGCTCTCTCCAAGAATGACCTACATTATGTGTAACTAATCTGTAGGTTGCCTAAGTCCATCAGATGCAACTTGACCTGCCCTACAAAACACAACTGTCATGACTGTCCACAAGAATCCAAATAGGTCAGATCAGGTTTGCAATGAATAACTTCAATCAGACCCCCACTCACCCGTAGAGGTGGAAGGAAAGAACTAGTGGGGATTAACAACTCACGTCCTGTTGTAAATCAAGGGAGAAGATCGAGGCGTGCGCTCTCCAAATTCACCAAAGGAATGTGCTTTGTCTCAACAGACATTTTCCCCGCTGAAACTCTAACACATTCAAAAGCAAATACTGGAACAATATTTCTAGTATATAACATAAAAAATGTTATAAAGGAAATACTGTAACTTGGAAAGTATAACCACTACGTACGTATATGACGTTTCCATACTGTGTTACGCATGTAATATGAAAAATGATGAAAGTGTTTTTGTTAAGAGAGGGATGGGATTTGAGAAGTTATAAGAGATAATTGTTTTCCATAACTTTGCACAGTGAGTAATCACCGCCCCAGAATGGGGTCAGGGAGCGAGCCAGCCTGTCGGAACTGCGCCTTTCGAGCAAAAGGTATAAATGATGGGTTATGAAACACATTAGACCAGAAAAAGCGTGAAGCGGCAGCTACACGTTGTAAYATGGTTTGAACTTTGAATCTCAACATGAGGTGGAGACGATAAACTCACCTCCCGGACAATCACTGGTATGGCTGATTAGCTGTCTTAAGTAAAGTATCTTCGAAAGCTAATTTAAGTAGGACCCTCCTGTTACTCTGCTCAAACCATCATATTATGCTACTCTCATCATCCCATTGGGGAACCATCGATACAGCAGGCTAAGCCTATCATCAATCTATCATCAAAGATGCATCTTCAAGAGCGAATGGAGGGAAAATCAACACTGTAGTTCTGTTCAGGACTACACGACAAGTCACCGGATACCGGACAACTACGAAGAATGACAACTGTAGAAGAGTTGTTGGAACCATTTTGGACATTCAGAGCCTTACAAGCGTGTCACGAAAAGTCCCAACCCCCTTTCCAAGGCTGCACTGTTCACCGAGAGATCCGTGGCAAACCCAGGCATTTCAAGTAAATACATTCATGATTTCTTGCTCAAAGCCGGCGGCGGTTCGTGTGCAAAATATATGGTTATTGTAGATGAGAGTAGTTTCTGAATGTGGCAATGTTAAGAGTCTCTGTCCCTCTCTCCCTCTCCATCTCTTCTTTAACAAGTATCCATGTTGTCATTCCACTAGGGACCTGTTTTCAGTGTATTACGTCTCCAGTCAATAAGTGTTTATCCTGTTCCCATTTAATTAGCTAGTAAATAAATAATTAAACCAATTTGTGTAGTTCTGAATCATAAGGCTCAGGTTTTTACAGATGCAAGGTTTACGACTTCAGAATGGTGATATGATACAAGGTTATGATTAATAAGTTGACTGTTTATAGATGTGATAGGTAAATAGGTGAATTTAATTTGTGAGATGGTAACTCTTTAAAGAACCGCTCTTGTGGTGCCCCAGATCCTAATGAGTTAATTGTTACATGATTCATTTAATCGGGTAACAATTAAACATAGTTATTTATATCATTAACTGTTCAGATTAATGTTAAGGTCAAATCACAACACAGCTTATTAGTAAAAGTAGGTGTTAGTGCAGGGCTGGAACAAAATGCTGTACTCCAGGAGTAGGTTTCACCATTCAATTCAGGGTTGACCTCCCATGTAACAACCCACAGACAGAGGATTGAGAAACACTAATGGGCACTTAAAGGCGCTGCATGATCAATATGACATCTGATTTGGCAGTGCAGCATTTAGGGTGATACGGCCTCCYCAGAAGTCAGGGCATTCATACTTGAGTAGAGCTGTTGTCAAGGAAGTGAGTTTGTGTTTATACAGGACCTCCCGCCAACCAATCATGTCAATGCGGAGCTATACAGAGCCCTCCGCAGTGATACAAAATTTGGGAGGCGCACAGCGATGCGGTACAGAGCTCAATTTGATATCTGGGACCCTCCGGAGTCACCACTATTGCATCACACCCTCCATACCGAGCGTGCAACCATATTTTCAGATCACGCATAAATTGGGTAGGGGCCTCCCGGGTGGCGCAGTGGTCTAAGGCACTGCATCAGTCTTAGTCTCACATCCTGTAATGGTGAGACAAGGTCATTGAAGTGTCCTTCAAACTCTGCCATTTTGATATATACAAAAATAAACTTACAGGGGCCTTATATTGTGTGCTCCTGCCTTCAATCACAACTGCTGAATAAAACCTGTACCGGATCTCAGCCTGTGGGGCCAATTCCCTGAAAACCACATTTGGGAACTCCGCTCAAGCGGAGGTCACTGAACTCAAGATGCATTTTGCGCCTTAAAAAGCAGAGGTTTTTGCTCAATTCATGCACCCTGGTTGGAGAGGGAGGTAATGTTGCCTTCCTGATACTTGAACCAGACCAGATTAAAAAAATAAAGACCAGATAAAAAAAATAAACAATTGGGATAATTGTTTAGCATGTCATTTATTCAATTAACAAACTCAAATAGAACCATATCATGAGGTATTGTCATAAGACATTACCATGGTCTGAAGTAGAAGTTACTTTCAAGACAACCTTTGAAATTAGACTATTCCAAATCGGATTGAGCGTTTGCATTAGCAAGTATTAAAACCACTACCCATATAATTAGTTGAAACTTTTTTTGTGAAACAAATATTACACAGCTTTGACCCAATAAATTATGGAATACTTACAGTCTATGGATCAATAATTTATGTATATTAGAGCCTGTTTAACCAAGGGATATAATTTACACCATCAAAATGGAGGTACAGCTGTGAAATATGGCAACTGATCATGCAAACACCATTCAGAGTCCCAGCAGGTATGTCAAGCAGGCTATTCAAAAAAATTGTTAAAATACTAAGAATTAAAGTCTTAGCTTCTTGAKAGAGCCATCCCCCTTCTCCACTGAACACTTTATGATATTTATATAAGATACAGAAAGGGAAATCTATACATTGAACAAAGCGTAGAGTGGTCTACGAAGTTGCCGACTTCAAATATGCTATAAGATCTGTACGCTCGCCCTTCTTCTTGATGCCAGCAAATATCATCTTTGTTCCAGGAATGTATTTCTTGGGGTTCTCCAAGTACGTCATGAGGGTATCGGTTTCCCAGACAATGCCTGAAATCACATGTGAAAAGCACAAGTTAGAATGAGAATGCAATATGTTACTGTCAGATTCCCCCTTTAATTTCCTGTAGGATGGTGAGAGAATCTCAGACCTTTGGATTTGTTGGCATCTGTGTAGGAAAAGCCTTCAGCCTGTCCAGTCTTGCGTCCAAACAGACCCCAGAGGTTTGGACCGACCTTGTGCTTTCCTCCATTTTCAACAGTATGACACTGGGCACACTTCTGGACAAATGCCTTCTTTCCCTTAGCAATATCACCCATGCTTCCTATTGGACAAAATACAAAGAGGTAACTATAAAAACAGAAGACCATCTCTGTAGTAGTACCCAAAAACACAGAAAGGGAGGGAGGTCTCCACAATTTCCCATGACACGTTGCTGACAGGAATTTCATAATTGGAAAAGTCTAAAGGGTATGCCTGGGACTTCCCAGCTCTGACGTCACCCTATTGAAGTTGACATTCTAGCCGGGTTATGGGTTAGGTACGGGTAGGGATTAAGGTGGGGCGGCAGGTATAGTAGCCTAACGGTTAAGAAACTCTTTTAGAATCCGAGTGAAATACTAAGTCTCATCTAACATGTAGGCTCAGAATTAAGCGATACTCTTCCGACGACACACCAAAATAAAATATTAAATATAAAATTCCGGTAAACACTTTCCTATGGATACCCAATCCCCACCTCCTACCGCCAAAAGCACAGACAATCGGTAAAGAGCACATCGTTTTATTCAACATTCTGGCTTGTAGACTCCTGTATCTTTTTTAGGCAGACTTCTTTGACTGAAAAGCCAAAGTGTAACCATGGTAAGAGTGATGTTTCGGCAAAAGTGTAAAGAGCGTTGGGCCAGTAAGAGAAGGTTGCTGGTTAGAATCTCAGAGCCGACTAGGTGAAAATGTCGATGTGCCCTTGAGSAAGACTAAACACTAAATGTTCCTGTAAGTCGCTCTGGATAAGAGCGTCTACTAAATAACTAAAATGTAGAGGTTGTGGTTTAGCCTGAGGACGTCGTAAGGATCCCACATTGTAATAACGTTTCATAATTTGCCCTGCAGAATATTCACTCGCCACGAGAGGCGTTAGACAGTTGCGCAACCAATGCAGTACTATGCAATACTCGCTGGGAGTAGTGGAATGACAACGTGCCGGCATTTGGGTGTAACGTTGTGTAATTTAGTTAGGTTATAACTAGCTATTTAGCCAAATAAGAGAGCGTCAGTATTAACGATAGGTCGTTGACGTGGCCACGTTAGCATCTCTTGCTACTATTAGTTAACTAACTAGCCAAGTTACAAAACGGCTAACGTAACTTACCTATCAAGCTACGTTAACTAACTTGTTCACTCAAAAGACGAACACAGACTACACATGTTGGCTGATATGTTTCTTCACAGCCATGGCTTGTTTCAGTTTTTCTAAGATATTCAGTTGTGTTGACTTTAAACGCGTTAACTGGCGAACAAGCTTGTAAAGTTACCACCGCACGTTTAATTGGCGGATAACTAACGTAACGTTACAGTCAGAATCAGACAAACTTTGCTTTTTTTTATTTCGAAAGAAATGTTCACAATAAATTAAATACTGACTACAGTAACTAGTAAAACGTATTTACTCTTTCTTACCTGTTCAATGTAGCTATATTCCTTAAAAGTTTCTTTCACCTTGAGCTGTCTCCGCGCCGGTAGCCTAATGTAACAATTGCAAGCAAGTCCCCTTTCTTCCCTAAAAAAAAAAGTGGTTTAAAACGTCAGTCCCATATTGGCCAGTCACATGCTCTGCGTCAGCACCATCATCATGACGAACACAGCTGTTTTGCGTTCAAGCCCTAGATGGAGTTGAGGAAAAAGTTACATACTGTACTACACAATGGCAAGATTCCAATAGAGAGAAATAGTAATGGCGTCTTTTTGTAGGCACTAACTCAGCCATGTTTTTTTGGACAAAGCCTATGTGGAAATGAATGACGTTTTTATAGGGTTTTTGGTTACACGCCCAAAATAAGGTCTATGGTAAACACCGGCTTAGAATATATTATAGTTTTGTTCAATGAGATCATCTTCATCAGCTAACGTAATTTTTTGTGAATTTTTAAACAATGCATTTTTTAGAAGCACATGAATACTTCATAATTCATGAGGGTCATACTAACTGACTGCAGAGGATTCTGTTGGGAGGAGCTATAGGACAGACTCATTGTAAAGTCTGGAATGAAATCCATGGAATGGAGTCAAACATGTGGTTTCCGTATGTTTAATGTGTTTGATACCATTCCATTTATTACATTCCAGACATTACAATGAGCCATTCCTCCTATAGTTCCTCCCACCAGCCTCCTCTAACTGACAGATATTAACTCATAGAACAAAACCTATAAAATCTCCTAAACTTGAATTAACCTCAGACCTTATTTTCGGCGTTTATCCCAAAACCCTATTATTCCACCATTAATTTTTCGCCATAGGAATGGCTGAATGAACCAGAGATAACTAATTTCCAGGTTTTAGGACTACATGCTGGCGAGCTCTATTGCATACTCCTCGCGTCCTCTCTCCTCGTCTCCTTCTCAAGACCCATTGAATGAGAAAGACAGAAAGAGAAAGTTTTGATAAGGAGATGAGGAGAGAGGACGTGAGGAGTATTCTTCCCTATGTTATGGAAATACAATGTAAAAATGTTATACACAATTTCAGTGGAAATGGCGTTGTTGTTTGTATTCACACTACACCACAACATATATTCTGTATTCCTCTCTGACTACATTCATTTTTACACTCAATCATCATTGAAAAGATAAGACAACAGTTGGAACTTTTGAGATTGACAGAACAATCATTGACAGAACAATCTCGAAAGTTCTAACTGTTGTATTATCTTTACAATGATGATTGGTATGGTCCCTTAAGACAGATGGTTACTTAAGGCAAAAATGAAAGTAGGGTGGGTGGGTGTTTGGGATGTGGGCATACTAGCAACCCAAAGGTTGTGAGTTTGAATCTCATCACGGACAACTTTAGAATTGTAGCTAATTAGCAACTTTTCAACCACTTGCTATATTTTAGCTACTTTGCAACTACTTAGCACATTAGCTAACCCTAACCTTAACCCTTTTAGCTAGCCCTTAACCTAACCCTAACCTTAACCCTTTTAGCTAACCCTTCACCTAACCCTAACCTTAACCCTTCTAGCTAACCCTTCACCTAAACTCTAACTTTAACCCTTTAACCTAACACCTAAACTTAAAGGAAAGTTTAGCCCATTTTGAATGTTATATTGTTTTTGTGCATCTCTTTTGTGCATCTTCTATCGATTCCCTGGGTCATTTCATGTTTTCAAGTGTATCGGAGTTCAAGCAGGCAGAAATCCAGCCAGTATGACATAGCACTGCAATAAAGTCGCTCTCACTACACTGGAAGTTAATAGGAATACGACTTTTAGATTATTATACATGTCCGATTTCAATATTGGCCCATGTCATAACTCGGGTGTCACACCCTGATCTGTTTCATCTGTCTTTGTGCTTGTCTCCACCCCCCTCCATATTCCCCATTATCCCCAGTGTATTTATACCTGTGTTCTCAGTTTGTCTGTTGCCAGTTCGTTTGTTCGTCAAGCCTACCAGTTTTTCCTCTTTTCCTCCAGATGCAGAAAGTGTCGATGTAACAAAAGTTTATTACTTAGAACCGGGGTGCAGGCAAAACGCTTTTTCCAGGTTTAAAAAAAGGTTTAAATTTTTTTAAATTAAAATGATTTACCCCCTTTTTCTCAAAAATMATTAGTTGTTACTGTCTTGTCTCATCGCTACAACTCCCGTACGGGCTCAGGAGAGACGAAGGTCGAGAACCATGCGTCCTCCGAAACACAACCCAACCAAGCCACACTGCTTCTTAACACAGCGCGCATCCAACCCAGAAGCCAGCAGCACCAATGTGTCGGAGGAAACACCTAGCGACCTGGTCAGCGMGCACTGTACCCAGCCCARGACAGAGCCTGGGCTCGAACCCAGAGTCTCTGGTGGCACAGCTAGCAGACCACTGCTCCACCCGGGAGGCCACAGTTTTCCAGGTTTTGACCATTCTGCCTGCACTGACCCTGAGTCTGCCTGCTGTTCTGTACCTTGCCACACCACACTGGATTATTGACCACTGCCTGCCCTGACCCTGAGACTGCCTGCCGTTCTGTACCTTTTGGACTCTGATCTAGATTACTGACCTCTGCCTGCCCTTGACCTGTCGTTTTGCCTGCACCCCGGTTCTAAGTAATAAACTTTTGTTACATCGACACTTTCTGCATCTGGTTCTTCCCTAAAATGTGATATCGGGAGGATGTCTTCTCTCGAATGAGACGTTGACAATATTTTTGCGATATTCCTACCTCGAGAAATGTGTAATTTAACGGAGAATCTAGGCATATTTTTACTATTTGTCTGCCTCTTTAGTCCAAGGAGCATTGCATGGTACCATTGCCAGAGATATTGTAGAAAGCAGATAGGAATCCAATGAATGAAGGAACGTACTGTATAACACCCCACCAAGAAGACTGTCGACCAATCGCGTTCACGTTGTCATGCTGCATCACGCGATTCCTAAGCTAATCATCACACAATTCCTTCTCAAAGGCAGGGTATACAATGCATTGAGAAAGTATTCAGACCCCTTCCCCTTTTCCACATTTTGTTGCGTTACAGCCTTATTCTAAAATGTATAAAATTAATGTTTCTCCTTATGAATCTACACACAATACCCCATAATGACAAAGTAAAAAAAGATTTTTAGATTTTTTTTTGCAAATGTATTAAAAATGGAAAACAGAAATACCTTATTTACATAAGTATTCAGACCCTTTGCTATAAAACTTGAAATGTAGCTCAGGTGCATCCTGTTTCCATTGATCATCCTTGAGATGTTTCTGCAACTTGATTGGAGTCCACCTGTGGTAAATTCAATTGATTGGACATGATTTGGAAAGTCGCCCACCTGTCTATATAAGGTCCCACAGTTGACAGTGCATGTCAGAGAGAGATGGTGGCGAATAGTGTGGACGAAAAGAGAGAAGCAACAGCTGTGCTGGAGTGCGATCAATATGGGTGACCGCTCTGATGATATGGAGCGGGAGGATGAGGTTCAAGGATCTGAATGATCTGTAGTGGAAAGACATAGGAAGAAGAGAGATCGTGATACTGTAAGCAGTGGAGCGTCTAGTGTATAAAGCAAAAAGAGATTCAAGGTAGGAAGCAAGAGCAATAATGTGTCTGAGTGGAAAGATGTCATGGCGTTTGAGACCATAGGGACTCATTTACACTCTATCCAAGTAACTAATGCCGTAAAGAAAGAGATAGGTGAAGTTAAACTATCCCGGTTAATTGGAAATGGTAGATTGCTAATATTTTGTGGTAGCCAGGCTCAGCAAGGGAAGATTCTGCAAATGGAAAAGCTTAATGGGAAGAAGATTAAAAGCCATGTCCCTGGTGCTTATGCTAGGTTGAGGGGAGTCATCACTGGGGTCCCAATATCTATGTCCACAGATGATATTGAAGAAAATGTGAAGGGAGGCAGAGTGATTGAGYCCAAAGGGTTGATCAGTAGGAAAGAGGGTCAAATGAATGAAAGCTTGTCAGTGATGCGGAGGTTTGAGAAAGTCTTGCCAGGAAAGTACAGATATGATTCCTTAGTTTCAATGTTTGAGAATTTGTCTCATATGCACTACTGTGTTTTAAATGCCTAAGAATGAGACATGTAGCTGTTCAGTGTAAAGGAAAGAAAAGATGTGCCATGTGTGGAGGGGAATGTGATTACAGTGAATGTGGAAGTAATGTGAAGGTTAAGTGTTGTAATTGTGGGGGAGAACACAGTGCAGCATTTGGGCTTAGATGCCAGGTGCAGAGAGAGGTTAGAGAAGCTCAGCGAGATAGGATCAGTCATGATGTATCATATGCAGAGGCCGTAAAACAGATTGGTACAACTACAGTGCAGACTGATGGAGCTTACATGGATGTACCTGTAGTAAGTGGACCTACTGTCAGAGCTGGTGCTTCTGATGGTCCTAGCATGGACTTCATAGCTTTTATTGTTAAGGTTATCAATACGACGCGGTTTGTGGAAAGCAGAAATGCCAGGTTGAAGGTTATTGTGGATACAGCAAAGGAAATATTGGGGGTAACATTTACAAACCCACTTCCGGGTTGGCGCGAGTGGTCGCATTTCGCATTTCGCTCCGCAGGTAGTATTACATTTCATTACAGTACAACGGTTTGATTTGTCTGATCTTAGCTAGCTACATAACCGTCTTTGTATCAAAGATAATTGTGTAGTTTAGAGTAATTATCGTAATTACCGAGGTTAGCTAGCCAGCTATTTTCGTCCTTCTAACGTAGTCAACACTGCTAGCTAGCCAGGCAAGCTAGCAGCTAGCCAACGTCCTTACCGTCTAACGAATAGCAGCACTGTAGAAAATATACATTACAACGGAACGACTTGATTAGTGTAGTGTTAGCTAGCTACATAGTTGTCTTTGTATCCAAGATAATTGTGTAGTTAGAGTAATTATCGTAATTACCGAGGTTAGCTAGCCAGCTATTTTCGTCCTTCTAACGTAGGCAACACTGCTAGCTGGCAGCAGTAGCCAGCTAGCAAGTCTACCGTCTACCGAATAGCAGCACTGTAGAAACTATTACATTACAACGGAACGACTTGTTAGTGTAGTGTTAGCTAGCTACATAGTGTCTTGCTGTCTTTGTACCAAGATAATTGTGTAGTTTAGAGTAGTCAAGGTTACTAGCCAGTTATCGAGGCTACCAGCCAGCTACACTTTCAAACTAAGTCAACAACGCAGCCACTGCTAGCTAGCCTACTTCACCAGCCAGCAGCACGTGTATCATTTAGTCAATAAGATTTTTTGCAACGTAAGCTTAACTCTCTGAACATTCGAGACGTGTAGCCCACTTGTCATTCCAATCTCCTTTGCATTAGCGTAGCTCTCTCTGAGCCTGTCAACTATGTGTCTTCTATCCCTCTTCTCTCCTCTCTGCACAGACCATACAAACGCTTCACACGCTGCCGCTGCCACTTAGGTGGCCCTGGTAAGGCCCGGTCACCTGGGGCGCCACCGCGGGCAGACGAACCCACGTGGATTCCAGGTCACGGCAGCCTGTCTCGGGAACTGCCCGACTCTCGCGAACACAACAAGCGGTTTCTCTAGCCCTTGCTTCCCTCCTAGTCCCTCGACTTCTTGGCACTGACGAACATGGATCTACCAAGATAACACTGCTACTCCTACTGCTCTCTCCTCGTCTGCCCACGTGTTTCTCGCACACCCCGGAGCTTCTGGTCGCGGGGTGGGTGGCACTGGGATCCTCATCTCTCCCAAGTGGACATTCTCTCTTTCCCCCTGACCATCTGTCTATCGCCTCCTTGAATTCCATGCTGTCACGTTACCAGCCCTTTCAAGCTTAACATCCTTATTCATTTATCGCCCCCCAGGTTCCCTTGGAGAGTTCATCAATGAGCTTGACGCCTTGATAAGTTCCTTTCCTGAGATGGCCACCTCTCACAGTTCTGGGTGACTTTAACCTCCCACGTCTACCTTTGACTCATTCCTCTCTGCCTCCTTCTTTCCACCCTCTCCTCTTTTAACCTCACCCTCTCACCTTCCCCCCTACTCACAAGCAGGCAATACGCTTGACCTCATCTTTACTAGATGCTGTTCTTCCACTAATCTCATTGCAACTCCCCTCCAAGTCTCCGACCACTCCTTGTATCCTTTTCCTCTCGCCTCATCCAACACTTCCACACTGCCCCTACTCGGATGGTATCGCCGTCCCAACCTCGCTCTCTCTCCCCCGCTATCTCTCCTCTTCCATCCTATCATCTCTTCCCTCTGCTCAAACCTTCTCCAACCTATCTCCTGATTCTGCCTCCTCAACCCTCCTCTCCTCCCTTCTGCATCCTTTAACCTCTCTATGTCCCCTATCCTCCAGGCCGGCTCGGTCCTCCCCTCTTGCTCCGTGGCTCGACGACTCATTGCGACTCACAGAACAGGGCTCCGGGCAGCCGAGCGGAAATGGAGGAAAACTCGCCTCCCTGCGGACCTGGATCCTTTTCACTCCCTCCTCTCTACATTCTCCTCTTTTGTCTCTGCTGCTAAAGCCACTTCTACCACTCTAAATCCAAGCATCTGGCCTCTAACCCTAGGAAGCTCTTTCCACCTTCTCCTCCCTCCTGAATCCTCCCCACCCCCCCCCCCCCCCCCCCTCCCTCTCTGGGGATGACTTCGTCAACCATTTAAAAAGAGTCGACGACATCCGATCCTCGTTTGCTAAGTCAAACAACACCGCTGGTTCTGCTCACACTGCCCTACCCTGTGCTTTGACCTCTTTCTCCCCTCTCTCTCCAGATGAAATCTCGCGTCTTGTGACGGCCGGCCGCCCAACAACCTGCCTGCTTGACCCTATCCTCTCTTCTCCAGACCATTTCCGGAGACCTTCTCCTTACCTCACCTCGTTCATCAACTCATTCTTGACGCTGGCTACGTCCCTTCCTCCTTCAAGAGAGCGAGAGTTGCACCCTTCTAAAACCTACACTCGATCCCTCCGATGTCAACAACTACAGACCAGTATCCCTTCTTTTCTTTTCTCTCCAAAACTCTTGAACGTGCCGTCCTTGCCAGCTCTCCTGCTATCTCTCTCAGAATGACCTTCTTGATCCAAATCAGTCAGGTTTCAAGACTAGTCATTCAACTGAACTGCTCTTTCTCTGTGTCACGGAGGCGCTCCAGCTGCTAAAGCTAACTCTCTCTCCTCTGCTCTCATCCTTCTAGACCTATCGGCTGCCTTTGATACTGTAGACCATCAGATCCTCCTCTCCACCCTCTCCGAGTTGCACTCCGGCGCGGCCCACGCTTGGATTGCGTCCTACTCGACAGTCGCTCCCTACCAGGTGGCGTGGCGAGAATCTGTCTCCGCACCACGTGCTCTCACCACTGGTGTCCCCAGGGCTCTTGTTCTAGGCCCTCTCCTATTCTCGCATTACACCAAGTCACTTGGCTCTGTCATATCCTCACATGGTCTCTCCTATCATTGCTATGCAGACGACACACAATTAATCTTCTCCTCTACCCCTTCTTGATAACCAGGTGGCGAATCGCATTTCTGCATGTTGGCAGGCAGACTATCAGTGTGGATGACGGATACCACCTCAAGCTGAACCTCGGCAAGACGGAGCTGCTCTTCTCCGCGGAAGGACTGCCCGTCATGATCTGCGTCACGGTTGACAACTCCATTGTGTCCTCCTCCAGAGTGCTAAGAACCTTGCGGGTGATCCTGGACACACCTGTCGTCTCTACTAACTCAAGGCGGTGACCCGTTCCTGTAGGTTCATGCTCTACAACATTCGCAGAGTACGACCCTGCCTCACACAGGAAGCGGCGCAGGTCCTAATCCAGGCACTTGTCATCTCCGTCTGGATTACTGCAACTCGCTGTTGGCTGGGTCCCTGCCTGTGGCCATTAAACCCCTAACTCATCCAGAACGCAGCGCAGCCGTCTGGTGTTCAACCTTCCCAAGTTCTCTTCACGTCACCCCGCCCTCCGCTCTCTCCACTGGCTTCCAGTTGAAGCTCGCATCCGCTACAAGACCATGGTGCTTGCCTACGGAGCTGTGAGGGGAACGGCACCTCCGTACCTTCGGCTCTGATCAGGCCCTACACCCAAACAAGGGCACTGCGTTCATCCTACCTCTGGCCTGCTCGCCTCCCACACTCTGAGGAAGTACAGCTCCCGCTCAGCCCAGTCAAAACTGTTCGGCTGCTCTGGCACACCCAATGTGGCAACAAACTCCCCCACGACGCCAGGTCAGCGAGTCACTGCACCACCATTCCGGAAACACCTGAAACCCCACCTCTTTAAGGAATACCTAGGAGTAGATAGTAATCCTTCTAACCCCCCCCCCCCCCCTTAAGAGTTAGATGCACTATTGTAAAGTGGTTGTTCCACTGGATATCATAAGGTGAATGCACCAACTTGTAAGTCGCTCTGGATAAGAGCGTCTGCTAAATTACTTAAATGTAAATGTAAAATAGGTTACTGTGGAAATAGTTGTTGACATGCTGAACAATCTTAAGGGTGGAGTGTTTCAGCATGATATAAAGTTTAATGGGGTTGGAGAGGGTTTATTGGGGGGAGAAGGGATTAGGCGTTAGTAGGGATGTATTTGGTTTTGAATTGGTAGTACAGAATTGGGCAGATCATGATTGATCGTACATTCCAGCACAGTAGGTGGCGGCATGCACTTTAAACATTTGTTTGTGGACTGCCATGATATCATAGAAGAAGAAGAAGAAGTGCATGTCAGAGCAAAAACCAAGCCATGAGGTCGAATGAATTGTCTGTAGAGCTCCGAGACAGGATTGTGTCGAGGCACAGATCTGGGGAAGGGTACTCAAAAATGTCTGCAGCATTGTAGGTCCCCAAGAACACAGTGGACTCCATTATTCTTAAATGGAAGAAGTTTGGAAGCACCAAGACTCGTCCTAGAGCTGGCTGCCTGGCCAAACTGAGAAACCGGGGGAGAAGGGCCTTGGTCAGGGAGGTGACCAAGAACCCAATGGTCACTCTGACAGTTCCTCTGTGGAGATGGGAGAACCTTCCAGAAGGACAACCATCTCTGCATCACTCCACCAGTCAGGCCATTATGGTAGAGTGGCCAGACGGAAGCAACTCCTCAGTAAAAAGCACATGACAGCCTGCTTGGTTTGCCAAAAGGCACCTAAAGGACTCTCAGACCATGAGAAACAAGATTATCTGGTCTGATAAAACCAATATATAACTCTTTGACCTGAATGCCAAGCGTCATGTCTGGAGGAAACCTGGCACCATCTCTACGGTGAAGCATGGTGGTGTGGGGATGTTTTTCAGCGGCAGGCACTGGGAGACTAGTCAGGATCGAGGGAAAGATGAACGGAGCAAAGTACAGAGAGATCCTTGATGAAAACTTGCTCCAGAGCACTCAGGACCTCAGNACTGGGAGACTAGTCAGGATCGAGGGAAAGATGAACGGAGCAAAGTACAGAGAGATCCTTGATGAAAACTTGCTCCAGAGCACTCAGGACCTCAGACTGGGGCGAAGGTTCACCTTCCAACAGGACAACGATCCTAAGTACACAGCCAAGACAACGCAGGAGTGGCTTTGGGATAAGTCTCTGAATGTCCTTGAGTGGCCCACCCGGACTTGAACTCGATTGAACATCTCTGGAGAGACCTGAAAATAGCTGTGCAGCGACACTCCCCATCCAACCTGACAGAGTTTGAGAGGATCTGCAGAGAAGAATGGGAGAAACTCCCCAAATACAGGTGTGCCAAGCTTGTAGCGTCATACCCAAGAAGACTCAAGGCTGTAATTGCTGCCAAAGGTGCTATCTACTCCGATTTCAGAGCACTCTCGTTTGAATGTGCCAGAATGCAGAAGAACTGATGAATTTAGGAACGCACACCATTGAAATTTACAGGTCAGTAAATGCCGGCAAAAAAAAACGGAATAAAATTATTGCTAGCAGCACAGTTACAGTCACTAACGCTCTAGATAACATGAAAACAGTCTAATCAGCTCTGCTAGGGCTAGTAAAATAGTCAGAGCGTGGTGTTTTCTTATTTGTGTTTTGAAGCAGCTAGCAAGCTAGCCAACTTTAGCCAGTTAGCTTGGGTGCTTGACTGCCTTTGTGAGGTCAGAATGCTCAGATCAACCCTACTGCTCGGCCAGTGTGTCCAGTGTACACTCTGAACATGCCGCAAGCAAAATGCACTGTATTTATGGGTGTGTTTGTAATTTCAKTCTGGAGTGGCYCTCTGGGCGTTCATAAATTCAGAGTGTTGTCAGATTGTCAGTGTTTGTAAATTCAGAGTGTTTCACAGAGCGTTTCGCTCTCAGAGCGTTTAGAGCGAGTTGGGTAGATCCTTGCGTTCTGACCTCACAATGGCAGTCAAGCACCCAAGCTAACTGGCTAAAGTTAGCTAGCTTACTAGCTACTTCCTTACAGAAATGAGAGAACACCTCACTCTGACCATTTTACTTGCCCTAGCAAAGCTGGTTATGCTGTTTTCATGTTATCCAGAGCGTTGGTGACTGTAACTGTGCTGCTGGCAACAATTTAATTAAGCTTTTTTGTCGATATTTACTGACACCGGCCATATTCAACGGGTGTTGAGCGTTCGTAAATTCATCAGTTATTCTGCGCTCTGGCACACTCAGATGAGAGTGCTCTGAAATCGGATGTACATAGCCATAATGAATTTACGAACACACCCTATGAAAGAACAATCTGACAATGCTCTGAATGCACTCTGAGCGCACTCTGACAATCCAGAGTGAATTTACAAACGGATTATGACATCTGAATCTCRRATAGTAACCGTGCCATTCCAAACACAAAAACGGGAAAATAAACAAAAAATACAAAACACAGAGGAATATAAAGTGGTATGAGATAGGCTTCTTCGCATCCTTTTCATGAATACACKGTTTATTAACTGTTTATTACTGATTTATAGTCTATCTATAAACTAATAATCAACAGTGGTGGAAAAAGTACCCAATTTTCATACTTGAGTAAAAGTAAAGATACCTCATCCTATACTCATATTTGTAACAATCAGCAGTCTACTTGCATCAGAGTAGGATTTTATTGCATTGACACGCACGATTCAGCATGCACTCTACACAGACCGATGCGGCATAAACAATCAGAGCTGCAGTAGGCCTACAGTATATGCAAATAYACCATTGCCATATATGGATCTGTGCCATTTACTTTGAACTGGACTCTGTTTACAGCATGAGCGGTCGTGAGTAGATGCACATGTTTTGAAATCAAAGCGAGAGCTGCGTGTGTAAAAAATCTTCATATCCTTTGCTAGTTAGTGAGTTATTAGCCCAGTTATAGATCATTAATAGTCAGCAATAGGGGAGCGATWGCTTCCTTCAAAAGCACGAAACGTGTACAAGCCTAGATATCTTTGATATCTATAATTACAATACAAAATGTTTAATACCACCATACAACAATATCACAATGTATGTATATGTATGTATCTGTACCTTTTGTGTGTGTTTCTTCACAGTCCCCAATGTTCCATAAGGTGTATTTTTACCTGTTTAAAAAAAAATGTGATTCAACTGCTTGCATCAGTTACCTGATGTGCAATAGAGTTCCATGTAGTCATGGCTCTTTGTAGCAATGTGCGCCTCCCATAGTCTGTTCTGGACTTGGGGACTGTGAAGAGACCTCTGGTGGCATGTTTTGTGGGGTATGCATGGGTGTCCGAGCTGTGTGCAAATATTTTAAACAGACAGCTCGGTACATTCAGCTTGTCAACACGTCTTAAAAGTACACGGAGAGCTAACATTAATGATATGCATGTCATTCTCTCATGGCTCAAAGTGGAAGAGAGATTGACTTCATCACTACTTGTTTTTGTAAGGGCCAGCCGTGCTGCCCTGTTCTGAGCCAACTGCAATTTTCCTGAGTCCCTCTTTGTGGCCCTGATCACACTACTGAACAGTAGTCTAGGTGTGTCAAAACTAGGGCCTGTGGGACCTTGTTGACAGTGTTGTTAACGCAGAGCAGCGATTTATTATGGACAGACTTCTCCCCATTTTAGCTACTGTTGTATCAATATGTTTTGACCATGACAGTTTACAATCCAGGGTTACACCAAGCAGTTTAGTCACCTCAACTTGCTCAATTTCCACATCATTCATTACGAGATGTAGTTGAGGTTTAGAGTTTAGTGAGACACTTATGCCAAATACAATGCTTTTAGTTTTGGAAATATTTAGGACTAACTTCAATCAATCAATCAATCAAGTTTATTTTATATAGCCCTTCGTACATCAGCTAATATCTCGAAGTGCTGTACAGAAACCCAGCCTAAAACCCCAAACAGCAAGCAATG